>NW_024038921.1:0-600000 GCF_016077235.1 Cyprinodon tularosa | reverse complement strand
TAGGTATTCATCCCCTTCATTGTTATGTGCAGCTGGTAGTGCTTTAACGTTATTTACTCTCTGTTTGTTGTCTGAATGTATCAAAAGTTTCAATACCTGTAGAGAACAGCCAAGACAGGCCGGACTGAACATTTAAGAGAAATGAGTAATAGAAAGTACGAGATGACTATAAACCTACCTAGTATACAAATAAAAATTAAAACTGAATTACTAGTTGAAAACTCAGGGCAATACAACTAAACCCCAACAGCTACAAGATGGCTCATGGTATCAACAATAGTAGAACTTTCTGACTTTTAACTTTTTTATCAGTCCTTTTTATTTTTTACATATAGTTATTTGTGTACTTACTACTTTTAAATGTTTATAAAACAAGCGCTTTCCAAACTTTTTGTATGCAAAAAATACAGAGAACAGTGTTTTGGGATTTGTTTGTCTTTGTTATGGTACACCAGTCTTAGTGGCCAATAATATAAGAGTGTCCGAAAGTGGGAAACTGGAAAGCTATATCACCTTGGAGATGATGTCACTCTGACTTCTTAAGTCAACAGTAATGAAACGCAGGATAATAATGAGAAACACAGCCAAGAGGCCCCAGTGGCGGTTCTAGACTAAATTTACCAGGAGGGTCAGGATGGGGCCAGTTTATTTATTTGTATGTTTTTCCTTCGTAGGGGAAAAATGAAACTAAAATAACAGTGCAACAGTTAATCCTTTAATATGAGGTTTAGATGCATATTCAAACTGGAAGACTCATCCCAGCATTACCTGCATTCAGTCACCTCATCAGGCGCCAACGCTCCAGCCAATAGGCCTTAAGTCCTTATTCCTCTTCAGGCAACCATCCTGTATGGTTCTGCCTAAGGCTGAATCTCAAACCCCTCCCTAAGCACTAGAGGAGGATTGTGGAGAAATGCCGATTCCAGACCTTGTGGTACATGCGGAAGCAGTGGACTGACTCTGGACTAGAAACATCCAGAGCCACGGTGCACAGGCGTGTGCAGGAAATGGGCTACAGGTGCCGCATTCCCCAGGTCAAGCCACTTTTGAACCAGATACAGCAGCAGAGGCGCCTGACCTGAGCTGCAGAGAAGCAGCACTGGACTGTTGCTTAGTTTTGCATGTCACTTTGAAATCAAGGTGCCAGAGTTTGGAGGGAGACTGGGGAGAAGGAAATGCCAAAATGCCAGAAGTCCAGTGTCAAGTACGCACAGTCAGTGATGGTCTGGGGTGCCATGTCAGCTGCTGGTGTTGGTCCACTGTGTTTTATCAAGGGCAGGGTCAATGCAGCTAGCTATCAGGAGATTTTTGGAGCACTGCATGCTTCCATCTGCTGAAAAGCTTTATGGAGAGGAAGATTTCATTATTCAGCACGACCTGGCACCTGTTCACAGTGCAAAAACCACTGGTAAATGGTTTACTGATCATGGTATCAATGTGCTCAATTGGCCTGCCAACTCTACTGACCTGAACCCCATAGAGATTCTGAGGGATATTGTGAAGAGAAAGTTGAGAGATGCAAGACCCAACACTGTGGATGAGCTAAAGGCGGCTATCGAAGCATCCTGGGCCTTCATAATACCTCAGCCATGCCACAGGCTGATTGCCTCCATGCCATGCTGCATTGAAGCAGTCATTTCTGCAAAAGGATTCCCCAGCAAGTATTGAGTGCATAACTGTACATAATTATTTAAAGATGGACTTTTTTGTATTAAGAACACTTTTCTTTTATTGGTCAGATGAAATATAGTAATATTGTGATTTAGGAATTTTGGATTTTCATGAGCTGTATGTCAAAATCATCCGTATTAAAACAATAAAAGACCTGAAATATTTTATTTAGTGTGCAATGAATCTAAAATATATGAATGTTCAAATTTGATCATTACATTATGGAAAATATTGAACTTTATCAAAATATGCTAATATTTTGAGAAGGACCTATAGAGGTTCAATTTTCAGTCCCACTGAACACATAGTGGACACAGCAAACACAGAAAGAGACTAGTAAGAGCTCTAGTCAGACTACAACATGAATATTTTCACTACAGTAAATGCAAAAGTGTGAGGGGGAAATCTAAAACCCCCCATGAAGGATGGTATCGGTAGCCTCATTATGTGGGATTGTTTTACTTTAACAGGAGCAGGAAAGCTGATCAAGAGATGATGGGAATATGAATTTAAAAAGTTTGAGATTTCAAAAATATTAACAATGATGGGAAAGTTCTTAAATGACACTAAACACAGCCAGAGCAACAATGGAATCCTTCAGATCATAAGTTAAAAGGATAGATAGAGATTCAAATCCTAGACTAACATTTTTTAACTGTTTAACTAATGATGATGATTCAATGTGGCAAATAAAAAAACATTTAGAATTGTTGGTCCAACCTAAGTCTAATTAAGGAATGGGTGGGACTTCAAAGACACTGCAAAAAAGGAAGGACTTATAGAGTCATAACCTTGAAGACTGAAGGGTGGTATTGCCTGGGGATGGGGGTGTTTTTTTAATTTGTGAGACAGCCCCTTTTCACGTAGTCACAAAAAAAAAAAAAAGTCAAAATTAAATTAATTGCAGTAGATTTATGGTTGTTACATAAAATGGGCAAAAGGTCTCTGACAATGATTCATTTTGCAACACACTGTGGAGGCTTTTGGGCAGGGGCGGAGCTAGATGGGGGCTAAGGGTGGCCATGGCCACCCCTACCATTTTTTTCCCAGTAATACTCTAATGGAGGAATGTCAAACTTATTGAAGAATAAAATTGTTTATATATTTACAACTCCTTGACAACAGAAACAATGTGGTTAATTATGCACATCAATATACAAACATTAAATATGTAGAATTCATGCTCTTTTGAGAACTAAATTGTGAATTATTTGGGGTAAAGATAAAATTATATTAATCATATTATCTTCAGTGAAATCATAGATAAATAACTACTTTAATAAAACCTTAAAAATTCATTAAATGTGGATATTAGTAGATTTATATATCATTTATTTGCAGAATGATTATTGATAAAAGTAAGTAACGACAATGTAAAGTATGTTCGCCCCAGAACTCAAACCTGAAAGAATTTTGTCCACTTTACCTTTTATTTACACAGCATAGGTGTTAAATATATTTGTCTATTTGTTAGCAAAGGCTGCAGGAAAGTATGGTTTGTCTTTATTTAGAAAATATGGATGTCAGAATTCTGAGATTAAAGTCGGAATTCTGAGATTAAAGTCAGAATTATAAGATTAAAGTCAGAATTGTATGATTAAAGTCAGAATTGTGAGATTAAATTCAGAATTCATAGGAAAAAAAGTCAGAATTTTGAGAAAAAAAGTCAGATTTCTGAGATTAAAGTCGGAATTCTGGGATTAGAGTCAGAATTCTGAGGAAAAGTAAAAAATTCTGAGATTAAAGTCAGAATTCTTATAAAAAAGTAACAATTCTGAGAAAAAAGTCAGAATTCTGAAATTAAGGTCAGAATTCTGACTTTTTCCCCATAATAAACTGAAATTATATTTAAAAGTCAATTAACTTTTTTTTAATTTTTTCAGTGGCCCTAATTATCTTCGTTATAGGCCAATGGTGAAGTAGACAGTGTGACGCAGAACCGAAAAACTCATGGATGCATTTTTTCCCCCTGTGGTGGCAGTGGGCGTGTTTTCATCCAGCTAACGGACCGCTGGTGAGGCACAAACTTGGTTCTCTTCTCTGGTGTTCCTTCAGACCTACTGCGCTATTTAACTTCCATTACAGCATGTTTGAACACTAATGCTCTCATTTCACTAGCAGCGGAATCTGAAGTTCACGCGCAGCCGTCCGTTTGTTCCACCGCGCGCTGATGTTGATATGGACCTGTAGCCTTTAGGTGCGTCCATACACCGATCACTACGACCGCATCACCCTTATTAAACTGCGTTAAATATAAAAACCAGAGAAATGCAAAGTGAAAAGTCGGAGCCGACCGAAGCCAAGGGCGCTGAGGAGAATGCGTTAAGTAACCTGAGAGCCGCAGAAGCCTCCAAACCCAAAGGAATCAGCGCCGTGGCTGTGCTGTGGACCTTCGGGAAATGTCTCAGCGCTTTGCTCCCTGTCTATCTGGCCGGCTACTATCGGGTCAGCACCAGCCTGCTCGTGTGCGGCATGATGGTCTATACGGGATGGAAACATGCCCGAGAGGCGAAGGAGGAGCGCCTCAAGTCGGCCATACAGCTGCTGGACAACGAGGAGGAGCACACATGGAAGAGAGCGTCCACGATCAAGAGAGACCTCCCTGCGTGGGTAGGGACCAACACCCATACCTCTGAAATATAAAGATTAAAAAATGCCTGGTATCAGTAATACATCCTCTGGAGATTACACCCCATTCATGCCAATTCAATTATTACAGCTGACTAACCAAACCAATGCCTGTTATTTGGATGTTTTTGGTCTCAAATCCTCCAACCACTATCTTTAGAATATATATATATAGTTTTTTATTTGCTTAAATACCATTCCTTTTTGCAAGGCTTTTATTTAAAATAAATCAAATCAGTTAAAACACAGTGTTGCTCACTTAGGTATATGTAAGGTACTGATTTTTTTTTTTATTTGTTTTCCTATTTTGTCATAAATTGGTGCAATCAGATCAAATCTAACATTCCAAAAATTACTGGAGTAAATTGGACCATGTGCATTCAAATGTGTTTTGGTTTTTTGTTGTTATAAATGCAGCTTGAATGATGAGATTCCATTACTAAAGATCATCCCATGCAACACAAATAGAAGTTGAATTATTTAGAATATATTGGTTGAAATCATTTGAAAGTCACTTTTCCACCATAGCGGTAACTAATAGCAACGGATCAGTTGTCGTCATTAACTAGCTAGTGTTGAATGCACTTTTTAAAAGGTTTTGTGTTTGTCAAATCCAGCAGTGAGAGTTAATACTTATTTTCACTAAAAAAAAAACAACAACAACCACTTAATAGCATGTTCAAACACTGATCGTTTGCAGCTGAAATCAAACTTGGCTTAGAGATCTGTGCTGCAGGCCATGCGGGCTCATACATGCTGCATGGTTCTGAAGTGCTCAGAAAAAAAAACTACCATGCAGAAGCCACATGTGCCTGATTTGACTGAAAGCATCGTGCTGCACCCAAATGAGGTGGCTGTGGGTACCTTTTGTGATTTCCGTGATTGCTTGCATAACCTGGCAGCACGCAACCTTCCTCTAAAGCAGTTAAAACTAAGCACCAGTCTGGATCGATTTCCACTCAACTTACATTGTAAATTCAGAGTCCCCTTTAAAACAAAAAAAACACAATAAAATATTGATAGCAAAAACTCTTGATACATTTAGATCGATGAGCAATCCTCCAGTTTTTTATGTAAAGTTATCTTTATCCTGAGACCTGCTTTGTTGGAGTTCTTCCCTCTGTTTTGAAATGATTTGTTTCAGGCGTGTCTGGTGGTACCTGGTGAGATTTCCAGGTATTCTTTCTGTCTGATTGTTTCTCCATGCTGTTATGTGTTTTATTATGCTCCAGACAGTTAAAGTATTTCATTGCATTGTTTTTTAGGTAAACTTTCCAGACGTGGAGAAGGTTGAATGGCTGAATAAGGTGAGACTTTGCATGATCTGTTTTATTTCCAATCTTCAATTTAATACTTTCAGTTCCTTATACGTGCAAACAGCAGGTTTGTCCATCCAATAGACCAGCTGCAGTGTTGATTGAAAGTTGAAAGCATATGGTAGGTTATTACATGGTGTTATATGATAAACAGTAGCACTGCTGCTGCTGCTAGTCCCCTTAAAGGGCCACACCCCTATTAGTAAAGGTATTGTACTGCAGAGAGCAGGCCCTGCGCCAGGCAGCCCACTCAACATTTCCATTTCATTGCAGTCAACCGGGCTGACAGGAAGGGGGAGGAGTTGCTCATGCCCTTAAAACTAAAAAAAGAAAAGATGCAGCCCCTTTGTGCTTTAGGCCAGAGAAACTATGATCACTTTTATACACATAAAAAAAATAAATCCAGCTTGAAGGACCACGAGATCTAGGCGTCTGACTACTGACAAAGCTTTGGTTTGAGACTGCTTATATGAGGGACAGTCAGCAGATTCTCTTTGTCCTCCACAGGAGAAGGCTGCTGATGACTCACTCCATAATTATGCCAGACTATAAACGTCTGTGTTTTTTTTTTTTTTTTTCCAGAGTCACCGAGGCTTTGAGCCAAGCTCTGCCTTTGGCTTCAGATTCTTTCCCTGGAAGAACTGAACTAAACTCTTAACAACATTATTTCATTGCAGTATTGTTCACACAGAGCACAGATCTCTACATAGTGTTGATGATAAAAACCTGTTTCTACATGTATGTAGTAACATGTATGTAGGAACCGCATGTCAGTAACCAAACAACTTATCAGACTAACAGCTGAGAAGTCTCTACCCTTCTCAGCTGCCACTGTCATTCTTTTATTATTGCCTTTGGCAGCTGAAGATTTGAGTAATAGTTTTGTTATTTAACTGACAAATCCCCATGTTTTTATTTACCACAGCAGAAAGCAGCTGTTTACAAATATGTATAGCTTTTTTTTTCACATGTAAATCCTCCTCATACCATGTGCTAATTTTCCCATCCAGGTGCTGCAGCAGGTGTGGCCCTTTGTCGGCCAGTACCTGGAGAAGCTGCTGATAGAAACGATCGCTCCCTCTATCAGAGCCTCAAGCGCTCACCTCCAGACCCTCAACTTCACCAAAGTGGACATGGGAGACAAGGTGATGGCATTGAGAGAATACAGTGAAGGGTTGAAAACCATAAACTTTAATGTGATGGATTAACAAAAAGCAGCAGACAGATGGAATTAACCTTCCATCTGTCTGCTGCTTTTTAGAGACATAGTTTTCACAGAGAAGTGAGGAAATTCTGCATTTGAGTAAAAACGTTGCTTTCACAAGTAGATGTGCGTAAATAAGTGTTAACTACCTGCAAAATCCTGAGTGTGATAAAATACTACCATTGAACATCACCTTGAGTATCACACTGAAATATGCTGGTGGCACCATCATGCTAGGGGTATGATCCTAAAAATACAGCCGAATGGGTTAGAATTAAAGCATGTTTAAAATGTGTTAAATTGGTCTAAATCAAATTAAAGATTCTTGTAATATTGATGCTAGATGATGCTTTCCTTATTCATATTCTGTCCTTTTTTTTGCTTCAGCCCATGAAGGTGGTGGGCATCAAGGCGCACACAGAGAATGACAAAGGTCAAGTTCTGCTTGACCTCTACATCAGGTGTCTGCCTCTGTTTTTATATATTTCCCACGTCCCAGTAACTTTTAGCCGGGCGTTACTGTAACTAACACCTCTGCTCTCTTCTCCTCAGTTATGTAGGAAATGTGGAGATCAATGTTGAGGTGAAAAGATATTTCTGCAAAGCGGGAGTGAAAGGAATACAGGTGTGTTCTTGTGTCCAGCCTTCAGATACATGTCTGCTTCTTTAACAACAACATGCCACCTAAGGTTTCCAACTAAACCTCTTTTCAACCTTTTTTTTGTTTCTCCACTGTTAGCTACATGGGATGATGCGAGTGATTCTGGAGCCACTGATTGGAGATGTCCCCATAGTGGGCGCCGTCACCATGTTTTTCATCCGTCGACCTGTAGGTCTATTTAAGTCACTTCTATTTGTCCTTTTAATGCTGCTTTATAACCTTTCTTTGATGTGACTATCACGTGTCCCTCTGTAGTCTTATCTTGCTATTGATTCTCTGTCAGTTCCCATTGATTTTCCCTAAGGTCAGTGCTCTCATTTCTTCCCAGAAACTAGACATCAACTGGACTGGACTGACCAATTTATTGGACATTCCTGGACTCAAGTAAGTCATGCTGAGATGGGCTTTCTTAGATTTCACTCAGTTGCAATGACTCCTGCTTTTTTTTTCTCTAAACCTAATTGAATAAAATGAAAATAAAAAACTGTCATTTGTTACAGTGTTATGTCAGACAGCATGATCATGGACGCCATAGCTTCGTTCTTGGTGCTGCCAAACCGTCTAGTTGTCCCTCTGGTCCCTGGTTTGCACGTGGCTCAGCTGCGCTGTCCCCTACCCAGGGTGAGGCTGCAATACCTGCATGGTCTACATTAGATTACTGCCTACAAATAATTGAGTTAGTTGATTCTGTTTTTCACATCTGTTCTCTTTCTCAGGGAGTGGTGCGCATCCATCTGCTGGAGGCGCAGAGTCTTGCAGCCAAAGACAACTATGTGAAAGGTGTCATGGCTGGCTTATCTGACCCATATGCCATATTAAGGGTGGGTCCTCAGACCTTTACCTCCAAACACATCGATAACACCGACTCTCCTAAGTGGGGAGAGATGTATGAGGTGAGGAATAGCAGATATGTTCTCAAAAGGCTTAAAATGTATGTAATACATTTACATCATTGAATAGAGAAGAGATCAGGACCTTCCTGAAGCTTTGATATATTTCAGAACCAGTTCTGAGGTGTGTCATGGATCCTTATTCTTTTAGAAGACCTTAAATTACAAATGTTCACAATTTAGCTCTTTAATTGAAATAGAACTGAAAAGATCCAGTTCTTTTGGCTGGAGTGAATGTATTACTAAACGTTATGTAGAAATTGGCTTTAATCAAATACCACGGTTAAAATATACGTATAGTTGATACTTGTGTTGATATGTAAAGCTATAGTCTGTAAATTTCTATTTAAAAACAGAAAGGTGGGCTTTCAAATCCCACTTTATTCCCCCTTTCCCTGCTAAAGGAGCTGAACTTAGTGCTTACCGGTACTATAATTGTGTTTGCATGCAGTGCAGCATCATCATATATACATTGACCCCCCAAAAAAACCAATAGGCAAGTTCAACGGTTTACTATTTTGCCTACAATACTTACAATCTATTATATTTTTCTAGCTATAGATCATAGAAGTGAAATAGATTATCACAGATTACCTACTTTAGAAAAGAGAACATGTTCAAGTCCAGTTCTGCACTTTTTTGTTTCCTCATTTTTGAATCAAATAACTTTATTTCCACGGTATGTAGTCATGTTCTCCACAGTCCTGCTAATGTTCTGGTTATTTGACTCATTATATGAAGCAGAAACGTATCTAAAAGGTGCAGGACGCCAAAACCTGAGAACTTGGATTGAGGGACTCTGGTCTAAATTAAGCATTTCTTACAATATTTTAATAATTTATTTATTTTTTTTTAATGAAAGGCTTTAGCTCTGAAGTACATTCATTTTGTAAATTTCAATCCGGGATTAGGGTGCAGATTTTGAAGCAGGTACCTCTCTCTTCTTTCTCCATGTCCATTGTAAACTTCTTTTAATTTGGACATCGATACAGGCAGTAGACTGGATGTTCTTGAATATTCCAACCAATATACTTTAGTGTAAGGCTCAGAGTTTGGGTCAGATGGTTGACAAACAGCTAGGTGCTCTAGCAGGACTGGAATGCATAAAGCAGCATCATTGTATCCATTATGAATTATTTCCCCAAGCTTCGACCTTAACCCTGTTCATGCCTGAAAATAAAGTTTGTATAGTTGTGACCACAGCTGTATACAACTGAAGAACTTTCTCTATTTCATCAGTTTATAGAGGTTCATTTCACTTAGAGGGATCAGACTCATATTGTGTTGAAAAGTTTTCATTCATACATCACAAAGACAGCACCCATACGAATCCCTCTGTCAGTCCTCATGCCATTATGTGTGTGTTGTACGTAAGGTTATTGTCCATGAAGTGCCGGGTCAGGAGCTGGAGGTGGAGGTTTATGACAAAGACACAGACAAGGATGATTTCTTGGGAAGGTACATGTGCATAATTCATGTCTTTGTATCTATCATATTCACTTCTCACCCTTCATTGGTTGCCTATTGCAAACAGTAGGGGAAAAAAATCCCTATATGCTAGCTTGTTGGTTATTAACAGTAATGAATTGTTTTCCATACTGTGTTGCAACTTATTTCTCTGCAGGACTAAATTAGATTTGGGCATTGTGAAGAGATCCATCGCTGTTGATGATGTAAGTCAGCAGCTTTTATCGCTTTAATTAAATTGTCTTGAAGCAGCTTTTTATGTGTTTAGGCTATAAACTAAAATACGAGTGCATTTGTTTTTCCAGTGGTTCACACTGAAAGAGACGACATCTGGACGTGTTCATTTCAAACTGGAGTGGTTGGCCTTGCAGCCAAACACTGAACAACTTGAGCAGGTTGGAGGCTTTATGTTCTGTTTAAATATAACTTTGTTAAATGATAAACAAATAAAGATAAGTAAGTATTTCCTTTTACATGTGTCTGGATTTCCTCCAGGTCCTGAAAAGGAATGAAAGCGTCACCAGCAAGAACTCGCACCCCCCCTCCTCAGCTATCTTGGTTGTGTATCTTGACAAAGCTGAGGCACTTCCCGTGAGTCAAATATCTCTGCCCTCTGCCCGCATTCGTGCCTAGCTCAGTGCTGCTTCCTGTGTGGTTAAACTGGGGCAGAGCTGGAGCTGCTGCCTCTCTCACATTCCTCATCTTGGTTGAGTTGCTCTCCAGCCGCTCTGTTGGTTGTGGAAAAATGCCCCCAACTTAAAGCTGCTTGACTCCCAGTTTCAGCTTGGGTTAACATTTGGTAACATAAGCAAAGAAGACTGGAATGAGAGTCATATCTAATATTTGTTGTGTGGTTGAGGGGGTTGCATTAAGCACAGTTCCTTTTTTTTACTTTAGAGTGTGACTCCTTGCTGTAACCATGGTAGCCTCAAACACACAGCCATAACATAACCACGTTTTCTGAGCTACTGACTGTAGGTGCATCTCATTATTCATTAAACACAGAGTAATGCATTCAAAATAATTGGGATTTTTTATATGATGGTTTAATAAAATTTATAAGGACCATTAAAAACATGATTTTAATGCAAAAATTCAAATCTATTGAAACCTTTGCCCATAAAATTAGCACTTTACACCCTCATATGTTTGATGCATCTGCTGAGGTATAAAGAAAGCACAGGTTGCTATGATAGCAGCATGAAGCTCACCTGCATTGTTGGGTATTGTGATGCTCATCTTCCTCTTGGGATATCTACAGATTATGTCCTTGAGGTTGTTATAGCTATGGCTGGGCAATTAATTGCTTTTGCAATATAATCACAATTTAGAAAAACACAATAATCACAAAGGACACTCATTTGTTGTAATATTACATTTAAAAAGAGTAATAGACCAAATTTCTCCCTTTAGCCCTTTAGATGGAGGTAATACACTTAAAGTGGGTTAATAAAATGCTGGCAAAAAACAAAGTGACTTTGCCATCACACAGAAGGAAATGAGAGAGTTGCAGCTAGCATGCAGATCCATGCACGATAGCAGAAGTTAGAGCTTTTTCACTCAAAGGTTACAGTACAGTCCTGAAACAATGGACTCAAAACAAGTCAGCTTTCAAGCCATGAAAACTAAAAGCATGGAGGCTAACATTTACATGCTGGTACTTAGTACAATGAAAAGTTGCAATCACAACATTAGTTGCAAATAATTACAGTTTTGATTTTTGGCAAAAATTGTTCAGCTCTAGTTGTACCCTTGGTATGTCTCAGTGTAACTCCAGCTGCATTCTGCACCTTGTTATTATCTCAAATCCTTAAGTGGACTGTTTTTCCCAGTTCCCTGGAGGCTGTGGTTATCTCTGTTCCTTGTGTCCTGTTTCTACCACCCTCCATAAGCAGCCAGTGTCTTTATAAATTACTTTTTGAGGCTGATGCTTGTTGTGGAGGATGACAGTGACTGTCAGCAGTATAATTTGTTTACTGGGTTAGTCATAGCAAAACTTATACTTCAAATCTGAAACATTTTAAATTACTGAGTTACTGAATTTGGGTTTTATTGGATGCAAAATGTCCAACCTTCCATCCATCCATCCATCCATCCATCCATCCATCCATCCATCCATCCATCCATCCATCCATCCATCCATCCATCCATCAATCCATCCATCCATCCATCCATCCATCCATCCATCCATCCATCCATCCATCCATCCATCCATCCATCCATCCATCCATCCATCCATCCATCCATCCATCCAATCTCCAGCTGTGGCTGTGAGTTTTGATAATCAAAAAGACCATAATCACAAACTTGTCAACATGTAACTCTGTAATGTTTCCTTGAAATATATGTGTGTTTATTTTTTTTTACATTGTATTCTTATTTTGTCTGAAATTTAGATGAAGAAGGGAAATAAGGAGCCCAATCCCATGGTGCAGATATCCGTGCAGGGAACCACTAAAGACAGCAAGGTGAAAATGCTGTGAGAACTGATGGAACTGTGGCTTTTCTTCTACTTTCTGTTGTTATTTATTTATCATTGATTTATTCTTTAAGATTTGTTACACAACTATCAACCCAGAATGGGAGGAAGCTTTTACCTTTTTCATCCAAGATCCTCGCACGCAAGAAATAAACATTCAGGTAACAGCCATCAAGATTTGAAACAAAGCATAGATGATTCAGTACACCTTAAAAGATCATAAACCTGAAATTGCTTCCTATAATCAGGTGAAGGATGCTGACCGCGTGCAGACTCTGGGCAAAGTGACCATCCCTCTCTCCCATGTCATGAAGACATCCCATCTTTCTCTAGACCAGTGGTTTCAGTTGGAAGACTCTGGAACTGCTAGTCGCATCTATATCAACTCAGTTCTCAGGGTGAATAACAGCAAAGTTTATCTTTTTTTCTGCTGTTAATTCTACAAATCAAATAATCAGAAGTTCATTTATATTTTTGGTCGTTCTTCTTCCAACACAGGTCTTGTGGTTGGATGAGGATCGTATTTCAGCTGAAGTCTCTTCTAATTTGGCTGCTGGAGTTTCTAAACAGTTGCCCATGCAGGCCTCCCCTCATCCCAGCTTTGCTACAGAGGTATTAAAATACAATGTCACTAAATCTATTTCAACAGCTGCTGCTAAGGTTAGTGTACGTCTTCAACCATGTTTTTGTTTTCAGGGGCTGTTTAGAATCCACCTCCTGGCGGGTCAGAATCTCATTCCGAAAGACAACCTGATGGGTGGAATGGTGAAAGGAAAGAGTGACCCGTATGTCAAGATTAACATTGGGGGTGAAACATTCACAAGTCAAGTTATAAAGGGAAATCTGAACCCAACCTGGAATGAGATGTATGAGGTAGATCTGGCACCTGCACATGTTCTGAGTCAGAATAAATTTTTTGTTTTAGCTTGCCATTCCCAATCTATTTGCTGTTGATTGGCATGTATGTGGAAAAAATACACACTTGTTTCTGCAGTTTGAAATGGTCTATTGATATTGGAAGCAGTCCCCACCTCCTTACCATTATGTTGAAGGGAGTCACCCTAACGTTCATCTGGCAGTGACAGATAACCCATCATTCGTGGTTTTACTTTTCATTTTAATTTATTTCTGAAAATGCATGACCCTCAAACCCACAAAGTTTTATCAATAATTTCTCACCTTTTTAAAAATAGAAATCAGATTTGACAAATGTATCTACATTCATCAGTGTATGGAGCAGTTAGTTATACTTTAAATAAATTAAAACTCTTAGCACAGACATCTGTCTGTTGGTTTGAAAGCACAGCAAACCGAGGCCGAAATAATTTGGAAATGTTTTATTAGTTTTTTTCATCTAGGTTTGACTTTTGAGATATTTTTTATTTCAGGTTTCATTTGTTTAATGGTATTTGTTGGCTAGTTAAGTTTATTTTTTTTTTTTTTTCGGAAAATGCTTAGTCTTTGGTTTAGTTTCTATTAGTTTACATAATAGTGGGGAGTGGCAGCCTAGTTGTTAGACCATAGAGCTTGGATTCCTGAGGTTCTGAGTTCGAGCCCCAATCCCACAGACTGCCACTTTGGGTCCCTGAGCAAAGACCCTTAACCCCACGCTGCTCACGGGCGCCGCAAGATGGCAGCCCACAGCTTCCCAAGGGGATGGGTTAAATGCAGAGATAAATTTCTCCAATGTGAGATCAGTAAAGTTCAATTATTATTATTATACGTTTTAGTCTTTTGTGTAATACGACTTACTGAATTAGTTATAAAATCGCTAATGAGGACAGACTGCTGCAGCAACACAAATGACCTGCCTGCTGTACTTGCCGTCTGCTGTTGTGCCACGGTACACACGGTACACAGCAAAAAAGTGACTGTAAACTAGACCTCCTGTTAATGCATTATGATAAAATGCAAACTACAATTAAGCACATTCTATATTCTGTTTTAATAAGATTTGTAAACTCTAATTATAGTTTCAGTTCATTTTTTGTGAGTTGCAGTTTTTTTTTTTATTCCAGTTAATACAAATGTTTGTTTTTTTATTCTATTTCATTAGTTTTAGTTAATGATTAAAACCTTGGTAAAAAGAGACAGAAAGCTGCATCCACCAATACAGTTTCCCTTTCACTGTAAGCATTGTAAAAGGTGGTAGAGAAAATGCAGATGTGTTTGATCAAGAAAATGATGAACCAAAATCTACAAAACTGTTTTTTAATACATGAAAACCAAAACTTCTACTGCAGAAAATTGAGATGCATGTTTTCCTGGAGGCAAAACAGACATAGAATCAAAGGAAATATATAACCGAAAGGGTATAAGTAGTTGAGCTTCGACAGGGACTTTTTGGTGGATATTTCAAAAAGCTTTACTCTGTATGTAGACTTGATAAGTGGAATCTGGGTAGGACATTGTAGCTGTTAATTATTCATTTCAAATGGTGACTGGAGTTTGCTAATTCCAATAAGTTTTTTTAATGTCGCCTGAAAGCAATATGACTTCTGTGCTTTGCAGGTTATTCTGACGGAGCTCGCTGGTCAGGAGCTGCATGTGGAGATGTTTGACAAAGACATGGACATGAAAGATGACTTCATGGGAAGGTAACTTTGCATCTCTTTATCAAATTGTATGACAAATCGTTTTTAAATGATCACTTTAAACATTCTGTTTCATGAATTGCAGGCTGAAGATAAGTCTGAAGGATATCATCGACTCTCAGTACACAGACCAGGTAGAAGTTTACATAGAATTCAAAAAGCAAAACATGAGAAACTAATAAAAAAAAAGTGGTTTATCCATATGCTTTACTCAAGTGTTGATATTTAGTTTGCGAAAAGTCGAGCATATTATTCCATAAATTAATATAATAATTAAGGAGTTTGCTTGAAGCAGACCCAGTTGTTCTCATATTGAAGTAATGTGTTTTTATTTGTCAGTGGTACACGCTGAACGATGTGAAGTCTGGTAGAGTTCACATGGTCCTGGAATGGGTTCCAACATCTTCAGAACCAGACGGGCTAGACCAGGTGAGAACGTGCTAAAATTGACTGAATCGTTAAAATTCACCTAGTCTGAGTTTTCTTTAAATAAAGAAAATACTTAATTACCTCTTTTAATATTTTCTGTGGCTTCAGGTCCTTCAGTTCCACTCTAGACAGTCCTATCAAAACAAGGCAGTGCCCTCAGCAGGGCTCCTGTTTGTGTATGTCGAACAAGCAGATGGCCTACCAGTGAGTCCTTTTATACCATTATGTTGGATGATAGGTAAAATACTCTGTTAGTTTAGGATCTCCCTTAAAATACGGTTTCCTCTTGTTGTCTTTAGGTAAAGAAGAGTGGAAAGGATCCAAAAGTAGGAGTGGAGTTAAGTCTTCGTGAAATGTCACGCAAAACTACAGTAAGATCCTAAACTCCACTAATATTGTTTGCGCCTGTTGGCCCAATGCTTTAGTTGTTGGTTAATTCTTGCTGATTTTCCATCTGTTCTGAAGGTATGCGATCGTACAACCTCTCCTAAATGGAACGAGGCATTCTACTTCCCTGTTCGTGATCCAAGACAGGATATCCTCATTCTCAAGGTAAGTAGTGGGACATGTAGATTTTAAAGAGAGATTTGTCACAAGGCTCCTGAGGTAACATGAAACAATATGGTTTGTCTTTTTGTTCAGCTTTCCCACAGCTGGACACTGCCTATTGGTTCTCTGATTGTTCCTATCAGAGAGCTGCTGTCTGAACCAGATCTTGTCCTGGATCAGTGGTTCCATTTGGATGGAGCCTCGCCTGAGAGTCAAATCCTTTTAAGGACTGAACTTAAGGTAGGATCATCTAAACTCTAATTTTTTAGCAAGCATCTAAGATTGAATGATTTAAATATATAAAACTAATTTAAAATCACTTATGAGCTGTTTTAGATTATTTACCAACAATAACCTGATTTCAGATGGTCCTTGAATATTACAGACGTGGTGTAACGTCACAGCAGAAATAAGTTGATCATGATCATGTAGCATACATACTGAGGCTTATTTAGACTTTCTTAAGCTCTAGTTTCTTGGTTTGTTTTGTTTTTCTTATCATGCTCATGTTAATCAAACCATTGCTTATTTTCACTAAACTAATTACAGGTGTTGGTTCCTACCAAATGCCCCGTTCCTACTGAAAAGGCTAAGATGTCTGAAGTGTTAGACCCTGCTCCAGCCAAGCCCCTACCAGAAACAGACACAATCCTCAAGTGAGATAGTTCAGAAAAGTCTATTTCCACTTATTCTGCCTGAGAATCTCTTTAATTGAATCATATCTTGATGGTGCTTCTGTTTTAGGACAGCCTCTGTGGAAACTCCTCCTGTGGAAACCATTGTTCCCACATTGCCTTTGGATGAGGAGTTTCATAAAGTAAAGGAAACTGCATTGAAGGAAGATCAAGAGGAAGAATTAGAGAGCCCAACTGTATCACTACCTCCTCACTCATCCCCAGACCTCACCTTTGCCAGTGAGGTAATAAATAAAGAGCTCAACCATAGCTTGTATCATTCCATTTAAGCTCCAGTGCATTACAAGCTTTTTAAATCTAAATAAATACACATTTATGTTTTCCATCCTTATAGGGACTACTTAGACTCATCCTTTTGGAGGCTCAGAGTCTGGTTGCCAAAGATACCATAATGGGTGGTCTGAAGAAAGGCAAAAGTGACCCCTACGCAAAGATCAGCATAGGTCAGGCCACGTTTAAGAGCGCTGTGGTAAAGGAAAACCTCAACCCAGTCTGGAATGAGCTGTATGAGGTCTGTGATTTACAGCGACACACCTTTTGACTTTATAGCATCTGTAGAACTGTTCTTTAAACAGCTTTGTGTTTGACCAGGTGGTTCTAAGACCTCAGCCAGGGCAGGTGGTTCAGGTGGAACTGTTTGACAAAGATATGGACAAAGATGACTTCTTGGGCCGGTAAGGCTGCTTAATTTTTATGTTGCCATAATGTGGTGACAAAGGAATAAAGAACCTCTGCAAATTTTGAAAAATCTATATTTTTAATAAAAGTTTTTTTTAATACATATTCTGTTGATTTCCTGTGCATCCCTAAAAAAAATATCTCCTCCAATTCCTTAATAATAGACAGTCTATCAGTCTAAGTAGAGATGCACTAATCCGATATTAATATCTTTATCTGTTAGCTATTGGAAAACGTGTCCAATTTGTAGGGGTAAATGTATTTAGTCTATTTTCCTTGGTTGTAAATCGGAGTTTATGAAAGCTTCTAAAATGTCATCAGTAATGATGATAATAACATTAAAGTAAACGCAGCCCTGGTTAGGAAAAGTATTGGAATCTGCACTAAATATGTGGATTGGTGCATTCCTAAAATCTGACTTCATTTAGCAAATGTCTGTATTCATGTTGCTACATTCTGTTGTTCCTTCTCAACAGCTTAAAGATCAATCTCTCAGACATCATCCGTTCCCAACTCATAGATCAGGTTGGTATTTCTCTTGCTAGTGCAGTGTTGATCAATCTTCCTAGATGGCTAATGTATGAATTAATAAATAATGTCTGTAAATCAATATTTTTGTCTCAGTGGTACAGCCTGAATGATGTAAAGTCCGGTCGCCTTCGTCTTATACTGGAGTGGGTGCCAACCGTGTCCAGTAATGACAAGCTGGAACAGGTTAGTACATTATTATAATTTTTTTCTCTAATTCCAATCCTATATTTTAATTAAATTTTTCGATTCTCTTAAGTTAAATGCAGTCAGTGGACTAAAAATCTTTTGCTGATTAGCTCTGGTTAATGTTTGGTAGCTCGGAAAAATGTTCTGCATTTTGTTAGTTGACAGAGCATGTTTGATTCATTTCCATGGGTTTAAATAAAATGCTTATTGAAGGAGGGGGTCATAAGCTCTGATGCAGACATGGGGATAATCCTCTAATTCCATGTTTTCCCAATCTATGTTTTTGTAATAACTTGTTGGTCAGATGTTACAGAAAAGCTCAAACTGTTATCTGTGTATGGTATGTCAGGAAAAAGCCTAGCTGCTCCATCTTTAGTTGTATATCTGATCCCAGTTACTCTGCGTTGTGCTTCTCTCTGAGTGCTGAGTCACTGTGATGAGTTTTTGATCTGATTCCAGGTGATGCAGCTGCAGTCTCTCCAGTCCTACCAAAACAAGACTGTTCCCTCTGCAGCCCTGCTCTTTGTTTACATGGACAGAGCACACTTATTGCCTGTGAGTGGTCTCCAGTTTAGTATCCTGAAACATACAAGTTTGTTATTTGGAATTAGATGGATGAGAGGTCCAAAGTGCATGCACTCATTTAGTCATACATAGAAATGCTCCCAGAAGGGAACTACTGGTTAAAGAGCAGTTTTGAGGTTTTTGTGTTGGATATGCAGCCATAATTACTGGAAGGGATACAAGGTTTTATAATGTTGGGATGTGTTTTGCTGTGTGCAGTTTAAGAAGAGTGGTAAGGAACCAAAAGCTGGAGCTGAACTTGTATTTGGGAGCACAACTCACAGAACCAAGGTATGAAACTGAAAACAAAATAATTAAATAATCTACAAAGTCTACATGAGTTTATCTGCATTAAATACTTTTTAGCTACTTATTTTATTTGTACCACTTCATCACAGCTGTGTAATGGTGATGATAGCTAAATAAAAGCAAATATTCTGAACATACAAAGCGGTTGTTCTCACCAAAAACCCCACCAGACTTGATAGGAATATGTAGTAGAAAGATAAAATGTAAATTGTTACTCAAGAACAATGTATTTATACCATCTCCTTATCATCTTTTATCTCTGCTTTACTGTCGGCAGGTTTGTGATCGCTCCAGATCTCCACAATGGAGTGAAGCGTTCCACTTCCAGGTCCATGACCCAAATGAAGAGATGCTCATAGTGAAGGTACATGTCCTGAATGCTTCACAAAACCACTGAGGTGTCTGCTCCTGTCAAATAGTGACGTTAATGTATCCTGTGGTTTGAAGTTATCCAGTGCATGGGATCAGCCGATGGGATCCCTGGTGCTCCCTGTGAGGCAGCTCCTCTCTGAGCCTCAGCTGCTCCTGGACCAGTGGATGCCTCTGGATGGAGCCTTACCTGAAAGCAAGATCCTCCTCAGAGCAGAGCTGAAAGTAGGACAACATTTACATGCTCAGATTATCTCCTTTCAACTGACAACAGAGACACTAAGTGGAAATTTGTTGTTGGAAGATTCTTGACACACGGCTGACAGAAGTTCCACAGACATCTGTAGCTGTTTCAGAAGAAGAAAGTAAAACTGCTGCTGCTGCTGAAAAGATGCTGGAAACAGCTGAAGAGGAGGAAAAAAGACAAAACTTGGCAACAGATGAGTGAGTTATCCATACAGTATGTGCCTTAAATAATGAATAATTTAAACTTTATACTGTAGTGAAAATTAGACATCTTGTTAAATATTATATTCCAATAGTTTTACTGATGACGGACTTTTATGTTCACTGTGTTTTCAGTTCCCCTGTTGTGTCGGTCCATCCTGCACACCCTGAAGCCAAGCATGATACATCCCATTCTCCTGCTGTACGTCACATAGCTTACAGGCAGAAATAACTCTGTCCTCATTGTCTGTTTAAACCCTTGTAACCAATATACTGTTCTATTAGCGAGTGGAGGAGCCAGCACCTGCAGAAGAGGCTCCAACTGAATCACTCATTAAGGTTGAAAGAGACATGAAGCCACAGCCAGAGTGAGTGAATCAAATAATCCCTTTTCACCATTTTACCACAACAAATTCATTTTGGAAAAAAATAGCTATAAAACAGCACAGTAAGCAGTGTTTTCTGGATGTCAATGTGTGCAGGACAGGTTTAGGAGGTCTTGCAAAGGCTACAGTGACAGGTATACCCACTGATCCAGCACCCTCAGTAGAGGTCGTAGACGTTCCCAAAGTGGGTCCAAAACTTCCTCCACACACGGTGCCGAGTCAAGACTTTGGTAAAGAGGTACGTTTTCAAATAAAGTCTTAAGTGTAACAACTGGCTTCCAACAGCCAGCATTGTTTCTTTTTTAAGTATTTGTGTTTTTGGCAACGTCCACAAACAGTCACATGCTGCTAGAAGAGCCGGAATTCAAGTGTGGAGGATAAAAAAAGAAAGAAATGAAGTACTGATGTGTTTTTAACTTTCTAATTATAAATCTGTTTTGTTTTTTAAATAAAAGACCCCCAAGCAGATTCCCATTGTCAATTTGCAGCGTGATGATAGTCTAATTAATTAGTACTAAAATAATAACGCAGTAGAAAATAGTTTCGTGGTTGCAATTAAAAGTGTGTTTGCTTATTGTTCTGACTAAACATTTATGACAATCAAAGCTCTTAATTGATCTCTAATCATTTAAAAGAAGAATAGAAATCTTTTAGTCTCAACTTCAAGTTTTGCATTCACCTCAAATCCCATAAGTGTTGTGTAACAAGGCATGTTAACCACAGTTGGATAATACATGCAATAAAGTGGAAAGCTATAGATACAGAGGGCTTACTTAGGGGGATTGCTGCCTTGCCCATGGACTAATAGGATCATCAAACTAATGATTTAGCAGCATATGATTTTCATCAGTTTGTAAAACAAACCAACAACCTTCAGTTAGTTAATTAAATTAAATTCTGTTTATTTATATAGCGCCAAAACACAACACATTATCTCAAGGGACTTTACAGAGACAATTCAACCAGATCATATAGTCAGATTGGTTCATAGTTACCAAGCATGCTTGTAGCGACAGTGAAGAGGAAAACTCCCTTTTAACAAGAAGAGAACTCAGGCAGAAGCATGCTCAGTGTGAGCGTCCATCTGCTTTGGCCGACTGGGGTTCAAGGGGACAGAAGCAGCTGCTACAGCTGCTGTGGATATGGACTGGGATCTGATGCAGCACCAGTGAAATCTGAATCAGATTAGCTAATGTTAAAAACCAACTAATCAAAGCCCAGGTCCTGTTAAATAGTTGTTTTATAACAACTCTCTTTATGACACTACATACAAAATGCATTATAACAAGAGGTGATACTCGTTTGAAAAAGCTCTACTGATCTAAGGTCTGTGATGCAGCTGCCTGTGTTTATAATAATATAGTCAGATGGTGGATGGTTGAAGGGAAAAATGCTGCCTGGTTTCAGCCTGTTTATCCTCCTGTAGTCTCATGGATGGGGCTGGTTCCCAGTATTTTGATGCATATGTGGTTGTCTCGTGTCGGCTTGTAAAATCTCCAGAAGCTCAAAATAAAGCCTGGGATTTACCAAAGGATGGATGACTCATAAATTGCTTGTGTTGTTGGTTTGATGTTGAAACAGAAAACAAGAAGAATATAGCAGCTTTCTATACATTTTAGAATAAAAAAAAAACATGTGACCACCCTTTTACCCTAATTGATTGATTTAATGCTTACCAAAATGAAGAGAAATGCCAGATTTTAAGTTGTGTTTATGAACTTGTTTTAAACAGTTTACATGTTCTTCCTGTAGGGGGTGCTGAGGATCCACCTGCTGGAAGCCAAGAACCTAATAGCAAAAGACAACCTGATGGGGGGCATGGTGAAGGGCAAGAGTGATCCTTATGTTAAAATCAACATCGGAGAGAATTCTTTTAAAAGTCATGTCATCAAAGAGAACCTAAACCCGACATGGAATGAGATGTACGAGGTAGGCAGGATGATGCTTCAAATATAACAGCTTGTTTTCTTCCTGTCTGCTTGTTTTTCTGAAGGCATTTATTTATGCTTCTTTGAACAGGTAGTTGTGAATGGGCGCAGCAATCAGGACATCAAGTTTGAAGCATTTGATAAGGACATAGATTCAGATGACTTCTTAGGACGGTGTGTATGAATTGTTGAAACAATTTTTATTTATATTGCCTCACAAAACTATTTATACTTTCCCCTTTTTTCACTGGATATGTACATTCTTTAGTAACAATATCACATTTCTTATTTAGAGGGGATATTATGTTAAACCGTGAAACAGGACAAAAACTGTTAATTATATGCAGATCTATAGTAGAATCGATTATATCAAAGTCTATGTATGTGTTAGAATTGCTCAGTCAGAGACATACCTAAATCATTTTAGACTTTAAATCAATATCCACAGAGATTCTTAACTCATTCTGCCCAAGATGGAGAAGTTTGGGGGATAAAAACTAGCAACAGTTTAATTCTTTTTATGTGTGCAGCAGATAGAGGCATACAAAGACAGACTTGCACCATTATTTGCACCAAAATGTAGTCTTACAAACTGATTAAGGTGGGCTGAATACAAATTCTAACCACTTTTAGTTTTTCTTTCTTTAAGCTTTTCTGTTACAAAACCCTTTGATTTGTTCTAACATTAAATCTGTATAAAATATAAGGAATTTAATGCTTGCATGAGCATTTTTAAGGCCCTGTGAGATTCTGCTAAACATTTGCCTGTTTTCCCGTTTACAGATTCACTGTTCAGCTAAATGAGGTCATCAGATCACAGTACACAGATCAGGTTAGTCAGTAACTCATGATCCCGAAACTCATCTTGTGACTTCCTAACCTTGTGTTGTTATATATTTTATTGAAGGGTGTTGTCCAGCCTGTTTATCTGTAACTATCTCTCTTCTTCTCTCCCTGCTGCAGTGGTTCTCTCTGAAGGATGTGAAATCTGGACAAATTCATTTGATTCTAGAATGGGTTCCTACTGTGTCAAACTCAGCAAGAGTAGAACAGGTCGGCCATCTATGACTATATAATTGTCCTCTATGAGTGATGACCTTTTAAATATTGGTTAGATGCGTGCAAACAACGTAAACAAGATGCTGTGCTTCATGTTTCTAGGTGCTGCAGCTTCAAACTCTGCAGTCATATCAGAACAAAGCTGTTCCCTCAGCCGCTCTGCTCTCTGTCTACTTGGAGGGAGCACATTCACTACCAGTGAGTCAGCTGATGTTAATCTATCATCACTGTCTGCTGCATATATGATTTCATGTAAAATAAAACATTGCTCCTTTTTTAATACAGCTTAAGAAGAGTGGAAAAGAACCTAAAGCAGGTGTTGAGCTTGTTCTAGGTGAAACAACCTACAAAACTAAAGTGAGACTCCTAAAGCCTTTTGCTCGTCTTGTAGTGATTCAGCTTTTCCAATAACTTGCGTTTCACCTCTCGCCAGCTGTGTGACCGGAGTACAGATCCTCAGTGGAATGAGTCTTTCTACTTCCTGGTCCATGATCCTAAACGTCAGATGCTTGTGGCAAAGGCAGGATGGTTCCCATATCTCTTGTTGTTGCTCACTAAATAGTCTTAAATTCTGTCAAAAATAACTATCCCTCTGGTTGGATTGCAGCTGTCCAGTGGCTGGGATGAGCCAATTGGAGCTCTGGTGATCACACTTAAGAATCTTCTGGCTGCACCACAGCTGGTCCTGGATCAGTGGTTTCCTTTAGATGGAGCCTTACCTGAAAGTCAGATCCTGCTGAGGGCTGAACTTAAGGTGACAGATCTAAAATAATGTCGACACGCTTCATCTGAATGCTTTTAGCTTTGATTAGTAATACAGATAGTCTTATTATGTTTCTAACAGATCCTGAACTCCAAGATGGTGGACATGATTGATTCAGGGACTCTGCCCTGTACTGCTCCTGCACCTGGAAATGGTCAGGTGAAGTTGTCCCTGTCTTACAGCTCAAAGGAGAGAAAACTGGTGGTGATTGTCCATGCCTGCAGGTGTGTGTTGAAACATACAGATAGTGTTTGTAACTTTTCTTATTGAATTTGACCATGTTAACACAAAGACTAGTTTTAGGTTACAAAAACCAAACCATGTCACACTGATCTCATTTGAACAAACTTAGATTGTTAATAAGAATAAATTTTAAATAGAATGACAGACATGCTTGATTATATCATGCTGTAGTCACTAGGTCTATAACTAACGATTATTTTGCTAACCAATTAATCTGTTGATTATTTTTTTCCAATAATTGATTAATACTCAGACAGCAAAAGGTTCATTAAAGAATTTTTTATTTTTTAATGAAATTAAACCAGGTTGAATTAAAACCTTTCCACTTGAGGAGTTTTGGATAGAGCAAATTTTTGAATGAAAAATGTTGTATATTATATTTTGGTATAATAACTGCTCTATGTGGGTCATTCTGTCAGCTAAAGGCTTGTTTTACAGTTTCTATACTCCAAATAATGATTAATCAATTACTAAATTAGTTGAAGATTATTTCAATAATTGAAACCAGCTATACTGGAAATGAAGCTATTTTATTCATGCCATTTAGCTATTTTAGGGAGAAATCTGGATTATTTCCTCTGTCATTTGTTTGTATCCCCTAAATTCTGATCTTTTGCCCGATATAGAGTCATTTAAGAAAAGCCAGCAGCTGATCCAGAGCAGATATGTGATTGAATTTAAAAGAATAAACTTCATGTATGTTGTAAACTCAGAAAATCTCTATATTAATTTCATTAGTATTGAAAACCACCAGTCATATTCAAAAAGCTGCATTCTCTACCTGACATCAACAGATCGTTTCTACTAACCAGTTTTTGTTTATATCCTGTTACTACATGGATTCACTCTGCAAAGAAACAATAATGACATATGAAACATTACTTTATGTCTGGCATCTACTGAGCATTCCTGACTTTGTAAATACAGCCTCTGCTTCAAATAAGCTCACGTTTTTCTCCTATTAAGGATGTTTTTACACAGAAAAGCAAAAAGGTTAAGTTAAATATTTTGCCTTTTACACAGAGGTCTGGTTTCTCCAAGTAAGGACTCTGTTGACAGCTATGTCTCCATCATGCTGCTCCCAGACAAAAGTAAAGCTACCAAGAAAAAGACAGCAGTGAGGAAAAAAGACCTCAACCCAGAGTACAATGAAAGGTAAACATTTTTACTCTATATAGTTTGTAGCTGTTTATTTTCTGAACTGTTTTCTTATATTTGTTCATGTCTCTCAAGGTTTGAGTATGATCTGCGTGAGGATGAGGCCAGATTCAGGCGCCTCAGTGTGTCAGTAAAAAATAACTCCGCCTCTTTCAGGAGCCCGGATGTTATTGGACAGGTCAGTGTGAGGCTGCATCCATATACAGCTTTATCTGTGCTATCACCATACATTTATGGCAACCAAAAAACAACTATACAGGCAATGTGATGTAACTCAACCAAAAAACGTGCAGAAAAAAAAACTGTACATATGAATAGGAAGAATCTTCGGCATGCAGCCTGGCTGATTACTTCTTCTACATTAAATATGCTATTTATCTTTCACTCACTAAAATCCACAGGCTACATGCAGACTAACTGATCCCAGTTACTAATCTACTCTTTCAGGTGCTGATTGAGTTGGCCCAGATTGACCTGACTTCTGGAGTCACTGACTGGTGAGATTAACTGATTGAACAAACCCTAAACACTGTATAAAGGCACTGTTTTGGTTCTGGATAAGATCCCTTACAAACTTATTTATTAATTTAATATGAAAATAGCAACATTTACTTTATCGTATAGTGTATAAATTCTCCCAATAAAGAATTTTAGCTAAAAACTACTTAACTCATGGGAGGAGTTGGTTTTAAAAGCAAATTATCATCAAATGGTAAAGTGTCCGGCCGTTAGGTGTCTCTAAACCTTTCAATGTGGTTTCTTGTTAATTACATTCTCTCTTCAGTTAATGTTGGGTTGTGTTTTTGTTTTTCATTAGTCTGTTTTTCATTACAGGTTTACTTTGACTGATGATGCTGAATAGCTGCCCTGCTTGCTCACTTGGAGAGTTTAATGAATCCACTCTGCTGTCACACTCACAGATGCCTTCTGTTTCCCACCTTTGCACAACTGCTGTAGTTTTACCTGCAACCACGCAGCTCATTGTGTATTGCCATGAAGTATAAAGTGGATTATATTGCACATGCACCAAAGATAATAGAAAGAAGCAGTTAAGTAGAGAGAAAGAAATGGAGTGGAAAGATGGAGCTGAGGAGGTGAATGATGAAGAGGCCTTTGAAGTACTTTGTTTACTTTTGTTGATTTTTTTTTCTGTGAGGAGAATCTTAAAGTAGAAGAGCTTCCTGTTTGAAGGACAGAGATGTTTAATGTATACTTTAATTAATGTGTTGGTACCATTGCAGTATTTTAAACTTTATTTAAAAACAAGCTTGAAGTTTTAATCATTTCAGTGCATTCTGCCATGGAGTTTGGCTGTAATCATTTTTTCAAATTTTTTTTTACAGTTTAGCCTTATGACTTTTGATATATTTGTGTGTATATCTGCAAAAATCAGACTAAATCCTGATTGCTGAAAGATGGTGTAAAATAAAGTTGTTTTCCAGCTTCAGACCAATGTTTTATCTTTGGGGGATTTATATTTCTCCATTAGAGATAGGGTGAGGAGCTCAGTCATCAGGGGAGAACTTGGAGTAGAACCGCTGCTTCTCCACGTAGAGAGAAGCCAGTTGAGGTGACTCAGGCATCTGGTTAGAATGCCTCCTGGATGCCTCCGAGGTGAATTGTTCCGAGCTTGTCCCACCAGGAGGAGACCTAGAGGGATACCATTGGTTGGTTGGTTGAATGGCTGGTAGGTTTGATGGATGGATGGATGGATGGATGGATGGATGGATGGATGGATGGATGGATGGATGGATGGATGGATGGATGGATGGATGGATGGATGGATGGGATTTTTATTTCTGCTTTAACCTTAATAACAGATTAATAATAACTTATCTCCACTGAAATAAATCAAACAGTGCACGGTTATGTTTCATTGGAAGACACATTTCTACTGATTTCTTTACATCCCGAAACTATTTCTGCCACATACTTATCATAGATCAAATCAAATACCTTTTTTTTTCTTTTAAACAGATTTCTTTTGCTCTTTTTTTCCACTTGCTGATAGAAGACTAATTTTAATTTAATCAAAAATAATTTGATTTTTTTTTTTTTGGTTCACTAAAACAACTACTACAAATGTGCTGTTCATCAATTTAATTTGTGAATGAAATGTCTTCTGTTATTTAGAGTGCAAAACATTTTATTCATTCAAGCACTCTGGTGGGATACAGAAACACAAAACATTGTAAAAAAAAAAAAAAAAAAATTAAGAAAAAAATCTTAATTTTTTATTCAAAAGTGGTCGTAAGAACCACATATTAATTATCTGTTGAGAAATTTTAATTTAGCAAAGAGATTTTTCTAATATTATTTTGGTTTTAAAAAAATGTCTTTAACCCTCTATTAAAGAATTAAGTAAATTCTGTGTCTTTTAAGGTGAATTATAGCTGATCATAAAACTACTGTGCACACTCCACACATTATCCTGCAATGCAATCAACACTCCGAGGAGTGGGAGAATGAAGCAATAACATATATATATATATATATATATATATATATATATATATATATATATATATATATATATATACACTATATTGCCAAAAGTATTTGCTCACCTGCCTTGACTCACATATGAGCTTAAGTGACATCCCGTTCCTAATCCATAGGGTTCAATATGACGTCGGTCCACCCTTTGCAGCTAGAACAGCTTCAACTCTTCTGGGAAGGCTGTCCACAAGGTTTAGGAGTGTGTTTATGGGAATTTTTGACCATTCTTCCAGAAGCGCATTTGTGAGGTCGCACACTGATGTTGGACGAGAAGGCCTGGCTCTCAGTCTCCGCTCTAATTCATCCCAAAGGTGTTCTATCGGGTTGAGGTCAGGACTCTGTGCAGGCCAGTCAAGTTCATCCACACCAGACTCTGTCATCCATGTCTTTATGGACCTTGCTTTGTGCACTGGTGCACAGTCATGTTGGAAGAGGAAGGGGCCAGCTCCAAACTGTTCCCACAAAGTTGGGAGCATGGAATTGTCCAAAATGTCTTGGTATGCTGAAGCATTCAGAGTTCCTTTCACTGGAACTAAGGGGCCAAGCCCAGCTCCTGAAAAACAACCCCACACCATAATCCCCCCTCCACCAAACTTTACACTTGGCACAATGCAGTCAGACAAGTACCGTTCTCCTGGCAACCGCCAAACCCAGACCCGTCCATCAGATTGCCAGATGGAGAAGCGCGATTCGTCACTCCAGAGAACGCGTCTCCACTGCTCTAGAGTCCAGTGGCGGCGTGCTTTACACCACCGCATCCGACGCTTTGCATTGCACTTGGTGATGTATGGCTTGGATGCAGCTGCTCGCCCATGGAAACCCATTCCATGAAGCTCTCTGCGCACTGTTCTTGAGCTAATCTGAAGGCCACATGAAGTTTGGAGGTCTGTAGTGATTGACTCTGCAGAAAGTTGGCGACCTCTTCGCACTATGCGCGTCAGCATCCGCTGACCCCGCTCCGTCAGTTTACGTGGCCTACCACTTCGTGGCTGAGTTGCTGTCGTTCCCAAACACTTCCATTTTCTTATAATACAGCTGACAGTTGACTGTGGAATATTTAGGAGCGAGGAAATTTCACGACTGGATTTGTTGCACAGGTGGCATCCTATCACAGTTCCACGCTGGAATTCACTGAGCTCCTGAGAGCGACCCATTCTTTCACAAATGTTTGTAAAAACAGTCTGCATGCCTAGGTGCTTGAATTTATACACCTGTGGCCATGGAAGTGATTGGAACACCTGATTCCAATAATTTGGATGGGTGAGCAAATACTTTTGGCAATATAGTGTATATATATATATAGGAGATAGAGGCTACTGACATCAAGGCGACAAAGCTCCTCACCATGCATGGAGGGTTCCACCCCAAATCCAGCACTCTGAGACTGTACACCAAGCGTAGAGAGGGAGGCCGAGGGCTAGTGAGTGTCAAGACCACTGTCCAGGATGAAACAACTAAGATCCAGGAGTACATCAGAAAGATGGCCCCCAAAGACAAATGGCTTGGTGAATACCTCAGGCAGGAGAAAACCGAAAGTGAGGACAAGAAAGAGGAAGGAGAACCATCATGGTAGGAACAAGCCGCTGCACGGCGTATACCACAGACAAATACCTGTAGAAGAAGTGGCTGATATCAAAAAATCCTACCAGTGGCTGGAAAAGGCTGGACTGAAGGACAGCACAGAGGCACTAATCATGGCAGCACAAGAACAGGCACTTAGTACAAGATCAATAGAGGCCAGGGTTTACCACACCAGGCAGGACCCCCGATGCAGACTGTGCAAAGATGCCTCTGAAACAATACAGCACATAACAGCAGGGTGTAAAATGCAGGCAGGAAGTGCATACATGGAACGCCACAACCAGGTAGCTGTCATACTGTACAGGAACATCTGCCATGAGTGTGGGCTGGAAGTCCCAAGGTCAAAATGGAAGACACCTCCTAAGGTAGTTGAGAATGACCGAGCTAAGATCCTATGGGACTTCAAGATCCAGACTGACAAACAGGTGATGGCTAACCAACCAGACATCGTGTTGATCGACAAACAGCAGAAGAAGGCAGGAGTGATAGATGTGGCAATCCCAAGCGACAGCAACATCAAGAAGAAAGAACACGAGAAGCTTGAGAAATACCAAGGGCTGAAGGAGGAGCTAGAAAAGATGTGGAAAGTAAGAGCAGCAGTGGTGCCAGTGGTAATTGGAGCACTGGGGGCTGTGACCCCCAAACTAGGAGAGTGGCTACAGCAGATTCCAGGTAAAACATCAGAGGTCTCTGTCCAGAAGAGCGCAGTCCTAGGAACAGCTAAGATACTGCGCAGAACCCTCACCCCTTGCTCACACTGGCTCCGGTGCGGTTACCGAGCCGACGGAGACCGCAACTCCCGCACACCCCCTCTCACACCGCCCTTTTGACTACGGTGCGGTGCGGCTCTGCGGCTCCGGCAACAGGTCCGGAGATTTAACAGAAGTTCACTTGAGTTCACGTAACTTTAGCGATAACACGGCCCAAATAAGGATATTTGCGAGAGCTTGTTGCGGAGGGCTCCGGCACGCCGCAAGGATAGCTTTCTTGCGGAATTTTCTGCAGCGCCGGAGTGTCTCGCTAACCGCAGCCGGACTGCTCAGCAGCCAGTGAGAGAGGTTTACGTCTTTTTAATGACTTGGAATCACTGCGGCGCCGCACCCACCGCACCGCAACGGTAAGACCGGAGTCGGTGTGAGCCTGGGGTCAAACTCCCAGGCCTCTGGTAGAGGACCCGAGCTTGAGGATGACACATACCACCCCACGAGGGGTGAGAAAACAGTTTTTTATATATATATATCTATATATATATAGATATATATAGATATATATATAGATATATCTATATATATGTATATATATATATGTGTGTGTGCGTATATGTATATTATATATACTATAATACTATATATAAGTTCTTTGTTAACTATATCACCATTTTTTTTCTCAGCATTTGTCATGTAAGAAAACGATCTACAATGCAAGTTTGCATGTGTTAAATTATAAGTTTTATAGCACTTTGCTTAATAATAATTCTATTAATAATAATTCTAATTCCTTAATCACTTTACCTAGGTTACTTAAATAAAAGGACTAACCAGTTCTAATTAGCTGCTTAAAGCTACAGTGTGTAATAATTACAGGGATATACAGTCAGAAATGTAATATATTATACATAACTATGTTATTTATCATCATCTACGAGCTCAGCCTCTTAACCTTAATATTTGCGTTGCCTTAGAATTTGTTATTTATAATTACATAGGAGCGGGTCTCGCAGCCATGGAGGCAGACATCTTTGCACTACGGCAGCGCAGAGCCAACAAACTAGCGATTGCGAGATCGCCCATTACTAGGGATGGGGATCGAAACCCGGTTCCATCAAGGACCCGGTTCCACTTTTTTCAAAACCCGAAAATCAATAACGTTTGGGCTTATCGATACCACTATTGAGTCTGGTCATTTTTTTTTTTTTCTCCCGGAGGTCCTGTAACATAATTGTGTGTCCCTTGAGTCGCGTCACAGCATTTAAATCTAATCAATCCAATCACTGCAGCATGTCCACCAATGTTTTGGAATGAAATTGTAAGCAAACAGATATTAAAAGTAAAACAAGTGCAGTCTGGCACTTAACTTTGCTCGCGACTCGAGAATGGCTGAACGGAAAAGACTCCTCCTCCTCCTGCTGCTGCCGCAGCACCACAGTCGGGCCCGTCTATATCATCCACTCAGAGTACCACTGGTAAGCGCGCACACAGACTTTGTAGCTTGTCCGGTCAGTTAAAAATAGTAATTGTGAAATCCATCTTGTAATCGGAAGCATACAAGCTAGTTAGCTTGAAAAGTAAATAGTTTCAGACGTGCTGCCTGATGATGCGTTCAGATTGGCTCAGTAAAACGACAATTAGGTTATCATGATGCGTTCAAGTGTAACGTAAAGAAAACGGGAAATTTAGTTTTTGGCGAGAAACATGAGTAATACAGTTGTATATTGCTCTAATTATTTTAGAATATATAATTAAACTACTGATGCCAACATTTATTAAAAATTTTAATTTAATTTAAAATACAATTATTTATTTGTTAAATATTTTCCTAATCACTAAAAACATGATGAAAAGTGACAGTAGACAATACATTAACCAACAATTGTGAAAATATATTCTAGTTAGTTTTATGTCATTTCATAGTGGCCTATTACATTAGCCATGTTTATTGAAGGCTAGAAACGTTTTTGTTATGCTCACTTGTTAAGCAATAAAAGCAATACCAGTTCTGTTAAAAAAATTTGTTGCATCGTCTTTCCACCAAATAACAGAAAAGTATCGATAGTGGTATCGATAAAGACTCGGATCGATAAGGAGTATCGATAAAGGTATCGATATCAATAAATATTAACGATCCCCATCCCTACCCATTATGCTCGAAAGTAACTACGGCAAGTTGTTAAAGTCTGCATGAAATATATACCCTACACAGACTAATGAAATACTATCTGTAAAATGTAAACAAACCTCATCACTTGAGAAGGTAGGTGATGCAGACGTCGTGAAAGACATTTTGTCCCGTAACGCTCGCAGTACTGTTGGGGGGGAGAAGCGGTGGGGGGGAGACGTTTATGTTGCTGCGGTCTGCAGCCTGGACGTTAGATGTCGCTGAAAATTACACACTGTAGCTTTAATATTTTGCATTTTCAGCAACACCGATGTGTGAACAGGGTGATGAGAAAGCAACATGAAAAAATCTATTTCACTAATGACTTTACTACTGAGGAACACAGAGAAATGCTACTGTGACATTTCACTTATTTTCTAAACTGTTGGGATCTGGAGATCTGCCCACCTTTCTCCAGCAGAGGGCGCCCTAGGTCTCCTGCCTGCCATCCTTCAAAGGAACTTGAAGAAACTCTGAACACTCACAAGCCTGAAGTTAAGTTCTGTCGCTGCCAAGCCCTCTGTCATCAATCAGTCTCTGGACCCTCCTGGTTCCCTCCCTCTACCGCTCAGCCAGAATCTCTGAACAGGTACAGATCTGCACATTCCCTCAGCTACCTGATCATTAGCTGCCTGGCTATCCTAACTGTCCCTCTCTGCAGAGTCCTTGTGTGACCTGTCCCAGATCTGATTCAAGCACCTGTCAACTAACATTGTGTTTATCATTTGATTCCAGTATCTGTCAAACAACCATGTGCATATCCTCAATAAATTGTTAAACTTTTACTCTGACTCCTGGGTGTTCTGCATGTGGGTTAGAAACCTGAATCCCAACATGAACACTCTGGCCAACAACCTAACCCAGCAGTTCACCTCCGGAGGATGATTGAGGAGCAGGCTGCTTTAATCCAAGGACATGAATCAACCCTCCGTGAGTTAACTACCCGTTTGGATCAACAAAATCGATCTTTCCAGGACTTAGCAGGCTACGTGAGAAATGCTAATGCGGAACCAGCTCAACTTCCGGTTCCGGAGCCAAACCCGCCTCCAAGGTCAGACCCAGTTCCGTCACTTCCGGAGAAGTTCTCAGGTACAACAAGCAAATGCAAGGGATTTTTATTCCAGTGCAAATTGATTTTTGAACACTCTCCTACTAGTTTCTCAAATGATAAGAGAAAAATTTGTTTCGTCCTCTCTCAATTGACCGGAAGAGCCCTCAAGTGGGCGGAAGCCCGTTTTGCCTTAGACGCCAGTTTCAGGTGTACTTTTGTGGAGTTTATTAAGGAATTTTCCCAGGTCTTTAATCAAGACTCTGCGGTTTTCCCCGCATCTACGCACAGCACAGCGCAGGCGGCACGATTCACCGCGCAAGCGACAGAAACTCGTATGCTCGCTAAAGGCGCGCAACTGTCGCCCTGTGCTCGTGCCACAGGAGAACTATGAAGAGCGTGAATGATCAAATGATAGCCTTTATGGAGAAAGGGAGAAATCTGGATGGATGGATGGATGGATGATGGATGGATGGATCGATACTCTGCCTTTTCAACCTACTGTATTTTTTATTTTAAACATTATTTGATGGCCTTTGTGGCAGGGATGGAGATCCATATTTTATGTCACACACAGAGTATACATCTAGATAGATAAATTGATAGATAGATGTTGATAGATAGATGTTCTATAACAACCCAAATACACAGGATTTCAGAATGAGACATCCCCAGTTATTAATTTCATATACTCACCAGATCTGAATTCCCTGTTAAAAAACTTCACATCGCGTTCCCCCTGATGTCATTTACGTTGAGTTGCAATAAATGCAAAACTCTCTGCAGGTTCTTGTCTTTGTCGTCCACTCTATTCAGCTGGCTTTTGAAACACACGGCAAGAAGGTGGGGGCCGGGTGGTGAGGGTTACGGGGGCGAGAAACGCAAAAGTAACGCAATAGTTACTTTTACTAGTAACTAGTTACTTTTATTGTGGAGTAACTCAGTTAGTAACTCAGTTACTTTTGGGAGAAGTAACTAGTAACTATAACTAATTAGTTTTTCAAAGTAACGTGCCCAACACTGCTCATCAGACTCAGCCTCTTGAACTCCTGATCTCAGGAAATCATAGAGAAACCATAACTTTTTTCATTTTTCCTTCTGCCTGTTCATCTCTAGTTCTGGGATATGAGTGGTTGGAGCTGCACAACCCCCACATTAACTGGGCCAAAAGACACATTGAATCATGGTCTGCCTCCTGTCATGTCTCCTGTCTCCGCTCTGCAGCGCCTGCCATTCAGTCTCCAAGAAATCATGGGGAGATGGACCCCCCTGATCTGTCTTCCATTCCGTCTGAATATGATGATCTGGCACCAGTCTTCAGCAAGGTCAGTGCTATGTCTCTTCCTCCTCATAGACCATATGACTGTGCCATAGATCTTTTACCTGGGGCTCCCCTTCCCAGCAGTCGACTTTTCAATATCTCCAAACCAGAGAGAGAAACAATGGAGAAATACATAAATGAGTCCCTAGCTGCTGGAATTATTCGACCGTCTTCATCCCCTCTTGGTGCAGGCTTCTTTTTTGTAGGAAAGAAAGATGGTTCTCTCCAACCCTGTATCGACTACAGAGGGCTAAACCAGATAACTATTAAAAACAAATACCCCTTACCTCTGCTCGCATCAGCATTTGAACCTGTTCAAGGGGCTACTGTTTTTACCAAACTGGACTTAAGAAATGCCTACCATCTTCTCAGAATAAGAGAGGGAGATGAGTGGAAGACGGCTTTCAAGACCCCAATCGGTCAGTTTGAATACCTGGTAATGCCTTTTGGTCTGACCAACGCCCCTGCTTGTTTCCAAGCTCTGGTCAACGACGTGTTGAGAGATTTTCTCAATGTTTTTGTTTATATCGATGATATCTTGATCTATTCTAAGAATCTGGTCAGCTGAGGCCAAGGCTGCATTCAATAAACTCAAAGCTCTTTTCTCCAGTGCACCAGTTCTCATTCAGCCTGACCCCTCTAAGCAGTTAATCTTAGAGGTGGATGCTTCAGACTCTGGAGTGGGGGCCGTCTTATCCCAACAATCTGATTCTGACCATAAAACTCACCCATGCGCCTTCTTCTCTCGCAGGCTTTCTCCAGCAGAACAAAACTATGACGTCGGTGATAGAGAACTTCTACTTTTTAGCACACGTGGAACAATTAATAATAAAAAAAAAATACACACGCATGTTGAATGAAATTTGACTTTTATTTGTAACATTCTGTAAACATGAGTTTTCAATGGAAAAAAGCGTACTACTTTAAAGCAGCATTCTCCTTGGTGCCATGTCTTTAAAGATGTTGATGACCTCGCTGTGGTTTACCTCAATGTCTTTTTCAATGGCAAGCAGAAGGTCAGAGAGCCTTTCTTCTCCACACAGGCTTCTTAGTTTAGTTTTGATGATTTTCAGCTTGGAAAATGATCTTTTAACTGAAGCTGTGGTCACTGGTGATGTTGCATATATTTGGATCATTTTGACAAAGGCAGAAAAGATCAGCTGGCCATTGTTTTCCCTCAGTATTAAACATATTTCTTGTAGGTTCTTTGAAGTAAAGCTGGAGTGGAAGACCTTTAGTTCTGTCTTAAGCTGCTCCTCATCTTCTCCATAGAACTCACAGAGAATGTGCACAGCTTCCATGGCTTCTGTGTTTGGTGTGCCTACCCAGTTAGCATGTACAATTAAGGGCTGGAATGACTCGATGATTCTTGATGTAGGGCTTCCAGTGTTCTCCCCTTTGAATCTCCTGTTCATCTCCTCAGTCATAATATCCAGGAAGGTGAAGTACACGCTACTCCTGAAATATGCCTCCACTGACTCAAACTGAGCTCCTACTTGAGACACTGTTGGGTTGTGTTGGAAACGCACCGGCACTTTCTGTTTCCTCTCTTGACCAGGCACCACAGTAGGTACTGGAATGTTGAAACTCTCTGCCTTTTCTGTTGCACATCCAAATATTTCTGCAAATTTCTCCTCAGACCTCAAGGAGCTCAATGTGTGAAGAACACCATTAACTACCTTGTGGGCTGTGGAATGGTCCAATCCTTTCTGCAGAGAATTTGATGCCATAGCAGTGACTTCGAATACTGGGGTGGTGATCTCCATGCACAGAATAAACATGAAGTTGATGGCGTTTCTGTACATCTGCGCATCACCTCTGGCCAGGTTTGGTGGGTCACTTTCAGTGATGTCATCAAGGAGCATCAAAACAGCTTTCAGATTTCTCTGAAGTGCCTTCAGAGCTTTTTCCCTGCAAGCCCATCTGGTATCTGACAGCTGCTGAAATGCCAAAACACGCTGTCCAGGATACAAGGACTCCTGAAATTTGACCAGTGACGCATGGCGCTTTGGAGAGCCTGTGCAAAATGCATACAATTTCTCCACCAGGTTGAAGAATGTCACAAAATGTTTGCTGGACTTTGCTGCTTCCACCAGTACCAAATTGAGGCAGTGGTCTTTGCAGTGCACATAGAGCACCTTCTCATTGTGTGCACGAATCCTCGCTTGGAGACCTTTGTACATGCCACTCATGTTGGCTGCTCCATCATAGCCTTGGCCATACATGTGGCTAGCTCTAGGCCATTCTTCTGGAGAAGGGAGAACACAGTGTTCTCCAGCTCCTGGCCTGTAGTGGAATCTACGTTGCAGACTTCAATAAACCACTCCTTGATTTGCATATGATGTAAATATCGCACAACAAATGTAACTTGCTCTTTGTGTGAAATTTCAGAGGTTTCATCAAGAAGGATGGAAAACATTTCTGCCTCTTTTATTTCGTGGTTTATCTCCCTTCTGATGTTAGTGGCTAGTGCTGCAATGATGTCATTTTGGCATCTGTTGGAAAGCAGTGACACCTGGGGCCTAGTCTTGGTGGCTTTAGCTTTCAAAATCTTTTCCAAATGCATTTTCAGGACACTGTCATATCGAGCAAACACATTCACCAATTCATGGAAATTGCCACGGTTGTCGCTGGACTCACTCTCATCATGACCTCTGAATGCTTGTCCCTGATGTGCAAGATACACTGTGAGGTCAATCAATCTGGTCAGGATTTCACTATTTGCCTGCCTCTCTCGCTTTCTAACTTCCACCCTCTTTACATCTGAAACATCAAATGCGGACTGGAGGAGCTTTTTTTGGAAGTTGGTCCATCGAACCATGCTTGTCATGTGCATCTCTGTGATGGAGTGTTGCTTGATTTTTTTCAAGAGCAGTGCTCCACTTTCTGATGCCATCAGTTGTCCAGGCTTTTTTACTTTTGTATTTTTCCTCAGAGAGGAAAGGCCGACAGCTAAAACAATGCATGGAATTACCAGCAGGGGAGTATTCCAGCCACACATTCCCTGAAAACCACTGCTTCTGGAATGATCTCCCCTCTGTATTTTTTGGGTATTGTATAACTGGCTGACATGGGCCCCGACTGCAGCACATTGAAATGTATTCATCACCCTTGATTTTAAATGCTGAAAAATGTGAAGGATCTGTGGGATACGGCAAAGTCGCTATCTTGCTCATCTTTCTTCTTCTTTCATCTGGCTCATCTCCCTGTTTTCCCTCATCCATCTGTTCTCCCTCATCCTGGTCTTGAAGACATAAAAACCTACCGTATTTTCACGACCATAAGGTGCACCGTACTAAAAGGCGCACTCTCAGTTATGTGTCCCATTTCTGTATTTAACACACACATAAGGCGCACCGGACTATAGGGCGCGTTTTTTATATACCGGTACATGTCCTCTACTACCTTTAAATACCTCTACTGCGTATTTAAAAATACAGCGGGGGCAAAACTGAGTATGACTGTGCTTTATTCATGTATTTATTGCAAAGTATTAATCAAACCTGGGTGCTGGCCGTGAGACAGACACATCGCAGATGACAGTGCGCTGTGATCACTCCTAAATTAACTTAAAATCCTGAAACCTGCCGACGGAATTTGTTCGCTTTTATTACCGGTATCCTGGTGCCTGCAGCTAAAATTATTTAGATGAAAAACACCTGCCAGCAGCCGCCGGTGAACCTGGAGGCTGCCCAGCCTAGAGGCTGCTGATGAAAGGATTTCTCCTGTCGGTGTACCGCTGGTACGTGGGGGTCTGAGAGCCTCCGACAGAAATAGATAATCTGGATGAACTGACTGCAATTATGAAGTTTTCAGGTGGACTTTCTCACTTAAAAACATATTAAAACTACTTTATTCCCACTGATCACAGCAAATATAGCTGCAAGATTTAGATTATTTAGATGAAAAAACACCTGCCAGCCACCGCGGTGAAGAGGAGGAGACCCGCCCAGAGGCTGCTGTTGAATTAAGTTTTCAGGTAGAAAATTAGAGCGGGAGCAAAACTGAGTATGATTGTGCTTTATTCATGTATTTATTACAAAGTATTAATCAAACCCATCAAAGTCATCATCCTCTGTTTCTGAATAAAACAGCTGCGCTAAATCAGACATGCCAGTTTCCCCTTCTGCGCTGTCAGAGTCACTTTCCGTGCAGCGCGGCTCCTCAGAAATAATGCCGGCTTTTGTGAAAGCTTGAACAACAGAGCCAGCAGACACGTTAGTCCAAGCATCTACAATCCATCCGCAAACGGTGGCGTAACTTGCCCGGCGCTGCCTTCCACTTATCCTGAAACTGTAGTCTCTGTCTGTCATCCATCGCTCCCACGCCGCTCGCAGCCTTACTTTGAACGGCCGCTTCACACCAATGTCGAGCGGTGGAAGTTCCTTTGTCAGACCCCCGGGATAACGGCGAGCACAGCGTTTATTTTTTTTCACCATGTTTTTCACATCAGCTGTGAGATGGGCAAGCATGGAGTCACATATTAAAAGCGATGGTGATGCGTGGAAAAAAACCACCTGGTCTCCTCACATAGCCTACACCTCCCTCAGCCACGCTTTCATCATCTCCTCATCCATCCAGCCCTTTCATTTGCTTTAAAATCATATGTCATCAGAGCGATGTGTCTGTCTCGCTGTCAGCTCCCAGATCAGCTTCTCTGATTGGTTGATGTGGCGCGTCCAGCAGCAAAACTTCAATTTTTTCCATCTCGAGCAGCAGCAGCGCGTTGGCGGTGCGCTCCCGACTCGCTGCGCCTGCTGCACCTGCTGCGCTGCGGGACCTTCTGCTGCGTCTATACGCTCGTCAACCGTTGACTTTGCATGTAAACTCGCTGCTTCTGCTGCACCTGCTGCGTCCGGTTCACAGCGAGCACAGCATTAATTTGTTTCACCATGTTTTTCACATCAGCTGTGAGATGGGCACGCATGGAGTCAGATTAACAGCGATGGTGTGGTGATGAGTGGAAAAAAAAAACACCTGGTCTCCTTACATTCAGCCACTCTTTTATCATCTCCTCCATGAGGTGGTCTCAAAAGTCGCAGTTGCAACACACATAGGGCGCACCGCACCAAAGGGCGCACCGCACATTTTGAGGGGAAAAAAAGACGTTTATGTGCGCCTTATAGTCGTGAAAATACGGTAGATGACTCTTAACTTTCTGCTTCTGAATGCAGACAAAACAGAAGTTATAGTCTTTGGACCAGAGTCTTTGAAAAAGAAGCTGATTAGTCAGTCATATCATTTGGATGGGATTAAACTGATTTCGGATAACATTAAGTACAAGTACAACATTTTGGTGTTGTTTTTTATCAGGACATGTCATTTAAATCCTATATCAAAGAAGTTTCTAGAATTTCCTTCTTTTATCTGCGAAATATTGCAAAACTTTGAAATCTCCTGTCCAGGGGTGATGCTGAGAAACTAGTCCATGCATTTGTTACTTCAAGGCTGGACTACTGTAATGCTTTACCATCAGGAAGTCAACAAACTGTAGTTAAAAGCCTTCAGCTGATCCAAAATGCTGCAGCCAGATTTCTGATAAAAATTGAAAAGAGAGATCAAATCTCTCATATCCTAGCTTCTCTTCATTGTCTTCCTGTTAAATCAAGAATATCCTACTTCTCAAATATAAAGCCTTAAATGGCCAACCTCCATCCTATATCAGAGATCGGATTGTTCCTTATGTTCCTAGAATTTCTAAAAGTAGAATGGGAAGCAGATCTTTTAGTTATCAGGCTCCTCTCCTGTGGAACCAACTACAAGTTTTAGTCCGTGAGGCAGACACCCTGTCTACTTTTAAGGGTAGCCTTAAAACTTTCCATTTTGATAAAGCTTATAGTTAGAGTGGCTCAGGTTATCCTGAGCTATCTCTGATAGTTATGCTGCTATAGGCTTAGACTGGTGGAGGACGTAAGGATCCGTTTTTCATAATTCTGCTTCATTCTATCTCTATTCCTCCACTCTGCACAATATGTTAGTTCAATCTCTGTTATTCTCTCTCTGATTTGTCTCATAGTAGCTTCGCCTCGGCTGTTCCTGTTTGGCTGTGACACCATCCTGGAGAGAAATATTAGCTGTACTGCTGCCATAAACACCTTTGTTTATAGACACTGGAGATTGGTATTGGTAGATTGGTATATATATATATATATATATATATATATATATATATATATATATATATATATATATATATATATATATATATATATATATATAAACAGCGAAATAAAACGAAGGTTGTGAATTTGAATTTCAATTTCAATAAAGAGGTGCGTCAGTACGAGCCGGGGAGCACATAGCATCACATGGAACTATGCTGTTTAACTTCGCTCTCTGATTTTTCTGCGTTAAGTTCCGCCTTCTCTCTTTCTCAGTGCTTGTTCTGTAAAGAAGCAGGAGAGAGTTTTGATTTGTGGAACTTGAGAAATGTCAGTAACCAACATTAGGATTTCTTTTATAAAACTAAATATTCTGAGTCAGTCAGGAGTTCTGAAAACTCCTGTTAAAATGAACAAGCAAAGACTGTAAGCTATGAACATTTCTGATTGCTATTACTGTTTTCATTTTTGATGGCAGTTTAGGTATAAATAACAGGTGTTATTTCTTTTGTAGAACATAGCACGAGAAGGATGCTGAAGATCTGCTATTTTTTGTTTTTCACATAAAAATAGTTCTATTTAATTGACTTCTACTTCTAGAAATAGGATAAAGACAAATAGAGGAACACAATTTACATTGATTCTATTTTTCTAGATTTCCACATGGTCCATAAGTCAATTAGTACAAAAATTAACGTCTGATAAATAATGCTTGAATCTGGCTTTTTATTTTGGATACTATTATAATTACAGATAAGATAGTGTTATATTGTTTTTTTTTTTATAATTGTTAAAAGTGATTTTATATTTGAATAAACTTAGGCTCATTCTTAGTCTTGTGCTTTAAAATAGACATAAGGAGCTATGTTAACAGCCAGACATTAGGCAATATAGGATGATGATAAAAGATTGTGTTACATTTAATCCTTTACTATTAAAAACCCACTTGTATAATAGAAACATTATATGATTGTAGGAAACCCAGACAGAATGATGCAGGGCAGTCTCAGGGTGAAGCAGCAGCCCTTCAGTGCTGTATTATGGAAGACATGTGTTTGGAATGTTATCATAAAATTAGGGCTGCAAATAGATTAATCTGTCGATAATTTTTTCGATAAATCGATGAATAATTAGACATTTTATGAGAAGATTTTTTACCACAAAAACTTTTTTTTTATCTTAAATGCAAAATCTTTACATGTTTTTTACAATCTTGGTATAATTCCTGCTCTAAGTGGGTCGCTCTGTCCTAATTCCGCATTGGTCAGAGCCAGTGATGCTTTAAACATTGATAAACAGCATCTAGTGTGTGTAGGGCTTATAAGATTTGTATTAATGTAGCAAGAAATGCTGCTGTTCTCTTTAAACAAAATGTGCCCTGATGCTCACATTAAGCATAAATAAAGAGCATGCATATTTTTGCATAGGACCAATGAAACTGAAGACCAATAGCAAGGGTGTAACACTGTAATGGAGTTGGTGGGGACACTATAAGGCAGAGGTCACGGATTAGCAGACCGCGGTCCGGATTTAAAACCCAACCTGATTTAAAACATTTATAAATTACTGCATGTTGTCTGAGGACAGTGTCTCAAGGTCACTGTGGCGCTTCTTCTGTTACCCCGAAATCCCACATCCTCCGCCCCGCAGCGCTCAACACCCCGTGCGCAAAGCAAAGCCTACAGCCTCCGCTGTTCCTCCCGTATTGCTGCGCTCCGACTTATCCTAGGAGCTCGAGGAGAGCATGCACCATATTATCATTAAATACGTAGGAACAAAACATGCAGAAATTAATGCTTAATTTAATATGACAGATAAAAAAAATCCCCATCAGCATCCAGCACATGTGCGTCCTGATCTGTTGAAGAACCAATAGTTTGCATCCAGTCCTTTAAATAAACAGTGTTAGTTTTTTTTAAATATGTAAGAATTATGCTCTAATTTGTAGTTACCAATCTTTTGTTACTATATTTTAATTTGACAAAGCGGATCTTCTCTCGCCGTTCTTTTTCCTGTTCGGTGCGATTGCAATAGCGGATCTTGACCTGGCCGGACCGGAGCGGAGCCTGACCATTTAGAGTATGTTTGGCTCAACCTGCTGCTGAGAAGCAGGATTCTCCACCATGAACATGATCAAAAATAAACATGGATCCAGGCTCAAAATTAGCATCTTGATATGTGCTTTAGAATGGCTTTGTCTCCATTCAAACCCAGGTTCAAAGCCTTGCAGGTCAGCATAAAGCCCACTGCTCTCATCAAGTTCGAAAAAAGAAAGAAAAAACTGTGTTTTATAAAATATGGGAATCAGGAAATTGTCTATATACCAAACTATTGTTGTTCCCTACTTAAAAAAAACACTTTAGATTGTAAAATATAAAATTTTATTTATTTATTATTTTTTTATTAAGAAATTCAATGTATAACATGGATGCATAAAAACCTATACCCTTTTATCTCAGTGTTAAATGCTTTTTAAAGTAACAGATCATTAAAAATGTCTCCATTTTTGTATTTAGCTAAAATAAGCCCATACACAAATTTTAATGCCACACATTTATTCATTACTTTCATATTGCTGAGAAACAACAACAAAACAAAAATATTATAATGTACAGATATACTGGTTCCTTTAAGTGGTTCTTTTGTAATGGCTCAGAAACATCAGCAACATTAATAACAAATAAAAACAGGGGAAAAACTGAGATGTTTTGCTTTTTGCAAACCAGCAAAGAACACACTATTTAAACACCTGCTTTTGTCAAACTTATTGCATTACTGTTAGGACTTCTGTTTGTGTGGTTTGTGTTTTGTGTGTTTGTCTTCCTTCCTCCACCAGGTGGCGCCTGGTCCTGATTCACCTACTCACACACCTGCTAAGGGTTACCTCATTAACTGAGTGCTCTTAAGCTGCTGACTGCCACTACCTCGACGCCAGAGTGTTTGCCAGTTTTGGGTACTCTAGCCAAGCTGAGTGTTGCTGAGTTTTGTCAACCTGAGTTTTAACCTTGCTATTTTTGACTTTGCCTCTCGGCAGGAAGTCATCCTGCAAACTGGACTTTTTGGACCTTCTCTCCCTGGAGGGATCAACTGAGCCTCAAACTGAGCTGGGGATTCAAACTGGAGGTTTGGATCCACTTTCTACCAAGGGAATGTTTGAGTTTCACACTGAGCAATTCAATTCAATTCAGTTTATTTATATAGCGCCAAATTCACAACACATGTCATCTCAAGGCACTTTACAGTTCAACCAGATCATACAGTCAAATTGATACAAAGTTTTCTATCTAAGGAAAACCAGTTGATTGCATCGATTGCATTGCATTGTACATTTGAACACAAATGTACAAATCATTGGTGGGTACTGTCACCACCCATTTCAAAGTTGGTAGAGACATGTCCACACCAGTCCTTCAGAAAGTTACGCCAGTGACCAATAGTGTCCCTGCCAAAGTTGAAATCAAACCTACGCCCTTGGAATAAATAGAGAACAGTGGCTATACGCAGCTCATTCAGTGTTCAGACACTTTAACTTAGAGGCTGTTGATAGTAACTGCTGCCACCCTTTGGTTTAGTGGGGTACTGCTTGTTTCGCCTTATCTCACAACGTTAGAGGATCCTTTAAAAAAATAATTTGTCCAGATTACGATGTGGATCATCACTAAACTATGGGTTGTTCCTTGGACTCAGGTGCACCTTTGGTTAGATTATCATTAAAATCCATCCATAACTTCAAGTTATCTTTAGCTCAGGAAAACAAAAGGAAAAAAAAAAAAAAACTTGACTAAAACGAAACCTCCTTGGCAGAGGTAGTAAATTATTTTGGGAAAAGCAAGAGAGTATACTGTTCATCCCTTTAGAACACAGAAGCTTAAAATAAAAGCATAGGTATCTTTTTTTATGTAAATAAGAATGAATCTTGGTTAGAGTTCCCAGTCGTATTCATTGTCAGATAATGCAGTCATCAGAAATTGAAAGATTGATTTATTATTTATTGTGTCCCTTTTCAGGACATGGTCCTCCCTGTCAAACAAAACAATCCCCTTATAAAGGCTTGACGTGTAGCTCAAGAAAGTTGTCTTCTACCAGTAAATCCCTTTTGGTACATGAGTCACATCTACAAAGAAGAAATTAAATGTATTGAGAGAAAATATAAAAGTAAAATCATGGCACAGGTCCATCTGACATTTGAAGCTGGAAGACCCAATGAGGCTCTCTGTGAGTTCATAGAGCTCTATCAGAGCTGCAGCTGAATCAGGGGACGTAGTGATTCCCCTCAAGTTTGTAGATCCAGATCAGTGGAGCGATGCACTAAGAGTCATCAAGAGAAGTGAGGATAAGCTTTTGCTCTCTATGTCCTCTAAAGAAGTCATTGTCTGTGGTCCAAATGTGGCACCCCAGAGAGGTGTGATCATCCAAAAACAAAAGAAAAGAGACGGCGGCGATTGTGAGCAGAGCCTTAAAAATGTTAATAGATTAAAAGTTCAATAATTGATTTAAAAAAAAGAATTTGCAAAAAAGTTCTCTAAATAAAAAAAAAGTTAAAAGGTAAAAAGATTTAAAAAAAATGCAGGGCAGTCAGGAGCAGCAGAGTCAGCGGACAGTCTGTAAAAAGGGGTGTACTCTTAGCTGACATGACTCTCTCCAACATGCCGGGCCGTCCTCTCTCTCTCCAACACGCGGGGTTGTCCTCTCTCTCCAACACCCTGCGCGGTCCTCACTGCACGGTCCTCTCTCCGTCTGCAGCTCCTTTTCCCCGTGCTCTGTCCGGCTTTCTTCTGTCTTCTTCAACTGCACAGCTGCCTTTTATCACCACCGTCTGTATGCTGCTCAGCTGATAGAGAACACCTGTGCTGCCGCCACGGGGTCTCCGGGTACACGTGGCAACGTCACCTTAAAACCAAGACAAAATCAGAAGAAACATGCAACACAGCAAACCCAAACTAAATCCAACAAGAAAAGCAAACAACTTCAAATCAGGAAAACAAGACATGAAACCAACTTCAAAATAAAACAAAAGAGCCACATTACCACACAGAGCAAGGCCAAGATGAATTCAGTTCAGTCCTAAATGCAATGCAGAAGATAAACCATCCCATTGACCTTCTTAAACCTGTATCAGTTGGTACATCACAGAGGATGAGCAACGTGACCTTGAATGCACCAATTGGACAGATTTTAGGGGAGAGAAAAGAAGGTGACAGCAAAGATGACCAATGCTATATACACTATATTGCCAAAAGTATTTGCTCACCTGCCTTGACTCACATATGAGCTTAAGTGACATCCCGTTCCTAATCCATAGGGTTCAATATGACGTCGGTCCACCCTTTGCAGCTAGAACAGCTTCAACTCTTCTGGGAAGGCTGTCCACAAGGTTTAGGAGTGTGTTTATGGGAATTTTTGACCATTCTTCCAGAAGCGCATTTGTGAGGTCGCACACTGATGTTGGACGAGAAGGCCTGGCTCTCAGTCTCCGCTCTAATTCATCCCAAAGGTGTTCTATCGGGTTGAGGTCAGGACTCTGTGCAGGCCAGTCAAGTTCATCCACACCAGACTCTGTCATCCATGTCTTTATGGACCTTGCTTTGTGCACTGGTGCACAGTCATGTTGGAAGAGGAAGGGGCCAGCTCCAAACTGTTCCCACAAAGTTGGGAGCATGGAATTGTCCAAAATGTCTTGGTATGCTGAAGCATTCAGAGTTCCTTTCACTGGAACTAAGGGGCCAAGCCCAGCTCCTGAAAAACAACCTCACACCATAATCCCCCCTCCACCAAACTTTACACTTGGCACAATGCAGTCAGACAAGTACCGTTCTCCTGGCAACCGCCAAACCCAGACCCGTCCATCAGATTGCCAGATGGAGAAGCGCGATTCGTCACTCCAGAGAACGCGTCTCCACTGCTCTAGAGTCCAGTGGCGGCGTGCTTTACACCACCGCATCCGACGCTTTGCATTGCACTTGGTGATGTATGGCTTGGATGCAGCTGCTCGACCATGGAAACCCATTCCATGAAGCTCTCTGCGCACTGTTCTTGAGCTAATCTGAAGGCCACATGAAGTTTGGAGGTCTGTAGTGATTGACTCTGCAGAAAGTTGGCGACCTCTTCGCACTATGCGCTTCAGCATCCGCTGACCCCGCTCCGTCAGTTTACGTGGCCTACCACTTCGTGGCTGAGTTGCTGTCGTTCCCAAACACTTCCATTTTCTTATAATACAGCTGACAGTTGACTGTGGAATATTTAGGAGCGAGGAAATTTCACGACTGGATTTGTTGCACAGGTGGCATCCTATCACAGTTCCACGCTGGAATTCACTGAGCTCCTGAGAGCGACCCATTCTTTCACAAATGTTTGTAAAAACAGTCTGCATGCCTAGGTGCTTGAATTTATACACCTGTGGCCATGGAAGTGATTGGAACACCTGATTCCAATAATTTGGATGGGTGAGCAAATACTTTTGGCAATATAGTGTATGTATGTTCAAATTTACTAATAAGGAACAGCTGAAGTGTAAGCATGCATTCTGCAAAGACTGTCTGCAAATGGCAGTGCAGCACAGTGGACCAATCTGTCCTATATGCAAAGATGTGTTTGGTGTGGTGAAGGGAAACCAACCTGATGGAACAATGAGATGGAGAAAACAAAACTATGCAGACCTCCCTGGCCACATAGAGATCACCTACAATATCCCTATAGAATTACAGACAGTAAAGTACCAGCTCAAATTCCCTATATTAAGAACTTAACATGTATTTTTGAAATGGCTATCACTTACCAGACTTTTTCCATTCTATCAGAAAAATCCTCCCAAGTCTGGACAGTACTATGTACTGTAGGAACTACTAGAACAGCATATCTTCCAGATAACAAGGAGGGGAATGAAGTTCTGCAACTGCTGAAAAAAGCCTTTGAGCAGAAGCCGATTTTCACTGTTGGAGAATCTAGGACAACTGGGGTGGAGAATGCAGTGACCTGGAATGATATCCATCACAAGACATCCATGACAGGAGGACCAGAGCAGTACGGGTATCTGATTTGATCCTTTTACTTTCCTTTAATGTTCAGTTTCATGTATTAAACATTTTAGATTTGTTCTTTCACAGTTTTGGATATCCTGATAAGACCTACCTGAGCGGAGTCAAGGAGGAGCTGAAAGCTAAAGGCATTGAGTGAAATCTTTATTCTACATTAAAGGAGAAGTTCGGTTTTTTTACACTTTAAGCCCATTTTCTGTAGTGTCCAGGATGAAATCGAATGATCGACACCAAAAGTTTGACAATTGCTCCTGTCTCTGCTTTTTGGCTCATTAAGAATCAACCCCTGGCTGCTTTAGAATGGCTTGCATAGAGCATGTCTGATAATGTCCTTAAAACAACCTTAAACGTTCTTTTTTTTTAAATATGCTACTCACCGTGTCGTCAGCGCTGTTCAATGACGTTCCAAAAAAAGTTTCGTGAAGAAAAAATGTTCCTGTAGTGTTTTATTTAGCATTTTGTAAATCCCATTGAGTTCTGTAGGAATAGTCAATATTCCGCTGCCAGCGGAAACGGAAATGGAGCCTGTTTACACAGTTGTAGTCTTTTCGCTTCACTCTGTGTACTCCGACGTCGAGAATCAAGAATCCACCTTTCGTATTCCATTTTCAGAGTTTTTTAAAGTGTTTAACAGAGACGTTAGCACCTCGACGTCGGAGTACACAGAGTGAAGCGAAAAGACTACAACTGTGTAAACAGGCCCCATTTCCGTTTCCGGTGGCAGGGGAATATTGACTATTCCTACAGAACTCAATGGGATTTACAAAATGCTAAATAAAACACTACAGGAACGTTTTTTCTTCACGAAACTTTTTTTGGAACGTCATTGAACAGCGCTGACGACACGGTGAGTAGCATATTTAAAAAAAAGAACGTTTAAGGTTGTTTTAAGGACATTATCGGACATGCTCTATGCAAGCCATTCTAAAGCAGCCAGGGGTTGATTCTGCATGAGCCAAAAAGCAGAGACAGGAGCAATTGTCAAACTTTTGGTGTCGATCATTCGATTTCATCCTGGACACTACAGAAAATGGGCTTAAAGTGTAAAAAACCGAACTTCTCCTTTAACTGATTACATTTCAGATAAATATGTCTTCCTAAAGTCTGACAAACTGAATTTGCACACTAATAGATAATAGATGCGTAGTAGTAGTAGATCTTAATGGTTAACTTCGAGTTCACTGGAAGCTAAATCACATCGCTCATCGGTTTTAATGCAACCAAATGAATTACAGAGTTTTGAAATAATTTGCTGAGCTGTTTTCTGTAGTCTTTATCTTTTAATTGTTTTATTATTTTAGAGATGTTATAAATGTGTTGATGTAATTATGTGAGAATGCGTGTTGGAGCAGCCCTGTTAAAGAACTTCTGTCAGTAGATTAGACATACAATTAAGTTTTTCTATATGTCATCTAAATGAAAATATCATCAAAAATGTTTTTTTTATTCTAATAAATCAACAGGGTTACATACTTTTTATCTTCCTATAATGAAATGTTCAAAAGTCTGAAGTTCACCAACAGTGGGAGAGGTATTTTTTATATGTTAACAATTCACAAAACAAATTATCTTTCTAGGTTGGTTAGTATAAAATAAGATTCAAAAATTAAACAATACTAAGTAAAGTGGAAAAGATTAAAAACACGTGGTCAATATGTAGCTCATCAAACACTCATGAATTAAGACTGGCTTAGTGGAATCGGACATGGCAGTGATTGCTCTAAGGTTTGTAGACCCACATAAGTTCAGCAAATATATACATATGTATGTATGTATATATACATATATATATATATATATATATATATATATATATATATATATATATATATATATAGAGAGAGAGAGAGATAGATCTGATCTGACCATAATTCCCACAGAGCAAAAATTGGCTGAAAAGACACTGAAAAGACGACGATGTCCAAAAACATTTTTTTCAAATAAACTTTATTTAAAAAACCGAATATACAATTGCAAACGGTCGCATGCTTGAGGTGCAGGATAAATAATCCACAGGATCCAATGACAAAAAGGGAGAGAGAGAAAAAAACAAAATGTCGATATGTCCAAAGACTGTAAGAAAAATATCAGCTTAATGACGTCAGCATGTGAGTAAATGGAATCGCTAAAATAAATTAAGTTTTAAATATTGTTTTCAGATGCTTAATGGGTCTGTAGCTCAACAAGGTTTGCACGTAACAAATTAAATGACCAGAAGAGATAAAATGGCAAAACCTGAGCGCGTGACGGAGGAGCGTCAGTTGGACGCTGGGAGCGACTTTCCTGACAGCTGAGCTTCAGCTGCTTTCACTTTCATTTACTGAGAAGTGCTGAAAACATTGACGGTAAGTACGTCACAGGGTTCACTTAATATTTTACTGTTTTTATATAGAAAATATGACAGGATTTCTATAAATATTGATCAAAGAAGTAGTTTGTAGAAACATGAAGACAGAGGCGAACCTAAACGTTTAACTTTACAGTTGGATCTTGGCTAGAATAAGTAGCCTACTCAAAGTAGAGCAGAAAAATAATTTCTGTCAGCCTCTATATCCAGGTAACTCAAAACAACCTTCATTTATACACAACTTTTTACAGTCCCTAACTATTACTTTTTGCTTGTACATACACCTGTTATAATATTTATATCCTGTATAGCACATCTGGATAAATGCAAACCACATATTGTTGCTTTGTACTCGTGATAGTGCAATGACAGTAAAGTTGAATTCTATTCTATTCTATCAAGACGAAGGCTATTAGACAAAATTTCTTTGAGAGGCCCTCATTGGAAATGGGGTCTTCCTTTAGGCAAAAACAATACAGCTTTTGTCAACTGGGGGGAGCCAAAATCGACCATAATGAAAGTTCTTTGGTACTCCTTTAATAATTAATTTAGTGGTTCCTAGTTTTCTTTTTTTTTTTCTCGAATATTTGTCACTAAAGTGTTTCAGAACAACAATCTGAGCAAGATATTATTCAGTGACAATAGAAGTAAACACAAATACAGTTTTTTAATGCTTTTATTATTAAGGGAGAAAGAAAATTCTCAACAATCGCGCCTTTTTAACCACTGTATATAAAAGCCAAATTAACATAATTGTCACGATTTGGTTAAAAGGTTTAGATTGGACCCAAACGCAGAAGCTGGGAGGCAGAGGTGAATTCTTGGAGGGTTTATTGCAAGATAAGGCAACAAAAACAGGTATCCAAAAATCCAACTTAAAAAAATGGTAAACAAAAACAGGAATCCAAAAATCCAACTTAAAAAATGTTTAACAAAAACAGGAATCCAAAAATCCAACATAAAAAACAAACACTAACCAGAACCATGGAGACATCAGGGAAAAACCAACAAGGAGCCAGGGTGAGGAAAGGTAAAGACGAGGAACCAGCAAAGAGGGACTGCAGAGGGAGTGTATTTATGGCTGACTGAACAAAGGTAGAGGTAATGAGCTGATAGGGAACAGGTGTGATTAGAGCTGACGAGGAAGCCAAGGGAAAAGAACACAAGGAGGCAGCAGGGGACAGACAGAAAAACCTAAGCAACTTAAATGAATCCAGACACACCAAAAAAAGCTAGAAATCAATGAAAAACCTGGCTAAACTTGAAACAGAAAGCTTAAAGAAAAACAACAGAACCAAGATCATTACAGAGCCCCCCACTCAAGGGCGGATTCCAGACGCCCCTTTAATGTCCAAAAAGCAAAAAAAAACAAAACAACCCAGGGTGGGCGGAGGGGGAACCAGGAAGGGGGGAAAGAAGCCAAAAACAGTCCAAGAAACAAAACGCAACCCATCCAGAGTGGGCGAGGACAATCGAAAGTCTCTGAAAGGCCGGCCGCGGGGCCGGAGGCGAGGCAGAGTCTCTGGAGGGCGGCCGCGGGGCCGGAGGCGAGGCAGAGTCTCTGGAGGGCGGCCGCGGGGCCGGAGGCGAGGCAGAGTCTCTGGAGGGCGGCCGCGGGGCCGGAGGCGAGGCAGAGTCTCTGGAGGCCGGCCGCGGGGCCGGAGGCGAGGCAGAGTCTCTGGAGGCCGGCCGCGGGGCCGGGGCTGAGAGAGACGCCCTGGAGGCCGGCCGCGGGGCCGGGGCTGAGAGAGACGCCCTGGAGGCCGGCCGCGGGGCCGGGGCTGAGAGAGACGCTCTGGAGGCCGGCGTCTCCAATGCAGCAGAAACCTAGGAGGAGGACGCCGCCTCCGCAGGATGCGCCGAGGAGGACGCCGCCTCCGCTTCTGTTGCTCTGCAACAGGCTCAGAGGGAGCCGTCGACTGCGGCTCTAGAACAGCCTCGGAAGGGGCCGCCCACTGCGGCTCTGGAACAGCCTCGGAAGGGGCCGCCCACTGCGGCTCTGGAACAGCCTCGGAAGGGGCCGCCCACTGCGGCTCTGGAACAGCCTCGGAAGGGGCCGCCCACTGCGGCTCTGGAACAGCCTCGGAAGGGGCCGCCCACTGCGGCTCTGGAACAGCCTCGGAAGGGGCCGCCCACTGCGGCTCTGGAACAGGATCAGACTGGGCCGCCCACTGCGGCTCAGGAACAGGATCAGACTGGGCCGCCCACTGCGGCTCAGGAACAGGATCAGACTGGGCCGCCCACTGCGGCTCAGGAACAGGATCAGACTGGGCCGCCCACTGCGGCTCAGGAACAGGATCAGACTGGGCCGCCCACTGCGGCTCAGGAACAGGATCAGACTGGGCCGCCCACTGCGGCTCAGGAACAGGTTCAGACGAGGCCGCCCACTGCGGCTCAGGAACAGGTTCAGACGAGGCCGCCCACTGCGGCTCAGGAACAGGTTCAGACGAGGCCGCCCACTGCGGCTCAGGAACAGGATCAGACGAGGCCGCCCACTGCGGCTCAGGAAGAGGATCAGACGAGGCCGCCCACTGCGGCTCAGGAACAGGATCAGACGAGGCCGCCCACTGCGGCTCAGGAACAGGATCAGACGAGGCCGCCCACTGCGGCTCAGGAGCAGACCGCCGACCGCAGTTCCGGATCAGGTTCTGAGGGGGCCGCCGACTGTGGTTCAGGAACAGCCTCAGAGAGGGCTTGGAGTGCCCGCAGAGGGCTCTTGGAGGCTTGGAGCTCCCGCTGAGGGGCTCTTGGAGGCGTACTCCCACAAACCCCAAAGTCTGAAGCCTCTTTGAAAGTGTGCTCAGGGGTCTCCAGAGGGCACAGAGCGGGCTCAGGGGTCTCCAGAGGGCACAGAGCGGGCTCAGGGGTCTCCAGAGGGCACAGAGCGGGCTCAGGGGTCTCCAGAGGGCACAGAGCGGGCTCAGGGGTCTCCAGAGGGCACAGAGCGGGCTCAGGGGTCTCTGGAGCTAGGCTAACTAGCCTGCTAATGGCCTCTGGTGCTGGGCTAACTAGCCAGCTAACGGCCTCTGGTGCTGGGCTAACTAGCCTGCTAACGGCCTCTGGTGCTGGGCTAACTAGCCTGCTAACGGCCTCTGGTGCTGGGCTAACTAGCCTGCTAACGGCCTCTGGTGCTGGGCTAACTAGCCTGCTAACGGCCTCTGGTGCTGGGCTAACTAGCCTGCTAACGGCCTCTGGTGCTGGGCTAGCTAGCCTGCTAACGGCCTCTGGTGCTGGGCTAGCTAGCCTGCTAACGGCCTCTGGTGCTAGGGAAACTGGACTGCTAGGAGCTGATGGAGATGGCAGAAAAGGGAAAAGATCTTCCCTCTCCCCATAAAAGAAACCCCAGAGATCTGACTCTGGTATATGGGGAGCTCTGACTGTGGGGGGTGAAGTTATGAAAGCAGGTCTAAACCTACCAACCCGAGAAGCTAGCTGTTTGTCATGGAGGTGACGACTAAAGCCATAGGGGAAACTAACCAGGTTAAGAGAGGGACTGAAAAAGGAGTCAGGCTGACCCTCCGGAGAGGGAGAGGAGGAGTCAGGCTGACGCTCCGGAGAGGTGGTTGTCTTCCTCCCCCGGCGGCGTTGCTTGCGCCTGGAGGAAGCAGATGGCAGGGGAGGACCCACAGCTGGTAATGGTGGGGGAACAGGATCGGAGGTGAGAGACAGCAGAGTGGGAAGGTGATGGAGTGATGGTTTGGGTGGTGGAGGTCTATTGCAGAGTTGGGCGAAGGCGGCTTGGCGGTTCCACTCCAACTCCTCGAATAGCTCAGATAAAACTGGTGGTGATAGAAGTGAGGAGTTAGAGAAGAATACTGGCTTCAACTGGTCAACCGCACTCACCCTCTTCCAAGGCGGACTGAGAGCGGCAATGGAGTCCAGAGCATTCCTGAGAATAATGGAAATTCTCCTGGGGGCGTCCGGGCCGTGTTCTGCTGGGTCCATTCTTGGCTGGTTCCTTCTGTCACGATTTGGTTAAAAGGTTTAGATTGGACCCAAACGCAGAAGCTGGGAGGCAGAGGTGAATTCTTGGAGGGTTTATTGCAAGATAAGGCAACAAAAACAGGTATCCAAAAATCCAACTTAAAAAAATGGTAAACAAAAACAGGAATCCAAAAATCCAACTTAAAAAATGTTTAACAAAAACAGGAATCCAAAAATCCAACATAAAAAACAAACACTAACCAGAACCATGGAGACATCAGGGAAAAACCAACAAGGAGCCAGGGTGAGGAAAGGTAAAGACGAGGAACCAGCAAAGAGGGACTGCAGAGGGAGTGTATTTATGGCTGACTGAACAAAGGTAGAGGTAATGAGCTGATAGGGAACAGGTGTGATTAGAGCTGACGAGGAAGCCAAGGGAAAAGAACACAAGGAGGCAGCAGGGGACAGACAGAAAAACCTAAGCAACTTAAATGAATCCAGACACACCAAAAAAAGCTAGAAATCAATGAAAAACCTGGCTAAACTTGAAACAGAAAGCTTAAAGAAAAACAACAGAACCAAGATCATTACAATAATGTGAATATTTTCAGAAGTGGCTTAATATTACTTTAATTCAAGTGATTTAATTATACTTTTCAGGGCTTGTAATTACTACCATTTTATTAACATATATGTTTAAAATATAATCTGTGCAACTTAAAAATAGTTTAGAACAAACAACTATTGCGTTGTAAGCAAAAATCACAGTATTATCCTTTACAGTTATCTTCTAGTAATTTAACTTATTACATTTTTATATATTCTTCTTGTGTTGTATGGGAGAGAGTCCCTTGTCCTTAAAACCTGATAACACATGTGCTAATATTTATGTTTCGTAGGAAAAACACTGTTACAATGTCTGACGTAGTTCAGCCAATGGATATTGACCAGAAACCTGAGGAATTTTACTTCGGAACAACGAACCCCCAAACACCTGACTCCAGCGGACTTGACTTCAACAGACCTGACCTCAACCAATCTGACTTCAACCGACCTGACTCCACTGGAACTGACTCCAACGGACCGAACACCAACGTACCTGACTTCAACAGACCTGACTCCTATAGATCTGACTCCAACAGAGCTGACTCCTATGGATCTGACTCCAAAAGACCTGATTCCTATGGATCTGACTCCAAAAGACCTGACTCCAAAAGACCTGACTCCAAAAGACCTGACTCCATAGCACCTGACTCCAAAAGACCTGACTCCAAAGCACCTGACTCCAAAAGACCTGACTCCAAAGGACCTGACCCCAAAGGACCTGACTCCAAAAGACCTGACTCCATACCACCTGACCCCAAAAGACCTGACTCCAAAGGACCTGACTCTAAAGGACCTGACGCAAAACCACCCAGCCTCAAAGAATCTGGTCTTCAAGAACCTCAATCTCAGGTTTACTTTTCTATTATTTGTATTATTAGGACTGCAGCTGTGTGTTTTCAGTTAGTTACACCACAAAAATGTGTTTTAGTCACCCATCTGAATTTGAATAATTAAAAACACAACTGCGCATAAGGAATTAGGTCTCAAAGATAATAAAAAAATTTTAGTTTTCTCTGCTCTAAGCAACTCGGTGTGTCACGGTCGCTCTGCTCAGTGAATGCAGAAACAAGTCGCTGTGGAGGAGGGAGGGGCTTGCTAGCTTTACATGAAGATGGTAAACTCGATAAGTGCTATCATGTGTTTTTACCAAAGTCTCAAACAAGACAGAAAAAAGTACATAGACTTGTCATAGTTGTTTGAAAAAAAAAAAAGTTTGTATAGGGGTCTAAAAAGGCAATCAAATTAGGCTCTGAGATGGCAACAAGGCAGAAGCGGCCTTTCTGTTTGTCTTTATACTGCTGGGCCGGCAGGGGGTGGACAGCTGCATGCCTACTAGAGGCCACATTTTAGACACACCCAAAAAATCCTGAAACAAGGAATATTAAAACTCAAGTTTAAATCTGTGACTACAGTGCAACCATAAATGGTTGGGAGACTTTTTACACGATATGAGACCAAGGTCTGCTAGGAATAGGGAGAGGTTGTAGCAACCCTGTGGGAGGATGGTGAAGGTTCTTGTTCGGGCAAGCAGTGACAAAGTCAGCTATGTCTTTGTTAAGGGAAGGCCACCAAAAGTAGCGGCGGAGTAACCCTATGGTTCTGCGGACACCAGGGTGACAAGAGAAACAGGATGAGTGAGCCCTCTGGATGATCTGAGAACGGACAGACATGGGGACATAGAGGCAATTGGGAGGACCGCCTCCTGGATCAGGCTCATCTTTAAGTGCCTTTTGGATGCAAGTCTCAAGGTCCCAAGAAAGCCCCCCAACGGTGCAGGAGTGGGGAAGAATGGGTTGGGGAGATTCTGAAGGTTCGTCAGGAGAGCACTGAAGTGACAGCATCTGCCTTCATGTTGCGAGAACCTGGAAGGTAGGTAATGTTTAGGTTGAACCTGGAGAAGAATAGAGTCCATCGGTATTGCCTGGGGTTGAGTCGCTTAGCATTCTGAAGGTATGCTAGGTTTTTATGATCTGTTCACACAATAACAGGGAGATCAGTTCTCTCTAGCTAGTGCCTCTACTCCTCAAGGGAAAGCTTAATGGCCAAAAGCTCTCGAAAACCAATGTTGTAATTTCTCTCCAGAGGTGAAAACCGGCGGGAGAAGAAGGCATAGGGGTGCATCTTCTTGTCACGGTGGGATCTCTGAGAGAGGACTGCTCCAACCCCTGTATCAGAGGCATCCACCTCCAAGATAAACTGCTCTGAGGGGTCAGGGTGGATGAGAATGGGAGTTTGAGTAAACATCTTTTTGAGGTCAGTGAAAGCCTTGTCTGCCTCAGGTGACCAGGAGAAAGTTCTCTTAGTGGAGTTGAGAGCTGACAGGGGGGCAGCAATCAGACTGAAGTTCCTGATGAACCTCCTGTAAAAATTGGCAAAGAAAACGTTGGAGCTGTTTCCTGGATTCTGGAACCGGCCAGTCCACTACAGCTTGGAGCTTGGCTGTGTCCGTCTTCACCTGTCCACCCTCAAAAACAAAACCAAGAAAAGTTATGGATGACACCTGAAACTCACATTTTTTCGGCTTTCACATACAGATGACTCTCCAAAAGTCTTTGTAAGACTTTTCGGACGTGTTCCTGGTGCTCTTCGGGGTCCTTAGAAAAGATCAGAATGTTGTCAATGTAAACAAAGACAAAAATGTTCAGGAAGTCCCTTAGAATGTCATGACTAGGGACTGAAACACAGCTGGAGCTTTGCAAAGCCCAAATGGCATAACTAGGTATTCATAGTGACCTATGTGTGTTTTGAAAGCAGTTTTCCACTCATCGCCTTGACGAATTCTTACAAGATGGTACGCATTGAAAATATCTAGTTTGGTGAAGATGGTAACTTGTCGGACTGGTTCGAAGGCAGAGGAAATGAGAGGAAGGGAATATTTATTTTTGATGGTGATTTGATTAAGCCCTCTATAATCAATACATGGACGGAGAGTCCCAACTTTCTTCTGTACGAAGAAAAAAACCTGCTTCTAGAGGGGAAGAGGACGGTCGAATGATGCCAGCATTCACAGAATCAGATATTTATTTTTCCATGGCTTCTCTCTTTGGTCTGGATAGGTTAAATAAACGGCCCCAGGGGTCCCAGGTAAAAGATTAATGGCACAATCACATGGTCTGTGAGGAGGGAGAGAGAGGGCCAATTCTTTACAGAAATCCCGCTGCAGATCGTGATATTCTGAAGGCACATTGGCTAGATCTGAAAGAGTAGGTTCTGGGGGCGGAGAACTGGGTGGAAGAGCTGAATGAAGACACCTATTAAGGTATTTAGGATCCCATGACTCAATGCATGACTGAGACTAGTTTATGTGTGGGTTGTGCTTCTTAAGCCAAGGGAAGTCCAGAACTATAGGAGAGTTCCTTGTAGGGAAGATAAAAAAAGATATGAGTTCATGGGGATTGCCTGACATCATGAATGAAATGGGTCTGGTTCGCTGTGTGACTGAATGGAGTGCACTACCATCTAGTGCAGATACAGGAACTGGAGCAGGGAGATCCTCAAAAGGGATCTTGTACTGGTTGACGAGTTCAGGACTAATTAGATTCTGTTCTGAACCAGAGTCAACAAGGGAGAGGACTTGATAAGTCTGATTATTGACACAAACAGTAGATGGGATTGAAAGCCGGAGGTTATCTTTTAAGAACTGCTTGCCCGCCAGTACCCCCAGAATTACTGGCGGCTCTGGCTTTTGGTCGCACAGGGCATTGAGGAATTAAGTGGTCAGGGGATCTACAGTACAAACAGCTGCCTGAGTTAATGCGTCGCTGGCGTTCCTCAGGAGTGAGATGAACGCGACTAATTTACATTGGTTCCTGAAGTGGAAGGGGAGACGGATTAACAGGAGGTTGTGACAGAGGAACCTCTAAACGAAATGTTGAATGTGAGGGCTTCGGCTTGAGTCTATTTCTTTCCCGCAATCTTTTGTCGAGCTAAGGCAATCAGATCATCCAGAGTATCTGGTTCATCCCGGCTAGCAAGCTCATCTTTTTTTCGCATAGGGTGTGAAGGAATGCTCCTTTAAGGACAGGCATGTTCCAACCAGCGAGGGTCCGAAATTCAATCACTAATTCAGCTGCAGATTTATTGCCCTGCTTGAGAGTCAAAGCTTCTTGGCTGCTTCTTTCTCACTAATTTTATGTATAAAAGTCTGTTTAAACAAATCCAAGAAATCATCATAGGAAATGATGATAGATCTTTTCTTCATCAAAAATGGCTTTAGCCCATCTAAGAGCTTTGTCACGTAATAGACCGATGATATAAAATTTCTTAGATGCATCATCGACTGAGGGGACCTCCTGAACACTAGGGAGCACTGTAACACAAAACCTCTACACTTACCCAGTTTCCCCGAAGGGTTCTGGAGGTGGAGAGGCGGTGTCACGGAAAGCAGCAGCGGGGGGCTGAGCCACCGGAGCAGGAGACTGAGAAGGAGAATCAGAGGATGAGGAAACAGGAAATTTTGCACTCAACTGTTGCACTTGATGAGAGAGCTGAGTAAGCGTCTGCAGAATTGAAGTCTGTTGTTGGGCCATACTAGTGATAGCATTTTCGTGATGCCCGAAAAGAATTCCCTGTTCGGATAAAGCCGTACGTAACACGGCTGCAGAGTCGATTTGGAAAGATGGTTCTGACATGATTTCGGATCAAGACTCTGGCGCAGCAGCAATACGTACGACAGGAGAACAGAGTTTACTTGAGGGGTTTTTATTGTTCAGACTGGAAACAGAGTAAATAGGAAATCCAATGCTGTGTCTCACTGCAAAACAGGTAAGGTGATGAGTACGAGTTCCAACTGATGTTGAGATGAACAGTGAGGGCATACTTACTTCACTGGGCTTGGAAACAGGCTGAGAGGGAGAGCAACAGTATCCACAGAGAGGGAGTGAAAACCTTGGAGTGATCCGGTTCTTCAATTTGCGTTGGAGGGTGGACAGGCAGGTGAGCTCAGCTTTAAAGGATCTTGAAGCGAAGCCTTTTGGGAGGAGTGAAAGCACCGTTGAGGGAGGACCATGAGCCAGACTTCAGCCAGGAGCCAGCCTTCAGCAGGAGGTAAACTAGCGGGAATAAGAGAAACACAACTGGTAAGTAAGATGATAAAAACACGTTCAACTAACTTGGAAGTCTTTTGACGAGGGACCCAGTTACCACTGGTATTGGTAACCATCTGTCGTCTGACTCAGGGAATCCACTCCTCTAAATACTGCTTCCTTGATTGTGGCTGATGAGTACCTGCTGGGAGCTTCACCTGCCCGGCACACCCTGAAAATGAAGGTGAGAAAACATAAACAAAAACTCCAAACCAAAGCAGCTCTGTGGTCACAACATGCTTCTCCAGAGCACCAGGATGATGTACTTCTAACTTTATCATTAGACTGGGGGAAACATGAGAAACAACCAAAATTAAAGTTTCCTGTAAAAATATATTCAATCTTGGCTCAACAAAAGAAACATTAAGACTAATTGCTCAGTTAAAGATCCACTTGCTAACGGGTGTGTTGTGGTTCAGATAAAACTTCCTCCAGGTGTGGTAAAATGGTTAAATGTTATTTTCTAAACCCTCTGATAATCTGCTCCCATAGCAACTATAAAAGGGTTAACATGATGATGGATTTTCAGAATTTGACCAATTAATTTTGTATTTCAAATTTTCTAGCCTTCAATGAGCTCCAGAAGCTACAGGGTGAAACATTAATGAAAGATGGGACAGAAGTCACCATTCTTTCACTTAGTCTAAGGGTATCAAAGATTGGTGCACAAACTGCAGATGGTGCTTTCAGTGAATACCGCTTCTCCAGCTGCTTTAAAAAGCCCCAAACCTTCGGTGTCAGAGCAGACAGTGGCATGTCCTCCAAACTAAATGCATGAAATTTACAAACACACTGTAATTATATTCTATATTATTCAACCTAATATAATTTTTATTTTGTAGGTGCAGATTGCAGGACAGACAAATCCAGTTACCCTGGTAGGAAACCAAGCTCAATATGATAAAAAGAGATCTGAGGAATGTGTTGGCACACTGGATCATTACTGGTATGTCCGCCAGATCTACAAAAATGAGTCGCATAGAGAAAGAAACTAAAGTTAGCAGAATGCCAACTGTCACGGTGACATTTAACACCGAACATGATGGTGGGAATCCAGTTGAGGCTCTCAGTAGGCTGACAGATCTCCTCAAAAAGGATTTGTCTGATTCCAGTTCTTCAGTTATTCCTCTGATGTCTGTAGATCCTGATCAGTGGGGTGATGCACGGAATTCATTAATAACAATGACAACAAGCTTTTAGCCACCATTTCCCCTGAGAGAATGAGTGTGGGCCACAACATTGTCGAAATGTTCTCAGTGCAATTTGAAATGCAACGCAGAGATTCAACTCTACCTTGGAGTTAGAAGAACCAGCTAGGTTCAATGTGCATCTGTGCCATAATTCTAGGGTGATGATGAAAAGCTTGGTGGTAAAGGACCAGCCGTGGAGTATAACAAGTGGAGTTGCTAGTAGTTTTTAGAAGAGCAATTCTCACTTTTTATGATAGTTTTTTTTTATCTTGTTTTCATTTTTTTTGAAGGAAGAAGAGTGCTTCATTAAAGGGCCAAGATAAGAAAAAGAATAAGGTGGTAAAATTTCATATATGCTTAGTCCTTTTGATTGGGGTTGGGGTGGGGGGTGGGAGGGTGTAACAATGCAAAACTTATTCCAAAACCAGATTAACTCTGTTTGATGACGATTAGTTGTATTTCAAATTCACATTTTTGAACGTTTGTGAGCGGATTTTAATATTATTTTTTACCAAAGCTAAACCTCAGTCCAGGTAACAATCCCTTGAATTTTATTAATGAGCCATATCATAATCTGGATGCAGGATTTTTTTTTTAAGGATTATGTAACGTTTCGAGATAGGGATATTTGCCAGAACAAGCACTTCCTCACTAAACAAGAGGGTGGCAGCAGTGACTATTAATGGAGAAAAAGGAAGTTCCAATTCAGTATTTTTTTTGTTTAGCTGCTACACACTCTGATCTCTATTTGTTCACTGGATTACTGACCATCTACCATGCTGTTGGGCTGGCAGCAGTGTGACGCAGTGAGCTTGTCGCAAATATTTTTGATTTATGTCCTTTTTTGAAGCGTGGTCTGCGCTATGTTACTTCACGCCACAACACAAGAGGGACAATCATGAACTAGCTGTGAGTCTAGATATGGCAGAGGCGGTGAGGAAGTTGGGGCAAATTTTGTGTGACAAAGGAGGGACATGAGGGCGAAAAAGAGATCCAAGTGGAAAAAGGGTCCCAGCATTCTCGTGCACCTTGCTCTTCTAGCCGGTCCAACTTCATGAGTTGTTTTCCACAATGGTGGTCATACAAACAAAACAAGCCGGTAAAGTCCAAACAGGAAATACGCATAGAGGAGAACAGATGTAGATTTGACCAATCAGAGGCTTCCTACAGCAGTGTCTGCAGTTACCTACAATTTGGGAGAGATGCAGCAGAGTGTCTGCGGAAGGGGGCAGGGACGTCTCTGCGTTCACCGCAACACCTATGCATACGACCTAGTTTCTAACTAAGACACGCAGTAAAAATGCCTGTGTGGGTAGCATTTGGCTGCAAAAACAAGCAGTTTGCCGGCTGTGGGAAGATGTTTCACAGGTAATTTCAGAGTCAGTGGATGTACTAGAAAATCAATCAAAATCAGTGTATCCTATAGTTTTGTATGCAGTGTAACATTAGTCTGGCTATCTTGGATTGACTCGAGATAGCCTGAAATATATTGCATGGCATGTTGATTAAAAAAAAGCAACTGAAACATTTGACCCATATATATATATATATATATAAAAAAAAAAAAAAAACTGTTTTCTCACCCCTCGTGGGGTGGTATGTGTCATCCTCAAGCTCGGGTCCTCTACCAGAGGCCTGGGAGTTTGAGGGTTCTGCGCAGTATCTTAGCTGTTCCTAGGACTGCGCTCTTCTGGACAGAGACCTCTGATGTTTTACCTGGAATCTGCTGTAGCCACTCTCCCAGTTTGGGGGTCACAGCCCCTAGTGCTCCAATTACCACTGGCACCACTGCTGCTCTTACTTTCCACATCTTTTCTAGCTCCTCCTTCAGCCCTTGGTATTTCTCAAGCTTCTCGTGTTCTTTCTTCTTGATGTTGCTGTCGCTTGGGATTGCCACATCTATCACTACTGCCTTCTTCTGCTGTTTGTCGATCAACACGATGTCTGGTTGGTTAGCCATCACCTGTTTGTCAGTCTATATATATATATATATATATATATATATATATATATATATATATATATATATATATATATATATATATATATATATATATATATATATATATATGTGTGTGTGTGTGTGTGTGTGTGTGTTGCATGCATATATATACACACAGACATGTAAGATGTAATTACCATAACAATGTAATAAATACATGTATATTTAATATACATCATCAAATGAGCACTTTTGGCACATATGTGTAATTATGATCCGTTAACAGATTAATTTCATTGTGATGGATTTAAATAATATGTTATACTACATGATTTAGAGACTTCATTGATCTCATAATGACTATGCAATGTGATGTGCCTATTTTTTTATTACAGGTTAAAGTAATCTACTTATGCTGTGAAACAGCAATTGTTTGTCCAAGTGATGAATTTATCTTTATTTTAAAAGTCTTAAGTTCCCCTGAAAATGAGAACATCATCATTGTTCGATGCTGTGCAACACATATTGTTTACAATGCGACCAGTCTAACTAGGGAGTACCAATATGGTGGCCAGTGGCTTCATTTAACCCCATACTACCAACGGGCAATCAGCAATCCAGTGAATAAATAGAGATCAGCTCATTCGGTGTTCAGACACTTTAACTCAGAGGCTGTTGATAGTCACTGCTGCCACCCTTTGGTTTAGTGGGGTACTGCTTGTTTCGCCTTATCTCACAATGTTAGAGGATCCTTTAAAAAAATAATTTGTCCAGATTACGATGTGGATCATCACTAAACTATGGGTTGTTGCTTGGACTCAGGTGCACCTTTGGTTAGAATGTCATTAAAATCCATCCTTAACTTTTCAAGTTATCTTTAGCTCAGGCAAACAAAAGAAAAAAACTTGACTAAAACAAAACCTCCTAGGCAGAGGTAGTAAATTAGTTTAGGAAAAGAAAGAGAGTATAGTGTTCATCCCTTTAGAACACAGAAAATTAAAATAAAAGCATAGGTATCTTTTTATGCCAATCAAAAATGAATCTTGGTTAGAGTTCCCAGTCGTATTCATTGTTAGATAATGCAGTTAGTAGAAAATGAAAGATTGATTTATTATTTATTGTGTCCCTTTTCAGGACAAGGTCCTCCCTGTCAAACAAAATAATCCCCTTATAAAGGCTGGACGTGTAGCTCAAGAAAGTTGTCTTCTACCAGTGAATCCCTTTTGGTACATGAGCCACATCTACAAAGAAGAAATTAAATGTATTGAGAGAAAATATAAAAGTAAAATCACGGCACAGGTCCATCTGACATTTGAAGCTGGAAGAACAAATGAGGCTCTCTGTGAGTTCATAGAGCTCTATCAGAGCTGCCCAGCTGAATCAGGGGACGTAGTGATTCCCCTCAAGTTTGTAGATCCAGATCAGTGGAGCGATGCACTAAGAGTCATCAAGAGAAGTGAGGATAAGCTTTTGCTCTCTATGTCCTCTGAAGAAGTCATTGTCTGTGGTCCAAAGCAAGGCCAAGATGAATTCAGTGCAGTCCTAAATGCAATGCAGAAGATAAACCATCCCATTGATCATCTTAAACCTGTACCAGTTGTTACATCATCAAGGATGAGCAACATGGCCTTGAGAGATACAAATGTTGGAACAATAAAGTATATTGAATATCAGAAGAAAGGAGACTCTAGAAGTCCTACAATAACAAATAAACCAAATCTTGATGCATCAATTGGACAGATTTTAGGGGAGAGAAAAGAAGGTGACGGCAAAGATGACCAATGCTGTATATGCATGTCCGAATTTACTAATAAGGAACAGCTGAAGTGTAAGCATGCATTCTGCAAAGACTGCCTGCAAATGGTAGTGCAGCACAGTGGACCAATCTGTCCTATATGCAAAGATGTGTTTGGTGTGGTGAAGGGAAACCAACCTGATGGAACAATGAGATGGAGAAAACATAACTATGCAGACCTCCCTGGATTCCCAGGATGTGGCCACATAGAGATCACCTACAATATCCCAGAGGGAAAACAAAAGGTAAATGTCTTTCATGTTACAAAACACAAAAAATTGCAATTTTTTTACTAATTTAAAACGTGCCTGCAAGTTAGCAGTTTTTTCCCATTCTGCTTTGTAGGACAATCACCCCAACCCTGGAGAACAATATAGTGGAACCACTAGAACAGCATATCTTCCAGATAACAAGGAGGGGAATGAAGTTCTGCACCTGCTGAAAAAAGCTTTTGACCAGAAGCTGATTTTCACTGTTGGAACTTCAATGACAACTGGTTTGAAGAATGCAGTGACCTGGAATGATATCCATCACAAGACATCCATGACAGGAGGACCAGAGCGGTACGGGTATCTGATTTGATCCTTTTACTTTCCTTTAATGTTCAGTTTCATGTATTAAACATTTCAATTTTGTTCTTTCACAGTTTTGGATATCCTGATGAGACCTACCTGAGCAGAGTCAAGGAGGAGCTGAAAGCTAAAGGCATTGAGTGAAATCTTTATTCTACATTAACTGATTACATTTTAGATAAATAAATGTCTTCTGACAAACTGAATTTACACACTAATAGATAATAGATGCGTAGTAGTAGTAGATCTTAATGGTTAACTTGAAGTTCACTGGAAGCTAAATCACATCGCTCATCTGTTTTAATGCAACCAAATGAATTACAGAGTTTTGAAATAATTTGCTGAGCTGTGTTGTTGTAGTCTTTATCTTTAAATTTTTTTGTTATTTTAGAGATGTTATAAATGTGTTGATATAATTATGTGAGAATGCGTGTTGGAGCAGCCCTGTTAAAGATCTTCTGTCAGTAGATTATACATACAATAAAAGTTTTCTATATGACATCTAAATGAAAATATCATCAAAATAGTTTTTTTTATTCTAATAAATCAACAGGATTACATATTTTGTATCTTCCTATAATGAAATGTTCATAATCAATAAAAGTCTGAAGTTCACCAACAGTGGAAGAGGTATTTTTTTATATGTTAACAATTCACAAAAAAAAGATCTTGCTAGTGTAGGACTCCTGTTTTTGTGTTTGTGTGTTTGTCTTCCTTTATCCACCAGGAGGCTCCTGGTTCTGGTCCGCCTCCTGACACACCTGCTGATGGTTTCCTCGTTAAACGGAGTGTTCTTAAGCTGCTGACTGCCACTACTTTGACGCCAGAGTGTTTGCCAGTTTAGGGTACTCTAGTCAAGCTGAGTTTTTGTCAACCTGAGTTTAACTTTGTTTTGTCTTTGCCTCTTGGCAGGAAGTCATCCTGCAAACTGGATTTCTCGGACCTTCACTCCCTGGAAGGATCAACTGACCCTTGATGGAATGGCATGGAAGGAGATGGAAGCCTAAACATTGAAGTGTATAGGAAACCTACTCACACAGAATAGTATCTTATTTTTGACTCACACCACCCACTGGAACACAAACTCTCAGTCATCAGAACCTTACAACACCGGGCAGAACATGTCCCTACTAAAACAGAAAGGAAGCACAAAGAACAGAAACACATCAAAGATGCTCTCCAAAACTGTGGATATCCAAACTGGGCATTTACACGTAACAGAAGACAGCGATGAGAAAATTAAACGCAAAAACATCCCAATCCCTTATGTTGCTGGAGTGTCTGAAAAACTCAAGAGGATTTTCTCCAAACACAAAATTCCAGTACATTTCAAGCCAAACAAAACCCTTAAACAGAGGCTAGTGCATCCTAAAGATAAAACTCCCAGACCGAATATGAGCGGAGTGGTATATGCTGTTCAGTGCAGCAAGGAATGCTCTGATCTTTATATTGGAGAAACCAAACAACCTCTCCAAAGACACATGGCTCAACACAGAAAAGCGGCCTCCTCGGACAAGACTCCGCAGTACATCTACACTTTGTGGACAAAGGACATTCTTTTGAGGACCAGAATGTTCACGTTCTGGATAAAGAAAATAGGTGGTTTGAGAGGGGCGTGAAGGAAGCCATCTATGTTAAGAGAGAAAAAAACAACTTTAAACAGAGGTGGTGGACTCAGATTCTAGCTTTCAAAAACTTACAATTCAGTTATAGAGATGATCCCTTCCAGATATCTTCACACCCCCCACCCCATCACAGAGGGACAAAGTACCTCCTCTCATCAGCCGGTGAACAATACCCATTAACGACGACCTTCAGAATCATAGACAGGTTTTAGATATTACAGGCTAACAATGGAACCAAACGACCCACTCATCGGTTTTCATTTGCATGTTTCCAAGCAATACAATGCCTTGTCTATATCATCTGCGTCGCCAGACCCCATTTACTGGGGCACGTGCCCCAGTATAAATGAGCTGTGCCCCAGTATAAATGAGCTGTGCCCCAGTATAAATCTCATGAATATTTGCAACAGTATTACATTTTTTTAATGCATCAATTTAGGTATCGGATCGGGACGCCGATATTGGCAAAAAAATGCATATCGGCAAAGCATGTAAAATGCCGATCCAGACTGCCGATCCAGTTTTTAAGAAAAAAATCCGGTCCGTATTTTCCAGTTTCGCCGATTGAAACGATCCATTCCACTATTTTGCGCCAGTGTTTCCCTGTTTTACATTTTTATTAAAACTTAGAGTAATACTTGCACCTTTAACTGTTTACGGTTTTACTGTTCACTGTGCAATTTCAGATTGCTATTCATAATTTTGTCCAGTTTGTGTTTATCTCTTAATAAACAGGTAAGTTTGTTGTTACCAAGCATTGTGTTTTATTCAATCTCACCTAATTTAGCTGGCTAGATGTTATAAAGAGTACTAAAACCCTTTTCAACATGAGTCTTACAACTAAGGCTAAATACTTTAACTTAAACTTAAATACATGCTCGGATAGGCTGGTATCGGCCAGTATCGGTATCGGATCGGAAGTCCAAAAACAATATCGGTAACGGATCGGAAGTGCAAAAACCTGGATCGGGACATCTCTATTTCCAACGGAAGGAGACGTATATTTCTACTCAAATGCGCAGCAAGTGTGTTGGTAACTCCAAATTGAGGATGTATTAGCGCCCCCACGTCAGCGCATGTCACTGCATGAACTGCAGGTAAACTAACACGCCGCTCTGTGCGGCCACGACGCATTTTTAGTTCTGGTAACGTTTCTTACCTGTCAATTTTATTATTTTCCCAGTGAAACCACATGATTTATAGGCTACTAACTGAAAATGACCGCATTGGTTTGTAGATGGATATCAGGAAATTCCTCACACGAAGCAGAGACAGGGAAGCAGTAAAACAAGATGAGAGAGAGGGAGGTAAGGTCCCGTAATGAATTAGTGATTTAATGTAACCAGTTACATTAGGAACGTTATAAGTAATATGATAGATATTTACATAATTATAAATTTGCGTTTTTTTTAATGTTTGCTGTAGAGAATGAGAATGCAGGTGCTGGAGTAGGAAAGGGAGGAGGAGGAGAGACTGACAGGAAAGAGACAGGTGAGAGACAGGAGAGAGACAGGACCATGAAGGTGATGAGGGAGCAACAACCAGCTTCCACAAACAAGAAGGGGACATTAGTGACTTAGGGGGAAAGCATGATGGTCCTAAACAAGTGAAGTTGTCCCACCATCCCCAGGACAAATTTGGAGTAAAAAAACGTTCATTTAATTCAAAATGGTTTGAGCTTTTCCTGGTTAAAAAAGAAAGCCTTGTCATCAAGGATATGCAGTGTGTTTTCAACTTGCTTGATAACATTATATTCCCAACACTAACGCAGGTCATCCAGATCTCCCTCACAATCCCAGTCTACAGCTGGAGTTGTGAAAGGTCATTCAGTGTGTTGAGAAGGATCCACACTTGGCCGAGGTGCACAATGGGACAAGACAGGCTCCATCATCTTGCTATTTTATCAGTTGAAAAGGAAGAACTTTCTAAGCTGAGTTACAAGTGATTGACCACTTTGCAAAAATGATAAATAGGAGGTACACTTTAATGCTCAAAAAAAAAAAGGAAAACTTAGCTCAGGATGAGTTAAAATTTCCCCCGAACTAAAACTCTGTAACCTAGGAATTAATGATTACTCCAGAATGTGTATAAGGAAACTTTTTATTTGTCAAAGTTGTTGATGTCTTATTTTTTATAGCTGCAATGTTGAAAATGTTCATGTTTGTTAAAACAATTATGCTCTTATACTCATTAATATCTCAACTGGTAATTTTGGTAGGAATGTATCAGGGTTGGGCAGTGTGCTTGTCTGTATTTATGTATGGAAGGAGGGGCATATGCACTAGGGGGCCAGTGCCCCAGTAAAGCTTTGTGCCTAGCAACGCCCCTGGTCTATATAAAGACTCAAACTCACTGCAGATCCAGACATTTGAATTGAGAAAGCTTCCTGGAGAGAGAGCGAAACGTCTTCAAATCTTGGAAACCAAGTCCAGTGGATTGTTTTTTAAACTTTTACGGAATCTACTACAAATTATAGGACTAAAATTTATGATTGGCAAAGAAATGGCTTTGTCAACCTGAAGCCTCTTTAAACATATTCTTTGGGTATTATTTGGATCAGTGTTCAGTGGGGCCCAAAGACAAGTTCTTTGCACCCACAATGGAAACAGATGCTAAAACCCTTACTGTTAATCAATATCTCAAAGTCACAAAACAGTTATTTAAATTTATTTATTTAATTTTTGGGTGACTTTTGCTTCAATTCTTCATTTCAGTCTGCAAGACAAGAAAAACGTCCACATCCTTAATGGTCATATCAGAAAACCACCTAAACAGCACATCTTTCAGCCAAGGAAGAGGGCAAAGAGCAGCTGAAACTGCTGAAAAAAGCTTGGAACAGAAAATTATATTTACTATTTGGCAGTCCAGGACATCTGGGTTGGACAACCAGGAGATCTTGAATAAAATTTTTTTACAACACCCCAATGTCGGGAACAACACCACAGAGGTTCTGAGCTGCTAATGTTTATGTTTCATTCTTCTTATTCTTTCTTTCATTCTTCACTTTTTTTACTTTGATGCTTCATGTTACTATTTAGGGTTGGGCGGTTACAGACGGGTATCCTGACACAAAGTGCAGAGCAAAGACAATGAAGACCCCTGTTTTATTTTGCATTGTTTTATTGTGTTTGAAAGAAGTTTATTAATGTGTTATTGTGTGCTTAGTTTTACTTTATCCCCATTTATTTTTTTATTGTTTTTGAGCACCCTTTTAGCTGTGTTAAATGAAGCTGTTGATGATGATGATAGAATGAGGTTCAATGGCTCCATCATTACCAAACTCAGTGTAAAGTGATGGATCCAGCTGTCAAACAGTATCACACCCTTTGCTTTCAGAATTCCTGTATAAATTCTAATCAAACAACATTGTTAACTACAAAAATAACAATGAAAAGGGATGCAATGAAATTGTGGAAGCCTGATTTATATACATATACATATATATATATATATATATATATATATATATATATATATATATATATATATATATATATATATATATATATATATATATATATATATATATATATATATACATACACATATATATATATATATATATATATATATATATATATATATATATATATATATATATATATATATATATATATATATATATATATATATATATATATATACGCAGACACACATTCAAAAATTAGCTGAAAAGACGACGATGTTCAAATAGTTTTTTTTTTCAAATAAACTTTATTTACAAATACCGAATATACAATTGCAAACAATCGCATGCTCGAGGTGCAGGATAAATAATCCGCAAGATCCAATGACAAAAAGGAGAGAGAGAAAAAAACAAAACGACGATATGTCCAAAGACTGTAAGAAAAATATCAGCTTAATGACGTCAGCATGTGAGTAATTGGAAACGCTCCGTCGTATCATATGGACGCAGGCGGCGACTTTCCTGACAGCTGAGCTTCGGCTGCTTTCACTTTCATTTACTGAGAAGTGCTGAAAACATCGACGGTAAGAACGTCACACGGCTCACTTAATATTTTACTGTTTTTATATAGAAAATATGACAGGATTTCTGTAAATATTGCTCAAAGAAGTAGTTTGTAGAAAGATGAAGACTGAGGCGAACCTTAACGTTTAATTTTACTTTTAGATCTTGGCATAAGCGAAAGTAGATTAGAGCAATAATCTCTGTCAGCTTCTATATGCAGGTAACTCAAAACAACCTTCATTCTAACTCACATTACTAAATTGTTAATATAATCAGTGGCGTGTCTAGACCTATTGTAGGTGGGGTGACTGAAGCCCCCCTCTCATGTTCTCAAGCCCTCTTAAAATAACACTTTGTAATTTTGCAACCTTCATGAAATATTTTTCTTAACTTTTGTGATATATATATATATATATATATATATATATATATATATATATATATATATATATATATATATATATATATATATATATATATATATATATACAGTGTTGTGCCTGAACGCGTTCATTGAACGAAAGTTCATGAACTCGTTCATATTTTGGGCGAACGTGAACTGAACGTACTGCATTACTGCCTGAGGAACGTTATTGTGAACTCGTTCATTCTGGTGTCTGTGAACGGCACGCTCTCTCAGTTCAACTCCGTTCAATAGGTTGCCAGATTTCTGTAGAGCCCTCTAGGCGAAACCCCGGCTAAATCACACCGTAAACAGGCCTTAATATGTAGCGGGAAAAACACCCAATCTGGCAACACCAGCTTCCAGTGTCGTAGCCTACAGCCGCGTGCGTCATCAAAACAAAATGCAGCGTGGAAGCCACAGCAGCATGGAGGCGACCGTGGAGGCGACAAAGCAGCAGTATGATCACTTAAAACAGTTTTATGACCAGGTGGTCGGTGAGGATGATGGCAACAATCTTACATTTCTCTGCAAACTTTGCCCGCCGTCTTTCAGTAAAAAAATCCGCACTTCAGTAACCTTAAATTCCTACCTCATTCTGGTCCCTCAGTTTGTGTTAGTAAAATGTTGTTGAGGGTTTTACTATTCATGTAAACCTGCCTGGTTTATTTTCCAGGATTCCAGTATTCCTTTTTAGTATGTACTAGTGCTGTCAATCGATTAAATTTTTTTAATCGCGATTAATCGCATCAATGCCTGAGTTAACTCGCGATTAATCGCATTTTAATCGCAAATTTTTTTTCTGATTGAAAATCATTTAAATACTCTCGATGACATACAAAAAATACATACAGGCTAGGTTTGTGCCAATGTTCTTTTTTTTAAATGAGAACAGGTCACAGATACTGATTTATGCCATAGAAACATATGGCAAGAAGATGGGGAGGCATGTAGCAAAAAATAACAAATATGTAGCCAAAAAAAAGGCCCTGAAAACAGGCTGATGTAAAAGACAGTCTTTACAGTTAATACAGTCTTTTGAACAAAGACAAGCATTTTACCCTACTGCTATAAAATGTAGTACAGTTAACATTAGATGTTAATTAACCAAGATAATAATGAACAATTTTCAATCAATACATCAAAATCAATAGACCGACATCACTAGATGGAGGTAGTCTATGAAAGTTACTTTTCAGACTCTTAACAAAAATGAGAACACAGACACACCCACCCACACACACACACGATACCGACCTGTGACAGCAAGAGTGCCGTAGCAGGTTCCATTTCACCTCAGTAATCTGTTTTCTCAGCGTATTTCAGGTTGCTACTAGTTACCAGACACTCAACTTGTTTGTTGGTGGTGGGGCTTAAAGAAAAGGCACTAGCGTCACTCAGTGTATGAGCGTCTTTTTCCCTTGAGGAGCTCTCCGCTCTTGAAGCCTATGAGAAATGCATAGACTGGGGGAAAATAGCCCCGCCTTCCCGCAGGCTGCAGCGGGATGTACTTGGAAAATTGTACCATAAAACCACATAGCGTTAATCTCACGTTAAAAAAATTATCGCCGTTAAAATGGCCTCGCGTTAACGCGATAATAACGCGATAATTTTGACAGCACTAGTATGTACTGAAATGGAATTTCAAATTGAAAAAAATTATTAAAATAAAAAAAACATTTGCACCTTAAAGACTACTTTCCTGTTTTTCTTTTAATAATAATTCCTCATAAAAGAAGACAATTCAAGCAGCACATTTTTCATGATGTTTTTGAGAATATACTGTAGGGATGAAAGCTGCAGCTGCTACTAGTGTGAAGTGAATGGACAGCAACAAAGCGTTAAAGCAACAATGGGGAAATGCTGTCCCCTCAATGCTAATGTAAACCCTGGTTGGATAAGGATTCAAAACTGGATATGAAGATGAAATCTGACGCACAGTTTCAGAGTTACAACTGATAAAATAATTGCTGTCTGTGGTTCTACAGTAGACTATGAACTAGTTAATTTTTTGGAACTGTGAACTTAGTTCAAAATTTTGAATTATGAACTATGAACTGAACTAGTTCATTTTAAAATGTGTGAACTGAACTTTGAACTAGTTCACGTAGAAAGAGAACTTTCCCAACACTGTATATGTATATATATATATATATATATATATATATATATATATATATATATATATATATATATATATATATATATATATATATATATATATATATATATATATATGTATATTATTTGATCGACCCGTCTGTCATGGCCGATCGGGTCTGTTTCACTTTCACCAACTCTAAGCAGCTTAGAGGACAGCAGTAACCCTGCCACACAAAACTACTACAACTGTGCAAACTGCTTTAAGGTATTTGTCTCTTCAACCCTTTTTCATTCGTTATAAAGACGGAAGGCGATGAGACTACATTTCTCTGAGAGGCATATATATCCGTAAAATCTATGCAGGGTTGATATTCAGGCAATGAGGGACTTACTGTTGGGATCTCTATGTCTGTTTATTGTGAAATTATGGAACATAGCATTATAATTATCTGTTTCAAGGCTGTAAACTGTCAGCACATTAGTTGCGAATGAGTCAGATTAGGTGGGTAGTAGAGGTACAGTGGCGGCAGTGCAGCAGTACTGTACAAAACCAAGTTAAACTGCCATATTTTCAACATCGTCATGTCACATTACCTCGTTGCTATTCATTTTTCACACAGCCACTGGAAACAGTAATGTAGTTCAATCTAACTCCAGGTTACTGGGAGGTCAGGATTTCACTCTGCTCTGGTCTTTACCAATCTGGTCCTCATGGGAAATGGGGTCTTCCTTCAGGAAAAACAATACAGCTTTTGACCACTGGGGGGGGGGACAAAATCGTCCATAATGAAAGTTCTTTGGTGCTCCTTTAAAGCTACAGTGTGTAACTTTTAGCGACATCTAGCGGTCAGACTGCAGACTGCAGCAACATGAACATCTCCCCCCCCACAGCTTCTCCCCCCCAACAGTACGGCGAGCGTTACGGGACAAAATGTCTTCCACGACGTCCGCATCACCTACCTTCTCAAGTGATGAGGTTTGTTTACATAGATAATTTTACAGATAGTATTTCATTAGTCTGTGTAAGGTATAGATTTCATGTAGACTTTAGATGATAAATATACCCGTTATTTTTTCTACATCGTTGTGACGTTTTGGCGATCTCGCAATCGCTAGTTTGTTGGCTCTGCGCTGCCGTAGCGCAAAGATGTCTGCCTCCATGGCTGCGAGACCCGCTCCTATGTAATTATAAATAACGAATTCTAAGGCAACGCAAATATTAAGGTTAAAAGGCTGAGCTCGTAGATGATGATAAATAACATAGTTATGTATAATATATTACATTTCTGACTGTATATCCCTGTAATTATTACACACTGTAGCTTTAATAAGTAATTTGGTGTTTTTTTAATTAAATCAGATATATTTTCTTCATTTGGTTTCTAATTTTCTTTTTTTTCCCCAATGTGTTTCAGAACAACAATCTGATTAAGATCTTAGCCAGTGACAATAGAAGTAAACACAAAAACAGTTGTTTCATGCTGTTATAATTAAGGGAGAAAGAAAATTATTTTCAAATCCCCCATCTTTTAACCACTGTATATAAAAGCCAAATCAACATGATGTGATTTTTTTCAGAAGTGGGTAAATATTGCTTTAAGTCAATTCATTAAATTATACTTTTCAGGGCTTGAACTTACTACCGTTTTATTTCCGTTTGTGTTCAAATTGTAATCTGTGCAACTTAAAAATAGTTTAGAACAAACAACTATTGTGTTTTAAGCAAAAACTACAATATTAGCTTTTACAGTTATCTGCTAATAATTTAAGTTATGGTGTTTAAGATATTCTTCTTGTGTTTTATGGGAGAGACCCCCTTGTCCTTAAAACCTAGTAACATATGTGCTAATATTCAGCTTTCTTAGGAAGAACACTGTCACAATGTCTGACGACTATTTGAACGAAATTCAGGAAATGGATGTTGACCAGATACCTGATGATTTTTACTCCTTTAATACAAAACTCCAAATACCTGACACCAGTGGACTTGTCTCCAAAGGACCTGACTCCAATAGAGCGGAGTCCAACGGACCAGACTCCAAAAGACCTGACTCAAAAGGGCCCAGCTCTAAAGAACCTGGCCTTCAAGAACCTCAATCTCAGGTTTACTTTTCTATTATTCGTATTATTAGGACTGCAGCTGCGTGTTTTCAGTTAGTTACACCAAAAAAAATGTGTTTTAATTAATCACCCGTCTGAATTTGAATAATTAAAAACACAACTGGGCATAAGGAATTAGGTCTTAAAGATGATAAAAAAATGTTAGTTTTCTCTGCCCTAAATAACTCTGTGTGTCAGGGTCACTCTGCTCTGTAACTGCAGACAAAGGCTGCAGCTGCTGAGCCTAAGTCGCTGTGGAGGAGGGAGGGGCTTGCTAGCTTTACATGAAAACGGTAGACTTGGTCAGTGCTATCATGTGTTGTCACCAAAGTCTCAAACAAGACAGAAAAAAGTACATAGACTTATCAGTAGATGTTTAAAAAAAAGTTGCTAGAGGGGTCTAAAAAGGCAATAAAAATAGACTCTGAATTGGCAGCAAGGCAGAAGCGGCCTCTCTGTTTGTCTTTATACTGCTGGGGAAGCAGGGGATGGACAGCTTCATGACGACAAGAGGCCGCATTTTTAGACACAACCAAAAATCCTGAAACAGGAATATTGAAATTGAAGTTTAAATCTGTTACTACAGTGCAACCATAAACGGTTGGGAGACTTTTTAAACATGTAGTACGATGCATTTATGACATTTATAACGTGTTTTGAAGACAATTGGGAAATTCTCTTTACATGGTCTTTAAACGGTGCATCTTAAGGATTATCCTTACAGCTGGACTAGGAATTAATACATTAAAAGACTGGTCCCACCAACTCCTGCACTCAGGCTTCTTTTGCCTGCTGCTGCTAAGTGATATAAATAAAAATTAACTGGACTTTGTCCAAAAAGGCAGATATGATATAGAAAGGGTTGGGGTAGGTTGAAAAATCTTTGACAGGGATCCAGGGGAAGTAAGTGCACTAAATATATGAAAGAGAGGTAACAGTTAAAGATACCAAGAATCAAGAAGAGCATTGAAATATTTTTTTAAAATTAATATTGTTATTGATGAGCTTAATACATTGATTTGCTTTGATTTCGTGTGAAGTTGAAGAAAATTTGTCTGTCACATGGGATCTTAATAATAACAGTTCTTTGGTTGTATCTTGAAAAATTTGAGGGCATACAAATATTTTTATATGACATATTAGTTTTCTTTGAGGTATGTCAAACTTTTTCATTCTAATTTTTCAGGCTTCTCCAGAGCACCAGAGTCAGGTACTTCTAACTCTGTCATTAGACTGGGCGGAAAAAGAGAAACCAGCAAAGAAAAAGAGATTCCTTGAAATATCTCTTCAATCTTGGTTCAACAAAAGAAAGATTACAACTGATTGCTCAGTTAAAGATCTACTGTCAGATGGGCGTGTTGTGGTTCAGCTTAAACCTCCTCCAGGTGTGGTAAAATGGTTGAATGCTATTTTCTAAACCTTCTGATAATCTGCTCCCATAGCAACTTTAAAAATGTTAACAAAATAATAATGGATTTTCAGATTTTTGGAACATCAATTAATTTTGTGTTTGAATTTTTCTAGTTGCCAATGAACTTCAGAAACTACAGGGTGAAACATTAATGAAAGATGGGACAGAAGTCACCATTCTTTCAGTCAGTTTTGGAGCACCGAAGATGGATGCACAAACTGCAGATGGTGCTTCAGCAAATACTGCTCCTCCAGCAGCTTTAAAAAGCTCCAAACCTTCAGTGTCAGAGCAGACAGTGGTATGTAATCTAAACTAAATGCAATATATTTGCAGGAAAATATATATTATATCCAACCTGCTATACTTTTTCTTAAGGTGCAGATGCAGTTTGAAGAACAAATGGATGTGGGAAGAAATGCTCCTAGAAACCATAGAAAGAAATCTATGGAATGTGTTGTCCCACCGGCTCATTACTGGTATGTGAGCCAGATCTACAAAGATGAAATCAGACACATAGAGAAAGAAACTAAAGTTAGCATAATGCCAACTGTCACTGTGACATTTCACACTGAACATGAAGGTGGGAATCCAAGTAAGGCTCTCAACAGGTTTGCAGATCTTCTCCAAAAGTGTTTGTCTGATTCCTCTTCCTCAGTTACTCCTCTGAAGTCTGTAGATCCTAATCGGTGGGGTGATGCACTGAAAGTCATTAATAACAATGACAGCAAGCTTTTAGTCACTATGTCCTCTGAGGAAATTACTGTCTGTGGGCCACAGCTTTGTCAAAATTTTCTCAGTTCAACTTTAAATGCAACACAGAAATTCAACTCTCCTGAAGAGACATCTAGGTCAGCTGGAGCTCAAAACTTCAACGAAGAGCTCCGCCTGAAAATCAAAATGACAATCAAAGATAATCTGACCGATACAGGACTAACCATAGCTGAGAACTCATGGGAACGCTTGATCTCTTCCTATGCTAAAGAACTTGCAAAAATCAAAGCTAAGTTCAATGTGGACTTTAAAGAGTCCATCAGTGGGGGCAAAGTTAATGTCAAAGCGTTCTACAAGAGACCTGGAGGAAACCCAGCCATGGAGAGCCATGCTGTCAGAGCTCTGCTGCGTCTGTACCAGAAGATTATGATGTCACCCTCTGAGGAAATGACCGTCTGTGGGCCGCAGTATTCTCAAAATGTTCTCAGTTCAACCTTGAATGCAACACAGAATTCCAAATGGGCTTCAGAAGATTCTGAACGGCCGGCTAGTTCTAAAGACTTCAATGTTGACCTGTGCCCTAATTCCAGCATGATAATGAAAAGCATTGGTGATGCAGGACCCTCTATGGAGAAGAACCAATGGAGGTGCTCGTAGTTTCTTGTAGTAGAGCAGAGTTGAGCAATTTTCACTATGTATTATCGTTTTTTATCTTGTTTTCTGTTTTTTGAAGAAAGAAGAATGTCAGAACTTTATTAAAGGGCAAAGATGAGAAAAGGCACAAGGAGGTAAAATGTAATATATGCTTAATCTTATAAATAATTATAATCCAACAATGTCACATTTTCACAGCATCTTTATTATTGAATAATCGTTATTGATTATTCTTTGAATATAGTAAAATAAAAAGTTTTCCCCCCATACACTTTCAGTCAAAATACAATGATTCACATTGTCAAACAAATAAGAGATCCAGCGACTGAATTTCAGCGTTTTTGGCACCCAGGTTTTGCTTGATACTGCTAACAAACTAACTAACTAACTTCAGTAAAATACATCTGGACTTTTTCAGATGATACTTAGGCTGTTGATAGTCAGTGCTGCCACCTTCTTGTTTAGTGGGGAACTGCTTGTTTTGCCAAATAACCTTATCTCACAACGTTGGAGAATCCTTCAAAAAAAAAAAAATCCTGTATACAGATTATGATGTGAATCATAAGTACACTTAAATGGATTGTTCCTTGGACTGAGGTACACCTTTCGTAAAAATGTCATTAAAATCTGTCTGTAACTTTCCAAGTTATCCTATACACACAGGTAAACAAACAAACACACACAAACTTGACTAAAACATATCCTCCTTGGTGGAGGTAATACTTTTTAGTAGTAAATTAGTTTGGGAAAATTATACAGTACACTGTCAGTCCCTTGAGAACACAAAAGCATAAATTAAAAACATAAGTGTCTTTATTTTTTTTATGTGAATGAAGAATGAATCTTGGTTAGATCTCCCAGTTGTATTGATGTCAGATAATACAGTCATTAGAATTGAAATATTGATTGACTATTTATTGTTTCCCTTTTCAGGACATGGTCCTCCCTGTCAAACTAAATAATCCCCTTACAAAGGCTGGAGGTGCAGCTCAAGAAAGTAGTCTTCTGCCAGTGAATCTCTTTTGGTACATGAGCCACATCTATAAGGAAGAAATTAAATGTATTGAGAGGAACAATAAAAGTAAAATCACGGCACAGGTCCATGTGACATTTGAAGCTGGAAGAACAAATGAGGCTCTCTGTGAGTTCATCGAGCTCTATCAGAGCTGCTTAGCTGAGTCAGGAGGCGTAGTCATTCCCCTCAAGTTTGTAGATCCAGATCAGTGGAGCGATGCACTGAGAGTCATCAAGAAAAACAAAGATAAGCTTTTGCTCTCTATGTCCTCTGAAGAAGTTATTGTCTGTGGTCCAAAGAAAGGCCAAGATGAATTCAGTGCAGTCCTAAATGCAATGCAGAAGATAAACCATCCCATTGATCACCTTAAACCTGTACCAGTTGGTACATCACCCAGGATAAGAAACATGACATTAACAGATTCAAATGTTGGAGCAATAAAGCATAGTGATTATCAGAAGAAAGCAGACTCCAGAACTCCTTTAACAATTAAGAAACAGTATCTTATGAATGCATCAATTGAAAATATTTTATTGGAGAGAAAAGAAGACCCATGTCTTATATGTTTATCCCAATTTACTAATAAGGAACAGCTGAGGTGTAAGCATGCATTCTGCAAAGACTGCCTGCAAAAGGCAGTGCAGCACAGTGGACCAATCTGTCCTATATGCAAAGATGTGTTTGGTGTGGTGAAGGGAAACCAACCTGAGGGAACAATGAAATGGAAAAAACATAACTATGCAGACCTCCCTGGATTCCCAGGCTGTGGCTATATAGAGATCAGCTACTATATCCCTGGTGGATTACAGACGGTAAAGTACCACCTCATATACACTATATTAGGAAATTGACATATTTTGAAATGGCTATCAGTTACCAGATTTTTTCCATTCTATCAGGAAAATCATCCAAAGCCTGGACAGTACTTTGCAGGAACCACTAGAACAGCATATCTTCCAGATAACAAAGAGGGGAATGAAGTTCTGCACCTGCTGAAAAAAGCCTTTGACCAGAAGCTGATTTTCACTGTTGGAGCTTCTAGGACAACTGGGATGGAGAACGCAGTGACCTGGAATGACATCCATCACAAGACATCCATGACAGGAGGACCACAGTGGTACGGGTATCTGGTTTGATCCTTTTACTTTGCTTTAATATTCAGTTTCATGTAATACACGTTTCAATTTTGTTCTTTGACAGTTTTGGATATCCTGATGAGACCTACCTGAGCAGAGTCAAGGAGGAGCTGAAAGCTAAAGGCATCGAGTGAAATCTTTATTCTACATTAACTGATTACATTTTAGATAAATAAATGTCTTCTGACAAACTGAATTTACACACTTTGTTTTTTGCATAATAGATGCGTAGTAGTAGATCTTAATGGTTAACTTGAAGTTTACTGGAAGCTAAATCACATCACTCGTATGTTTAAATGCAACTAAATGAATTACAGAATTTTGAAATAATTTGCTGAGCTGTTTTGTTGTAGTCTTTATCTTTGTATTTTTTTTATTATTTTAGAGATGTTATAAATGTGTTGATGTAAGAATGTGAGAATGCGTGTTGGAGCAGCCCTGTTAAAGAACTTCTGTCAGTAGATTAGACATACAATAAAGTTTTTCTATATGTCATCTAAATGAAAATATCAAAAATGTTTTTTTTATTCTAATAAATCAACAGGGTTACATATTTTGTATCTTCCTATAATGAAATGTTCATAATCAATAAAAGTCTGAAAGTTCACCAACAGTGGAAGAGGTATTTTTTATATGTTAACAATTCACAAAAAAATTATCTTGCTAGGTTGGTTAGTATAAAATGAGATTCAAACATTAAACAATACTAAGTAAAGTGGAAAATATTACAAACACATGGTCAATATGTGGATCATCAAACACTCATGAATTGAGACTGGCTTAGCGGAATCGGACATGGCAGTGATTGCTCTAAGGTTTTTAGACTCACATAAGTTCAGCAAACCACTCATTTGTCAAGAGAAGCAATAATAAACCTTTGGTGACTCTGGCACCAAAAAGACTTTAAAGAAGTTATTGTATGGGTCCAAAGAAAAGCCAGATGATGATCCATGGCTCCTCTTTAGAAAGTTGATATAATTGCTTATCTAAATGTCAAATCCAGCAACAAACGAAAACAAAGTTCTTAACACCAGAGATCTTCAGCCTGTGATTCTCTACTACAAATTATAGGACTAAAATTTATGATTGGCAAAGAAATTGCTTTGTAAACCTGAAGCCTCTTTAAACATATTCTTTGGGTATTCTTGGGATCGTGTTCACTGGGGCCCAAAGACAAGTTCTTTGCACCCACAATGGAAACAGATACTAAAACCCTTTACTGTTAATCGATATCTCAAAGTCACAAAAAAGTCATTTAAATTTATTTATTTTATTTTTGGGTGACTTTTGCTTCAGTTCTTCATTTCAGTCTGCAAGATATAGGAAAAACGTCCACATCCTTGACGGTCATATCAGAAAACCACCTAAACAGCACATCTTTCAGACAAGGAAGAGGGCAAAGAGCAGCTGAAACTGCTGAAAAAAGCTTTTGAACAGAAAATTATATTTACTATCGGGAAGTCCAGGACAACTGGGTTGGACAATCAGGTGATCTTGGATTATATTTTTTACAACACCCCAATGTCAGAAAGACCACAGAGGCTCAGCTGCTAATGTTTATGTTTCATTCTTCTTAATATTCTTATTCTTTCTTTCATCCTGCACTTTGTTTACTTTGATGCTTTATATTACTCTTTAGGGTTGTGCTGTTACAGACATGGGTATCCTGACACAAAGTGCTGAGCAAAGTCAATGAAGACCCCTATTTTGTTTTGCATTGTTTTATTGTGTTTGAAGTACGTTTATTAATGTATTATTGTGTGCTTAGTTTTACTTTATCTCTGATTATTTTATTGTTTTTTATTCTTTTTGATTTTCAGCACCTTTTTATCTGTGGCTTGTGTTAAATGAAGCTGTTGATGATGATGATAGAATGAGGTTCAATGGCTCCATCATTACCAAACTCAGTGTAAAGTAATGGATCCAGCTGTCAAACAGTATCACACCCTTTGCTTTCATAAATCCTGTATGAGTTCTAATCAAAGAACATTGTTATCTATAAAAGGAATGCAATTAAATTGTGGAAGCCTGGATAAAAAAAAGTATTTATATATATATATATATATATATATATATATATATATATATATATATATATATATATATATATATATATATATATATATATATATATATATATATATATATATAAAGACTTTTTTTAAATAACCTTTTTTTTTTACAAATACAGAATAAACAATTGCAAACAGTCGTATGCTCGAGGTGCAGGATAAATAATCCACAGGATTCAATGACAAAAAGGAGAGAGAGAGAAAAACAAAACGGCGATATGTCCAAAGACTGTAAGAAAAATATCAGCTTAATGACGTCAGCATGTGATTAATTGGAATCGCTGAAATGTTTAATGGGTTTGCATCTCTTTAAGGTTTGAGCTCATCAAATGAAATGACCGGAAGAAAAAACCTGAGCGCTTAAGGGAGGAGCGTCAGTTGAACGCTGGGAGCGACTTTCCTGACAGCTGAGCTTCGGCTGCTTTCACTTTCATTTACTGAGAAGTGCTGAAAACATCGACGGTAAGTACGTCACACGGTTCACTTAATATTTTACTGTTTTTTTTATAGAAAATATGACAGGATTTCTGTAAATATTGCTCAAAGAAGTAGTTTGTAGAAACATGAAGACTGAGGCGAACCTAAACGTTTAATTTTACTGTTGGATCTTGGCATAAGCGAAAGTAGATCAGAGCAATAATCTCTGTCAGCTTCTATATGCAGGTAACCCAAAACAACCTTCATTCTAACTCACATTACTAAATTGTTAATATAATCAGTGGCGTGTCTAGACCTATTGTAGGTGGGGTGGCTGAAGCCCCCCTCTCATGTTTTCAAGCCCACTTAAAATAACACTTTGTAATTTTGCAACCTTTATGAAATATTTTCTTAACTTATGTTAATATATATATATATATATATGTATATATATATGTGTGTGTGTGTGTTGACTTACAATTATTTGAACAACCCGTCTGTCACGGCCGAGCGGGTCTGTTTCACTTTCACCAACACTAAGCAGCTTAGAGGAGGACAGCAGTAACCCTGCCACACAAAACTACTACTAATGTGCAAACTACTTTACGGTATATGTCTCTTCAACCTTTTCCCATTCATTATAAAGACAGAAGGCGATGAGACTAAATTTCTCTGAGAGGCATATATATCTGTTAAATTTTTGCAGGGTTTCTATTTAGGCAATGAGGGACTTACTGTTGGGATCTCTACGTCTGTTTATTGTGTAAAATATGGAACATAGCATTATAATTATCTGTTTCGAGGCTTTAAACCATCAGCACATCAGTTACGGACAAGTGGGATTAGGTGGGGGGTAGTAGAGGTACAGTGGCGTCAGTGCAAAAGTACTGTACAAAACCAAGGTAAACTGCCATATTTTCAACATCGTCATGTAACATTACCCCGTTGCTATTCATTTTTCTCACAGCCACTGGAAACAGTAATGTAGTTCAATCTGACTCCAGATGACTGGGAGGTCAGGATTTCACTCTGCTGTGGTTTTTACTAATCTGGTCCTCATGGGAAATGGGGTCTTCCTTCAGGTAAAACAATACAGCTTTTGACCACTGGGGGGAGCTATAATCGACCATAATAAAAGTTCTTAGGTACTCCTTTAATTAATTTAGTGTTTAATTAAATCAGATGTATTTACTTCATTTGGTTCCTAGTTTTATTTTTTTCCCCCAATGTGTTTCAGAACAACAATCAGATAAAGATATTATTCAGTGACAATAGAAGTAAACACAAATACAGTTTTTTAATGCTTTTATTATTAAGGGAGAAAGAAAATTCTCAACAATCGCGCCTTTTTAACCACTGTATATAAAAGCCAAATTAACATAACTGTCACGATTTGGTTAAAAGGTTTAGATTGGACCCAAACGCAGAAGCTGGGAGGCAGAGGTGAATTCTTGGCGGGTTTATTGCAAGATAAGGCAACAAAAACAGGTATCCAAAAATCCAACTTAAAAAAATGGTAAACAAAAACAGGAATCCAAAAATCCAACTTAAAAAATGTTTAACAAAAACAGGAATCCAAAAATCCAACATAAAAAACAAACACTAACCAGAACCATGGAGACATCAGGGAAAAACCAACAAGGAGCCAGGGTGAGGAAAGGTAAAGACGAGGAACCAGCAAAGAGGGACTGCAGAGGGAGTGTATTTATGGCTGACTGAACAAAGGTAGAGGTAATGAGCTGATAGGGAACAGGTGTGATTAGAGCTGACGAGGAAGCCAAGGGAAAAGAACACAAGGAGGCAGCAGGGGACAGACAGAAAAACCTAAGCAACTTAAATGAATCCAGACACACCAAAAAAAGCTAGAAATCAATGAAAAAACTGGCTAAACTTGAAACAGAAAGCTTAAAGAAAAACAACAGAACCAAGATCATTACAGAGCCCCCCACTCAAGGGCGGATTCCAGACGCCCCTTTAATGTCCAAAAAGCAAAAAAAAAACAAACCACCCCCGGGTGGGCGGAGGGGGAACCAGTAAGGGGGGAAAGAAGCCAAAAACAGTCCAAGAAACAAAACGCAACCCATCCAGAGTGGGCGAGGACAATCGAAAGTCTCTGAAAGGCCGGCCGCGGGGCCGGAGGCGAGGCAGAGTCTCTGGAGGGCGGCCGCGGGGCCGGAGGCGAGGCAGAGTCTCTGGAGGGCGGCCGCGGGGCCGGAGGCGAGGCAGAGTCTCTGGAGGGCGGCCGCGGGGCCGGAGGCGAGGCAGAGTCTCTGGAGGCCGGCCGCGGGGCCGGAGGCGAGGCAGAGTCTCTGGAGGCCGGCCGCGGGGCCGGGGCTGAGAGAGACGCCCTGGAGGCCGGCCGCGGGGCCGGGGCTGAGAGAGACGCCCTGGAGGCCGGCCGCGGGGCCGGGGCTGAGAGAGACGCTCTGGAGGCCGGCGTCTCCAATGCAGCAGAAACCTAGGAGGAGGACGCCGCCTCCGCAGGATGCGCCGAGGAGGACGCCGCCTCCGCTTCTGTTGCTCTGCAACAGGCTCAGAGGGAGCCGTCGACTGCGGCTCTGGAACAGCCTCGGAAGGGGCCGCCCACTGCGGCTCTGGAACAGCCTCGGAAGGGGCCGCCCACTGCGGCTCTGGAACAGCCTCGGAAGGGGCCGCCCACTGCGGCTCTGGAACAGCCTCGGAAGGGGCCGCCGACTGCGGCTCTGGAACAGCCTCGGAAGGGGCCGCCCACTGCGGCTCTGGAACAGCCTCGGAAGGGGCCGCCCACTGCGGCTCTGGAACAGGATCAGACTGGGCCGCCCACTGCGGCTCAGGAACAGGATCAGACTGGGCCGCCCACTGCGGCTCAGGAACAGGATCAGACTGGGCCGCCCACTGCGGCTCAGGAACAGGATCAGACTGGGCCGCCCACTGCGGCTCAGGAACAGGATCAGACTGGGCCGCCCACTGCGGCTCAGGAACAGGATCAGACTGGGCCGCCCACTGCGGCTCAGGAACAGGTTCAGACGAGGCCGCCCACTGCGGCTCAGGAACAGGTTCAGACGAGGCCGCCCACTGCGGCTCAGGAACAGGTTCAGACGAGGCCGCCCACTGCGGCTCAGGAACAGGATCAGACGAGGCCGCCCACTGCGGCTCAGGAAGAGGATCAGACGAGGCCGCCCACTGCGGCTCAGGAACAGGATCAGACGAGGCCGCCCACTGCGGCTCAGGAACAGGATCAGACGAGGCCGCCCACTGCGGCTCAGGAGCAGACCGCCGACCGCAGTTCCGGATCAGGTTCTGAGGGGGCCGCCGACTGTGGTTCAGGAACAGCCTCAGAGAGGGCTTGGAGTGCCCGCAGAGGGCTCTTGGAGGCTTGGAGCTCCCGCTGAGGGGCTCTTGGAGGCGTACTCCCACAAACCCCAAAGTCTGAAGCCTCTTTGAAAGTGTGCTCAGGGGTCTCCAGAGGGCACAGAGCGGGCTCAGGGGTCTCCAGAGGGCACAGAGCGGGCTCAGGGGTCTCCAGAGGGCACAGAGCGGGCTCAGGGGTCTCCAGAGGGCACAGAGCGGGCTCAGGGGTCTCCAGAGGGCACAGAGCGGGCTCAGGGGTCTCTGGAGCTAGGCTAACTAGCCTGCTAACGGCCTCTGGTGCTGGGCTAACTAGCCAGCTAACGGCCTCTGGTGCTGGGCTAACTAGCCTGCTAACGGCCTCTGGTGCTGGGCTAACTAGCCTGCTAACGGCCTCTGGTGCTGGGCTAACTAGCCTGCTAACGGCCTCTGGTGCTGGGCTAACTAGCCTGCTAACGGCCTCTGGTGCTGGGCTAACTAGCCTGCTAACGGCCTCTGGTGCTGGGCTAGCTAGCCTGCTAACGGCCTCTGGTGCTGGGCTAGCTAGCCTGCTAACGGCCTCTGGTGCTAGGGAAACTGGACTGCTAGGAGCTGATGGAGATGGCAGAAAAGGGAAAAGATCTTCCCTCTCCCCATAAAAGAAACCCCAGAGATCTGACTCTGGTATATGGGGAGCTCTGACTGTGGGGGGTGAAGTTATGAAAGCAGGTCTAAACCTACCAACCCGAGAAGCTAGCTGTTTGTCATGGAGGTGACGACTAAAGCCATAGGGGAAACTAACCAGGTTAAGAGAGGGACTGAAAAAGGAGTCAGGCTGACCCTCCGGAGAGGGAGAGGAGGAGTCAGGCTGACGCTCCGGAGAGGTGGTTGTCTTCCTCCCCCGGCGGCGTTGCTTGCGCCTGGAGGAAGCAGATGGCAGGGGAGGACCCACAGCTGGTAATGGTGGGGGAACAGGATCGGAGGTGAGAGACAGCAGAGTGGGAAGGTGATGGAGTGATGGTTTGGGTGGTGGAGGTCTATTGCAGAGTTGGGCGAAGGCGGCTTGGCGGTTCCACTCCAACTCCTCGAATAGCTCAGATAAAACTGGTGGTGATAGAAGTGAGGAGTTAGAGAGGAATACTGGCTTCAACTGGTCAGCCGCACTCACCCTCTTCCAAGGCGGACTGAGAGCGGCAATGGAGTCCAGAGCATTCCTGAGAATAATGGAAATTCTCCTGGGGGCGTCCGGGCCGTGTTCTGCTGGGTCCATTCTTGGCTGGTTCCTTCTGTCACGATTTGGTTAAAAGGTTTAGATTGGACCCAAACGCAGAAGCTGGGAGGCAGAGGTGAATTCTTGGAGGGTTTATTGCAAGATAAGGCAACAAAAACAGGTATCCAAAAATCCAACTTAAAAAAATGGTAAACAAAAACAGGAATCCAAAAATCCAACTTAAAAAATGTTTAACAAAAACAGGAATCCAAAAATCCAACATAAAAAACAAACACTAACCAGAACCATGGAGACATCAGGGAAAAACCAACAAGGAGCCAGGGTGAGGAAAGGTAAAGACGAGGAACCAGCAAAGAGGGACTGCAGAGGGAGTGTATTTATGGCTGACTGAACAAAGGTAGAGGTAATGAGCTGATAGGGAACAGGTGTGATTAGAGCTGACGAGGAAGCCAAGGGAAAAGAACACAAGGAGGCAGCAGGGGACAGACAGAAAAACCTAAGCAACTTAAATGAATCCAGACACACCAAAAAAAGCTAGAAATCAATGAAAAACCTGGCTAAACTTGAAACAGAAAGCTTAAAGAAAAACAACAGAACCAAGATCATTACAATAATGTGAATATTTTCAGAAGTGGCTTAATATTACTTTAATTCAAGTGATTTAATTATACTTTTCAGGGCTTGTAATTACTACCATTTTATTAACATATATGTTTAAAATATAATCTGTGCAACTTAAAAATAGTTTAGAACAAACAACTATTGCGTTGTAAGCAAAAATCACAGTATTATCCTTTACAGTTATCTTCTAGTAATTTAACTTATTACATTTTTATATATTCTTCTTGTGTTGTATGGGAGAGAGTCCCTTGTCCTTAAAACCTGATAACACATGTGCTAATATTTATGTTTCGTAGGAAAAACACTGTTACAATGTCTGACGTAGTTCAGCCAATGGATATTGACCAGAAACCTGAGGAATTTTACTTCGGAACAACGAACCCCCAAACACCTGACTCCAGCGGACTTGACTTCAACAGACCTGACCTCAACCAATCTGACTTCAACCGACCTGACTCCACTGGAACTGACTCCAACGGACCGAACACCAACGTACCTGACTTCAACAGACCTGACTCCTATAGATCTGACTCCAACAGAGCTGACTCCTATGGATCTGACTCCAAAAGACCTGATTCCTATGGATCTGACTCCAAAAGACCTGACTCCAAAGGACCTGACTCCAAAAGACCTGACTCCAAAGGACCTGACTCCAAAAGACCTGACTCTAAAGCACCTGACTCCAAAGCACCTAACTCCAAAGAATCTGGCCTTCAAGAACCTCGATCTCAGGTTTACTTTTCTATGATTTGCATTATTAGAGTTGTAGCTGTTCATTTGCCTGTTTAAAGGCTGTGTAATATAGACATAAATGTGTGTTCTCAGTTAGTCACACAGCAAAAACATATTTTATTAATCACTCATCTGAATAATTAAAGGAGACAACTAAGCATATAGAATTAGGTCTCAAAGGTAACAAAAAAAATTATTTGGTTTTCTCTGCCCTGAGCAACTCGATGTGTCAGCGTCGCTCTGCTCTTTGACCGCAGACACAGGCTGCAGCTGCTGTGCCTAAGTCACTGTGTTTTGGAGGAGGGAGGGGCTCAGCAGCTTTACATGAAGATGGTAAACTCAGTGTGATCGGTGCTATCATGTGTTGTTACAAAAGTCTCACACAAGACAAAGAAAAGGAGCTAGATTTGTCAGTAGTTGTTTAAAAAGAAAAAAGTTTGTATAGGGGTCTAAAAAGGCAATAAAAATAGGCTCTGAGTTGGCAACAAGGCAGAAGCTGCTTCTCTGTTTGTCTTTATACTGCTGGGCCGGCAGGGGGTGGACAGCTTCATGACGACAAGAGGCCGCATTTTTAGACAACCAAAAATCCTGAAACAGGAATATTGAAATTGAAGTCTAAATCTGTTGAAGACAATTGGGAAATTCTCTTTACATGGTCTTTAAAGGGTGCATCTTAAGGATTATCCTTACAGCTGGACAGGGAATTAATACATTAAAAGACTGGTCCCACCAACTCCTGCACCCAGGCTTCTTTTGCCTGCTGCTGCTAAGTGATATAAATAAAAATTAACTGGATTATGTCCAAAAAGGCAGATATGATTTAGAAAGGGTTGGGGTAGGTTGAAAAATCTTTGACAGGGATCCAGGGGAAGGAAGTGCACTAAATATATGAAAGAGAGGTAACTGTTAAAGATACCAAGAAACAAGAAGAGCATTGAAATATTTTTCTAAAATTAATATTGTTATTTGAATAGCCTTGTACCTTGATTTGCTTTGATTTTGTGTGAAGTTGAAGAAAATTAGTCTGTCACATGGGATCTTAATAAAAACAGTTCTTTGGTTGTATCTTGAAAAAAAATGTGAGGGCATACAAATATTTTTAGTTGACATATTAGTTTTCTTTGTATTATTATTATTAATATTAATATTATTATTAATATTAATGTTAATATTATTGTCAAACTTTTTCATTCTAATTTTTCAGGCCTCTCCAGAGCTCCAGGATGAGGTACTTCTAACTCTGTCATTAGACTGGGGGAAAAATGAGAAACCAGCAAAGGAAAAGAGATTCCTTGAAATATCTCTTCAATCTTGGTTCAACAAAAGAAACATTACAACTAATTGCTCAGTTAAAGATCCACTTGCAGATGGGCGTGTTGTGGTTCAGCTTAAACCTCCTCCAGGTGTGGTGAATGTCATTTTCTAAACCCTCTGATAATCGGCTCCCATAGCAACTTTAACAATGTTAACAAAATAATAATGGATTTTCAGATTTTTGGAACATCAATTAATTTTGTGTTTGAATTTTTCTAGTTTCCAATGAGCTTCAGAAACTACAGGGTGAAACATTAATGAAAGATGGGACAGAAGTCACCATTCTTTCACTCAGTCTGGGGGCACCAAAGATTGATGCACAAACTGCAGATGGTGCTTCAGCGAATACTGCTCCACCAGCAGCTTTAAAAAGCTCCAAACCTTCGGTGCCAGAGCAGACAGTGGTATGTACTCTAAACTAAATGCGTAACATTTGCAGAAATATATATATTCTCTTCAACCTGCTATACTTTTTATTTAGGTGGAGATGCAGATTGAAGAACAGATGGATCTGGGAGGAAATGCTCCTAGAGACCATAGAACGAAATCTGAGGAATGTGTTGTCCCAGTGGCTCATTACTGGTATGTGAGCCAGATCTACAAAGATGAAATCAGACGCATAGAGAAAGAAACTAAAGTTAGCATAATGCCAAATGTTACTGTGACATTTAACACTGAACATGAAGGTGGGAATCCAAGTGAGGCTCTCAACAGGTTTGCAGATCTCGTCCAAAAGTGTTTGTCTGATTCCACTTCCTCAGTTATTCCTCTGAAGTCTGTAGATCCTAATCGGTGGGGTGATGCACTGAAAGTCATTAATAACAATGACAGCAAGCTTTTAGTCACTATGTCCTCTGAGGAAATTACTGTCTGTGGGCCACAGCTTTGTCAAAATTTTCTCAGTTCAACTTTAAATGCAACACAGAAATTCAACTCTCCTGAAGAGACATCTAGGTCAGCTGGAGCTCAAAACTTCAACGAAGAGCTCCGCCTGAAAATCAAAATGACAATCAAAGATAATCTGACCGATACAGGACTAACCATAGCTGAGAACTCATGGGAACGCTTGATCTCTTCCTATGCTAAAGAACTTGCAAAAATCAAAGCTAAGTTCAATGTGGACTTTAAAGAGTCCATCAGTGGGGGCAAAGTTAATGTCAAAGCGTTCTACAAGAGACATGGAGGAAACCCAGCCATGGAGAGCCATGCTGTCAGAGCTCTGCTGCGTCTGTACCAGAAGATTATGATGTCACCCATGAAGCAGCCTCCACCTTATGGTGCCACTGGGCTCAGTGGTTCTGAAGAGGCTTCCAGCAGAGCTAGAATGAACGGTCATTCAACACAGAACAGCAAAGAATCAGCTAGAGGGGGCGCTACAGATGACAGAAAAGATGACCAATGCTGTATATGCATGTCTGAATTTACTAATAAGGAACAGCTGAAGTGTAAGCATGCATTCTGCAAAGACTGCCTGCAAAGGGCAGTGCAGCACAGTGGACCAATCTGTCCTATATGCAAAGATGTGTTTGGTGTGGTGAAGGGAAACCAACCTGATGGAAAAATGAGTTGGAAAAAACATTACCATGCAGACCTCCCTGGATTCCCAGGCTGTGGCTACATAGAGATCAGCTACTATATCCCTGGTGGATTACAGACGGTAAAGTACCACCTCATATACATTAAGAACTTGACATATATTTTGAAATGGCTATCACTTACCAGATTTCTTTTTCTATTCTATCAGGAAAATCATCCCAAGCCTGGACAGTACTATGCAGCAACCACTAGAACAGCATATCTTCCAAACAACAAAGAGGGGAATGAAGTTCTGCACCTGCTGGAAAAAGCCTTTGAGCAGAAGCTGATTTTCACTGTTGGAGAGTCTAGGACAACTGGGATGGAGAACGCAGTGACCTGGAATGACATCCATCACAAGACATCCATGACAGGAGGACCACAGGGGTACTGGTATCTGATTTGATCCTTTTACTTTGCTTTAATATTCAGTTTCATGTATTACACGTTTCAATTATGTTCTTTTACAGTTTTGGATATCCTGATGAGACCTACCTGAGCAGAGTCAAGGAGGAGCTGAAAGCTAAAGGCATTAAGTGAAATCTTTATTCTACATTAACTGATTACATTTTGAATATATTAATGTCTTCACAGTCTGATAAATACATTATAAAAATAAATAAATAAATGTACACACTTTGCTCTTTCAAAATAGATGTTGTGTAATCAGACCCAAAGGGTTAGTTTGAAGTGCACTAAAAACTGACTCCCATCTCTCATCTTTTAAAATTTAACTACCTGATTTACATAGATTTAGAAGGCTTTGTACATCTGCTTGTTGATTATCTTTTCTTCACATACACTTAATAAACTACCAGGTGTAACTGAACACGTCTGTGGTTTTTATAAAAAGCGGAACTATAGTCAACTATGTAAGATGATTGGATTTAAATTATCTCAAATAAATGATTAAATTAAATTAAACAGACCTTGTTTTTTTATTTGAATTAAAAAAATCCACATTAATTAACATCAGTCTCGTCCCACCCTATAAATGTGGCAATTTTAACAATAGAAGCTAGTTACCTTTCACAGTCTTGGTAAGATTATGGTTTTGATATAATATTTAAACACTAACACATTATTTGTTACATACAGAATAAATTAGGAATTACAGAAGCAAAAATTAAAAACCCAAGGTCATTATGTTACAATCAATCTATTTAGGTATTGAGCTGATAAGTTACCAATGTGTTTAGTTAATACTGCTATTGGTATTTATACATTTTAAGCTTGTTTTGTCTTTTCATTGTGGTAAAGTCCTTACTGTGTGTGTTATTATACATTTATCAAAGACATTTGTTACCTAATTTAAAATAGTAATAGTCCAATATCTCCATGTGGATCAATTACTATGGTAGATATAACATTTCTTAATGACTTAGAGGTGTAATAGAGTTATAGAAAACCAACATTCTTAACCTGTAACCTAATGATATAACTGAATCATTACTAAAGGTTTATGCTGGAAAATAATAACAGTATCAAGGAGAGGCGGCCACATTTTGTACAAAGGCCACAAATGTATCTGCTGGTTATGGGGCTTCATGGATAATTTATAATGTTTTAAGGTGGAGACCATAAAAAGACACAGAAGATAGAAAAACATTGTTCTAGTGGATCATATATTAGCCAGAACAGCAAAAACGGAGATGGTGATTAGCTCTACAGTGATTAAGAAAGTGTCTTTTCTATAATAATATGTCTATGTGAAAAAGAAACTGGGCTGAAGAGAAATATTATAGAGATAAAACCATAATCAGACGTTTTGGTTTAATTTGACAGTGCTTGTTCGCTTATAAAGAAAAAAAAAAGTTTTTCTAGTCTCATAAGCTGTCTGTGGATTGATAAATAATTAGATAATTGCAGTTTTCTGTTTATATTTTGCCTAAACTGAAGAATAAGGATCCAATTAGTGTGTTTGACTGTTATGCAACATCTAATATCTTTAATTACAAGTTTTTTTTCTATTTGAATCTTTTAAACTTGTATTATAATAAGCTAATTCTCGAACAGTCACATCTTTCTCCTTGGACTCTTGTGCCACCAGCTTTATAACATTTGGAGACCGGCTCTGAAAAGTACATTGTTTAATCATTAACATTAAAATGCAAACAGAAACCATGAGAGCCGCTTTTTTTTTACTGATTTACTTCACTTTATAACAACAGGCTTTAAATAAAAACACACACTGGCTGGTTGTCTGTACAATTCTAAAAATGTTATTTATGACAATATCTTATTTAGTTTGCAAAGTACTCCAGCAGAAATTAAACATTGTTCTTTTTTCAGAAGAAAGACAGCGTTTCCATGCATGGTGTACTATATAAAAGCTATGAGTCATTCCTGATTTTAAAAATAACAAAAATGACTTATCCAAAAGAAAAAAACTCCTGGAAACGCATTTATGATTCAGCAGAAAGTGTTCTTTAGGTAACATGATTGTACTTCTCTGGATTTTAACATGAAAACATACAGCGTAAAATAACACTGAACAGGTAAGCAAAGCATAAACTCATCGTCGTCACATAGAAAACTCTTATCGTCTCACTCCAGCGTTCAGATATGGCTGATGCTTTTCTGACAGAAGCAGCATTTCGGGGACAGAGGCCGAGCGTGAGGACCAACGTTAGCAGCAGCAGGGCACAGAGGAGAATAAAGAGGCGGCTGCTGAGGACAAAATGAACATAATGCACTTCAGACGGCGAGAGTGAACTTACAGACTTTGATTCTCAAAAGGCAAAAAGACACATTTATTCACACAACCAGATGCACGTTATCTGGTCTTTACAACGGGAAATAAAAGACAAGCAAATCGCTCCAACCCTTCCTTATCATCTGGAGGAAGACCTTTGTAACCTAGAGCTAGATAGTGCAGATATGACACCTACTGTACAACAAACCACTTTATCTGCAAATCAGCCACCATAACTGTAAAACATTAATAACGTCCGTGTATGGACTGTCACACCCACAGTCACACCAACACGCCTCCTGAACCTTCCTCACACTGTGTGGTAGAAAGCTAGCAGTACACATTGTACCGTAAAATGTGCGGTTCTGTGCAAGGAAGACGACACGATCATTTAATGAACATCGCTTTCTGAAGGGAAAAAAAAAATCTATGTTAAAAATACTGTTGCTGGCGGCTGATACTGACATTTTACATGTGCTATACACAAACCCCTACACAGTCCTGCAGGAGGACATTATTCTACGTACCGATTCAGAAAACTTTGACTCTTTCTATCCTTATCCTGCTCAAAGTCCACATAAACCACAAGCAGTTGGCACTGGCTGAGATCAAACATGTTTTCGTTTCTGTACAGTTCATACAAAAATAAAAAAATTAAAACTGCTCCAATGGTAGCATCTTTTCTGATTTTCCTGTTTCTGTTTCATTGTTTTGTTGTTTTTTTTTTATCTATTTTTTTACTCAAAGAGGTAGTGGCTATTTAGGTAAAGGGTGAGGAACGAAGTGTAAATTAAAAATCTCATAGAAAATGCTTTTATGTTGTTTTACTTTTGACCAGAGGAATCTCTAAAGAAAAAAATATAATACTGCAATCACATACAAAAGTAGTCCTTCATTTTGTACATTTATACAGTGTTCACACTGAAGCCATTTTCTCTCACACTTTGTTTGGATTTTTTTTTCTTCTGCTGTTGTAGTTTAGATTTTCTTTAAAAGGCGAGAAGATGGATGCGTTCTGAGGGGGAGGTTGTAGGATGAAGGACAGTCTATGCCAGGGGGTCTACCAGGGGCTCCTCATCTCCACGTGACAGCAGCTCCTTCTTCTCATCTGTGCTGGCCAGAGAGTTGCGGCTGTTGTGGGCGCCAATGTACAGAGTGGCGTATACGGGATTGGTGAAGTTGGTGGGCTACAGGCGAAAAGTTAGGAAATAAACAGTCAGTATGTATTGCCACTCAAAACAACATTTTTTATACTATGTCATGTTTTAGCCCCAAACGGCAATTATTTTAAGAGACAGATCAAACAGGGTTCCTCATTTTCTAAATACAATCTAAAAAGTGTGAAATGTGTAAAATGAACCTAAAAAATATTATGCATCAAATTGATGGCAAGGAGAATATTGAACACACACACAAAAAACAGCCAATAGACTCCCTGTAACTCTGGGTAAGCTGCAGAGGTTCACAGCTTAAGTAGAAGAATCAGTTTTAACAAACCTGAGGCAATTAATCAGGACTAATTAGGCTAACATGACTGCTCACTGAGGGGGTCATTCAGAAAGGCACATGTGAAAGACTGGAATTGAAGAACCAAGAATTACATTCAGTGAAAGCCTTAAGCTGGGCCTACACTGTGAGATTTTTTTTTGCCATTTCGGGCTGATAATTTTTTCGATCGGGCTGAGTTTCAGCCTCATCCTGCAATATGTAGTGTACAGGGGATGACGAGGGGCGATCATCCTCTTACGACACCTCAGGTCAGGGATCGCAAGGTCGGGTGACAATCCAACATGTTTGAATATCAGTCCGCCCTCGTGTGGCGTTCGTAGGCAAATCCTGCTGATGAAGCAGATCCATGAGCCAGGTTACCAGAACCTTGCACACTGCACATGTGCAAACAAGGGAGTTCTTCTTCCAGATTAACGAGTCCAACCAGCACCATCTTTCGATGCAGAGTCAGATGTGTGGTTTTTGGACGTTTAGTGTTAGCAGGTAGATCAAATCAGACCGTACATTGTAAGAACATACATCTTGAGCTGTGGAAAAATTGTGGAAACTAAGCTTGTATGAGTGATGCAAACAGCAACTGGTGTTTGCTATTGCACGCATTTAACAGACACTCCCTGTGGGGAGCAGGTACAGTACAAGGTTGTGCATGTGTAATTTTTTTTTTTAAGTGGAGAGGGCAGCACTGCATGAAAAGTGGGATTTTCGTCAATATACGGCACTGTAGATTGTCGTGGAACTTCAGGTTAGCGGCAGTTTACGGCAATTTGCAGGCTTCGTTGTAAACTCCCGTAAATTGTCAGAAATTGACGTGGAATTTCTTAGGCAGTGTTCCCCCCATGCCTGCCCCCATGGAATTCTAGGGGAGGCTTTAACATGTAAATGAACATGCTGTGAGCTATACAAATGCAAACCAGGGTTGCAGGGGGGGTTTTACCCCAAGTGACATCTTTCTGAGGAAGAAAATCTCTGATACAAAGAGATCAGGCTTAGTATAGCCTCTCACATTTTAGCTTGAATTGATTTATTTAATTAAAGTATAGAGACCAAAACAGATCTTTAGCTGACAGAGCAATACATTTAGAGCAGTAATTATTTTAAAAAAAATTTGCATTTAAGATAAAAAATAAAATGTTGTCTGTCAATATGCTCAATTCACAATTACTTAAGTGGAAAAGTTTCAAGAAATGAGTCTGAGATGATTCACTTTATAACATGGCGCATTATCCTGTTGGAAGTAGCCATCAGAAGATTGGTACACTGTGGTCATAAGGTCCGGCCAGGTCAAGATCCGCAATTGCAATTGCACCAAACAGGAAAAAGAACATCGACAAATTCCGGTTTGTCAAATTAAAATATAGCAGCAACAGATCGGTGACTAGAAATTATAGCACAATTCTTATATATATATATATAAAAAAAAAAAAAAACTAACACCGTTTATTTAAATGATTGGATCCAAACTATTGGTTATTCACCAACGAGGAAGCAGATTTCTCATCTCCATCAAAATATTTATTTTATACCGAGGGACTTAAACTTTAATGAAATCCATTCAAAAGAAACTTCTTATTACAGGAATGAAAAGAGATGCTGAGTTTGGAAGTAGTGAACAAGTTCATTAAAAAAAAGCAGTTTTGAATTATCCTTATCCCCGTTACAAAAATCTACAAAAATATATATATATATATTTGGGCAGAAACTGAACATATGCTGGAAGATGGTGGGATTTTTTTAATATGTCATATTAAATTAAGTGCTCACAGGGTTCATACAGGAATGAGTGACTCTAATTTAATGCTATTTAAATGCTATTAGAAATGATTTTAATACCATCAACAAGAATCATGTACACAAGTTATTAGTGTACATGAAATATGAAGGAGCTGCAAGCAGAGTTCCATGACTCCTGTATGTATGTAAACACACACACACACACACATATATACGTATATATATATCCTCTAGCTTTTTCTCCGCCTGGAGCGATATAATATATCTGACGAAATTGTTTTTATAAGCATTTTTTATTAAAGAATTATAAATACTTCGATAAACATATTTAAATAATTTTAGTGCCAATTAAGGCCTTGATTTAAAAAAAAAAAAAAAGAATGATTTTTTAATTATTTTTATTGATCCGCGGAAACTCTGGTTCATCTCGCGCATGCTCTGTACGATCTCCAAGAAACTTAGAGCGGCGGGGTCTGGATCCATAGTGGAGGATGCTGCTTTGCTTTGTGCAGGCGGTCTGGAGCGTCTGGATTTCGGGGTAAAACTCCTCTTGGACGCGATGGCGACCCTGCATCGAACAAGACGAACTCAAAGAAGAGATGCTAGCGGTAAATATATGTTCGATTACTGCCTGCTAAGCTAAAAGCAGCCTAGCCTAAGCTACCGGCTAATAGCAGCCTAGCTATTAGCCTATCTAGCCTAGCCTTGCAAGAACAAGCTTTATTAAAGTGTATTTTTTCTGATTACAGGAAGCAGTATGCCGTCTTAACAACTCGGAGACTAATTGCAGGCGCTATGAACCGGAGCAAGGGTAAGATTTAAAGAATATGCTTTCATTCTGCGGTAAAAGGCAATGGATACGGATATTCACCGATCATAGCTTTTACATTTTGTTTTCACAGACTACTGTCGCCTCACAATGAGGCGGTGACCTCCTATTTGCTCGGAGCCATAATCAGCAAGTCCAGATTTGCACGATGTTGATAAAGACGACATTGTGTGTAAGTGACTTGTTTTAATGTTTTCTCCTTGCTTGTTACTGTGACTTGCGTTTGATTTTTTATTTATACCACTCTCATTTAATTGTTTTCCAGCTGCCTGTAAGACGTATTTTCAGACGGTACGCAGGAGCTTCAGATATAGGCTGCCAGCCAACACGCTGCGTGCGGAGGCTGCCAGGCTATCTACTCGGAGTCGGGCCAGAAGAAAGAGGGTAAGACTTTATTTGGTGACTATTTTTCAGGTGCATTAATAGATGTGTTGTGTCCATACGCAGTGCGCTGATTCATTGTTTTTTTTTTTCAGCTGCTGAAAGCGAGGCAGAGTGTGCTAACAGATGAGGAAGTGGAACTCTGGAAGTCCGCCTTCCTCGGCGGTGTCTCTGGATGGATTGTACGGTCGCCGCCATTTCGTAGGCCGGATCTCACTGAACTCTGTGTTAAGCTGCAGTCCCGGTTAGAAGCGATGCCGAAGTACAAGGCCACGCACACTAGGCGTCTGCACATCGGACCTGCCTCGGAGGGAATGCTGCCAGTTACCTCCAACCCCGAGGAAGCAAACGGACCGTTCACGGACTTTTAATTTTTAGAAACGCATGTGTTTGGATACGCGTTGTATATAGTTGTGTGTGTTTCAATAAAGCTCTTTCTTTGCATAAACAGCTTCCTGCAAATGTTCATTTCCTGTATAAATTCATTCATGTCCTTGATGGTAGCCTAATAATTGTGTAGTAGTGTAGGATAACATAAATACACACCATATGAATGAATAAATATATGAATGAATAAATATATGAATGAATAAATATATATATATATATATATATATATATATATATATATATATATATATATATATATATATATATATATATATGAATGAATAAATATATATATGTAAATATATATATATGCCAACCAATCACGAGCGACTTTACTTGTTTAAAAAGAAGTGGTTCCGTCCAATACTCAGTAAGAAAATTAAAGCCTGGCGTGGCCACGTGTGGTTTTGCTGCCAATCACGAGCGATTTCATTTGTTTGAGAATAGTGGTTTCAGCCAATACTGAGTAGGTTATTCAAGCCAGACCTGGCCAGCCGCGCGGGTTTGATGCATTCATATGCTAATTAGGGCCATTAGTACAGCTGATCGCTCTCCACATACGTCACGGTACGTTTTCGACAATTTGTGGCACGACAAACGCGGACAAGCACGGGTTGCAAATTGTCGGAAACTGACGAAAATCAGGCAGATCTGCGGGAGTTTACGGGGGTTTACGGGGACGAAAATCTCACTTTTCATGCAGTGCAGGTCTTTCAAAAAATGCTAAAATCCTCCTCTACACCTATAAAGGTAGAGTTAAAAAGGCTGTGGGATGACCATGTTAGCAGCACTGCTGGCGTGCAGCAGGAGTACATGGATTAGAAACCCCAGCTGTTGGGATCTGGAGTTCTGTCCATCTTCCTCCAGCAGAGCCCTAGGTCTCCTGGAGCTGAAGCTGACTACCACATCTGCGGCTGATTTGCTCATCAGGGAGACCAGCATATAAGCAGCGGCAGAACTTCTCTTCGGTGCCAGAGTGTTAAGCTAGTTACGGTTAGCAAGCCAGAGCCAACCTGCATGTCTGATTCCCTGACTCCTCTGAAGATCTGACTTCTGAACCTAACCAGTTTTGTCCTCTCTGCCTCCTAGGAAGAACCTGACTGTCCCCTGGAGCTCTGGAAGAGTTTCTCATCAGAAACCTGTCTGCCTGCTCTCCGAAGCAAACCTGAAGATCAAACTGTCTGAACCTGTCTGCCAGTTCTCTAGGAGAGAACTTGGAGAACCTCAAGGTCTGAACACCAACTAGTCTAAAGTCAAGCTCTGCTGCTGCCTAGCCCTCTGCCGACCCTCTGTCTCTGGCAGTGTTGGGAAAGTTCTCTTTCTACGTGAACTAGTTCAAAGTTCAGTTCACACATTTTAAAATGAACTAGTTCAGTTCATAGTTCATAATTCAAAATTTTGAACTAAGTTCACAGTTCCAAAAAATGAACTAGTTCACAGTTCGTTTTTTTTCATATATTGCTCAATTACATCATAGCCTACTGTAGAACCACAGACAGCAATTATTTTATCAGTTGTAACACTGAAACTGTGCGTCAGATTTCATCTTCATATCTAGTTTTGAACCCTTATCCAACCAGATTTACATTTGCATTGGGGGGACAGCAGTTCCCCAATGTTGCTTTAATGCTTTGTTGCTGTCCATTCACTTCCCACTAGTAGCAGCTGCAGCTTTCACCCCTACAGTATATTCTCAAAAACATCAGGAAAAATGTGCTGCTTGAATGGTCTTTTTTATGAGGAATTATTAAAAGAAAAACAGGAAAGTAGTCTTTAAGGAGCAAATGTTTTTTTAATTTTAATATTTTTTTCCATTTTACATATGCCGTTTCAGATTTGCTTTGGATGTTACTGAAGTGCGGATTTTTTTACTGAAAGCCGGCGGGCAAAGTTTGCAGAGAAATGTAAGATTGTTGCCATCATCCTCACCGACCACCTGGTCATAAAACTGTTTTAAGTGATCATACTGCTGCTTTGTCGCATCCACGGTCGTCTCCATGCTGCTGTGGCTTCCACGCTGCATTTTGTTTTGATGACGCACGCGGCTGTAGGCTACGACACTGGTAGCTGGTGTAGCCAGATTGGGTGTTTTCCCCGCTACATATTAAGGCCTGTTTACGGTGTGATTTAGCCGGGGTTTCGCCTAGAGGGCTCTATAGAAATCTGGCAACCTATTGAACGATGTTGAACTAAGAGAGCGTGCCGTTCACAGACACCAAAATGAACGAGTTCACAATAACGTTCACCAGGCAGTAATGCAGTACGTTCAGTTCACGTTCGCCCAAAATATGAACGAGTTCATGAACTTTCGTTCAATGAACGCGTTCAGGCACAACAGTGGTCTCTGGACCCTCCTGGTTCCCTCCCTCAGACGCTCAGCCTGAAGCACTGAACAGTGTACCCTGTGTGACCAATCCCGGATCTGTTTCCAGTCTAATATCTTGTGTCTGTTTATTCCATTAAACAGTTGAACTTTAATTCTGACTCCGTGGCGTTCTGCATTTGGGCTAAAAACTCTACCCATCATGACACCAGCCTCCCATCTCTCTCTGCAGGTGTGGCTTGTCTCCAGGTACCAAAGCTCCCTTTGACTGCCCAAAATATACTAATGTATGCACACTAATGTACACAAACACATAACGTATACATACACTATCCAGTGATTGAAAACCTTTATAATATATAGTTATATATAGTTATACAGTTTTAATAGATAGTTTTAGTTAATATTCAGATATACATACGTATGCATTTATTTGCATGTAGTTATGGATGTATGTTCCCATTGCAGAATACAAATGAAGTGTCATGGCAAATGCCCTTAACTCAGTTGAATAAGTTTCTCTGGCAGGATTATTCCCTTTGGTCTTCCCCATTCTCCCCGTAACCTCCAATGGAACACCACTGTGTGTATCTTTCAGGAGTTCAACACAGTTGTCTAAAATTAATCCTTTCTTCTTCAGTTCATCAATAACATGTTCATTTAATCAACTTTCTCCTTCAGTTCCCTTGATAACTGTTGCGTGCTACTTAAGTTTTTTTCTTGGTTGATGCTAGGGTATCCAAAGGCCCCATCTAACTTCCTTTTTAGGATTCTGGGACTATAACTGATAGAATAAATATGTTATTTCTGCACTACTACATCACCTGTTGTGCACCTTGCTCTTGTTCAAGATGCGGAGCCGGTATTGGTTCTTGTGTCATTGTGTTAATATTCTGACTACAGTTTTATTGTGCTCCACTAATACACAAATTTTGTTGTGATGGATTGTAATCTGTAATCTACCTATGCTATGAAACAGCAAGTGTGTGTCAAAGCGATGAATTTATTTAGTAAGATACAGAGAAAGCATGTTACAAATTAAAATAATACAGTTTGAGAAACCTTTATACATTTACCTTTAAGGCAGACATATATTGGTTGATAATTACAAATATCTGTGTTAAAAACCAACCAGGAAAGACGGGAAATTAAAGAAGCCAATAGCAGACACCCCAAGTTCCAAAAACTCATTTCAGGGAGAAATTAGTTTTTGGGTCTCCTGGCCCCCTGGTACATATGGTCTAGTTCCACCACTGTTCCTCACCTTCACTAGACGTGGATATACTTTAGTATATTCTGCTGTAAAATGAGTACTATATTTTCGTTTTTTACTCGAGGATTCAACCTCTGCAGTTTCACAGGATGCACAGCTTTGAGTGGTAACTAGGTGAGAGTAACAGCAACTGGTGTATGCTATTGCACGCATTTAACAGACGCTCCCTGTCAGCAGGTACAAGCTTGTGCATGTGTCATTTTTTTTTTTTTTTAAGTGGAGAGGGCAGGTCTTTTCAAAAATGCTAAAATCCTCCACTACACCTATAAAGGTAAGATTAAAAAGGCTGTAGGATGACCATGTTAGCAGCACTGCAGGCGTGCAGCAGGAGTACAGTACATGGATTAGAAACCCCAGCCTCCCATCTCTCTCTGCAAGTGTGGTTTGTCTCCAGGTACCAAAGCTCCCTTTGACTGCCCAAAATATACTAATGTATGAACACTAATGTACACAAAAACATAACATATACATACACTATCCAGTGATTGAAAACCTTTATAATATATAGTTATATAGTTATAATAGATAGTTTTAGTTCACATTCAAATATACATACGTATGCATTTATTTGCATGTAACCCGAAACTTAATGGATTGATCCAATCAGCTCTCTGACACCCAGTCGCCTGGAATGATCATTGAACACAGCATCGCTTTGGACAGATACGCTGCAAAGGTTTAACCAGCAGCCTCCTACCCACACCCTTATTGCGTCTGTGCAACACAGTATAGAGACACAGTATAGCATAGAAGACACTTGGCACATTATTATGAGCAACATAAGTCATAGTTTTTAGATAGTATCACACAATAATGAGAATGTCATACTTCCAGTCCTGGGTGCAGGCTGGGGTTTTGCTTTTCCTTTTTTCTCTCTCTGCAGGGCTGGATGGGCAGGTGCTCCTCATCAGCTGATTTCCACCCTTTTTAAGGAGCTGGAACCAGGAGGAGGGCGTCAGTTCGTTAATGCTTCAGCGTTGGTACAACTGATCCTGAACCAAGCCTTGAACCTAAGGCTTGAACCTAAGCCTTGCCTGAATCTAACCCTGTCTTCTCTGCTCCCTTCTCCTAGAACCCAGGATCCCAAGCCCTGGAACCATTCAGTTAGCCTCTAGGAACCTGTGAGGCTTCTGGTCTCAGAACCTTAAGACGCCCTCCTGCCTGAGCGCACCTGCCAGTCCACCCTCAGACACCACCATCCGATCTCGCCAACCGGACCTGCACCAATAGGCTGGATCACTGGACACCATCCTCCCAAACAGACGCCAAGCCGTCCTCTCTGTGAGTCTCATACATCCCTCACTCATCCACCAGCACCGAACGGTTGCTCACCTGTCACCTAACCTTTTCCAGCCGTATCCTGACAACCCTGCCTGCCGGACTCCTCTCTGTACTTCCACAAACCTTCAATAAAACCTTAACTGATCATTGCCTCCGTGATTGCTCCTATTCAGAGTCTGAAAACCTAAACATGACAGAGAAACTATGTTAAGATTATGAGATAGCTAAATCATAATATTGAGATAGGTTCAGATGTTTTTTTTGTTTTTTTTCTTCAGAGTGGTGGAAATGTATGGGCTTCCATAGAACTGGGCCTCCACTCATCTCATACGATCCTCATCTACTAATGCCGTTGGCTTTTTTAAAACAGTGAAATGAACCGAAGAATGTGAAATTGAACCTGAGAGCTTTGCTACGTAAAGAGGTGTGTCAGTACGAGGTCTCTCTGACAGAGAGCTGCTGCTGCTTTTACTTTCATTTAATGAGAAAGCGGCTCTGAAATCAGTTAACAGGCGGTAAGTAGGCTACGCCATTGGGTTCAAAGTTGTGTTTTTGAATGATTTGTGTTGGACATGTCTAATAATGCTGAGATTTTATTTTATTTTTTTCAGAAAATTTAAGATAGAAGCATAGAGGGATGTTTGAGTTTATGGTTACGCTTTAGCTGCAAAAACCCAAAGTGGAGTAGAACAACAAGTCTCCGTTTCTCATGCGTACTCACAAGTTAAACCCACCGAAATGTTGATCTTTACATTTTACTTACTGTACTGATTTGTTGATCTAGGTCTTATCTGGAAGGGAGAAGACTGTAACAATGTCAGGCAATGATCAGGACGAAGTACAGCCCATAGAGGTTGACCTGCTGCATTATGAACTTATAAAACCCGTCGCCAAAGAAATTGACTCCAATAAAACTGACTCAAATAAGCCTGATTTTAACCTGACTACAAAGGCACAGTCTCCAAAAAGTCTTACTTTGAAAAGCCTAAAGTCCGATCTAAAGAACCCAACCTTTAAGAGGAAGAGTCTGAGGGTTGCTTTTGTCTTAATACACATAGCTGCTCTTATAGTCCCTATGATGAAGTGGTTTGGACTGTAATTTGGGGGAACTATGTTAAACTCATGTTTGCTTCAGGAAGGGCGTCTGGTGTGATAAAGTAGGTTTTTTTTTATTTTTTATTATTATTATTATTTTTTTTCACAGATCAAAATAAAAACTCAGAATACACCAATAGAATAAAATAAAAAATGTGATGGAGTGTGACAGAAACCCTTTAGGGCTTATACCAAAGGCCACACCCGTAAACCAACAAAATATCAGGCAGCTCACATTATGAAAGTCCTTTCAGAGAAAACAGAATAGACATGTACAGTAACATTATTTTTACATTTTAGCATTCAGATTTCAGGGGGTCAAATTTTTGTAAAATCATACATCACTGTCTTTTTTGGATAACAGTATTTTTTTCAAAGACTTTCTACCATTTATTTCTGAAGAGTCCAAATATTTTCCATATTCATTCCATAATTTTGCACCACGATGCCGAAAAGAAAATTGCACTTGAGTTTTAATACTTAAGGGTAAATGAAAAGACAAAGCTTGTCTAGTATTATAAGAATGCACTTGGCAGTTCTTAACAAAATATTTCTTGAAAGTATCAGGAGACTGACCTTGTTTTATCATAAAAACAAAGGTACATGTTTGATAAATATTAATTTCAAAAATATTCAACAGCTGTAATTTGGAAAAAAAGAGGAGCACTAGCTGCATCAACTTTAGAGAATGTTGCTAAGCGAACAAAAGCTTTTTGCAAAAGTAGTATTTTTTTTAAGATAACTAGGAAATGTACTTGCCCAAACAATATTACAGTATGACAGATATGGATAGATTAATGAATAATATAGAGTTAACATCACTTTATTGTGAACAAAATTTCTAATCCTTCTCAAAATACCTAGAGATTTAGTGACTTTTTTGCAGACTGTACCAATTTGTTCTCTCCAAAGGAGTTTGTCGTCAAGTTGGACACCCAAAAAACGAACAGTAGAAACTATATCAATTTGTTGGTTTTGAATACAAATTCTAGATATTGTAGAACTTGTGACATTAGCAAGATCATTAATGTAAACTAAAAACAATAAAGGTCCTAGGATGGAGCCCTGCGGTACTCCAAATTGTATTGAGTTTTGCTTTGAATCAAGACCATTCATTGATACATACTGATATCTATTTTTTACATAACTAGTTAACCATTTATGAACAAAACCGTGAAACCCATATTTAAATAACTTTTTCAGTAAAATTTCATGATGAACACTATCAAATGCTTTAGACAGATCCAAGAACACCCCTATTGTATATTCATTATTGTTTAACGCAGTTAATATTCTGTCAGTAAGTTCTACAAGTGCCATATAGGTGGAATAATTCTTCCTAAAACCATATTGATACTGATAGATTATATTATGTGTATTTAAATGTTTTAATAATCTTTTATAAATCAATTTTTCTAAAACTTTTGAAAAACATGGTAAAACGGAAACAGGACGGTAATTTGTAAACATACTTGGGTCACCAGTTTTAAATACAGGGATGACTTTAGCTACTTTTAAATCTGTAGGGACAATACCAGTAATCATTGACAGTGCACATATGTGTGTCAGAGGTTTGCTCAATGGGGTCTGCACATCTTTTATCAGAGAGGCTCTAATGCCATCATGCCTTGGAGCTGAGTTTTTTAACTGCATTATAACCTCACACACTTCATTACTGTTTGGAAGATCAAAGCTATCCATTATTGGAAATGAATCTTTAATATAGTCAACTGGATCAATCGTTGTGTTTTGGATCTTGTTGGCAAGTGTGATACCTATACTTGAAAAAAAAATTATTAAAATGACAAACAATTTTATATGGATCAGACAGAACAGAGTTTCCATTAACAAAAGTTGAAGGAGTTTGTGAGCAAATTTTAATGACTGAATCCAACAGTCAAGTTTGTTTTGCTTGCTGCTGATAAATTATATAAAAAAATAAAAAATACTGATCAAAGGAACAAAGGTGAATTAAGCACATTTAATGTATTTCTGCTTCAGAGGAAGAAAGTGTAATACACTTGATTAATAAGTGACGAAAGCAGGAGAAAGAGAAGGAACCATCACAAAATTGTGAATATCAGTTTAAAGTATTGTCACATGGTAAATTAAACCTGGTTTAATTATAGCATCTATATGAAAATTAGTTTTACTTACAAAGAAATTCTTTTAAGATAAGGAGTTATTTGCCAAATCTTCTTGAAACATAACTGTTGGGATCTGGAGATCTACCACCTGTCTCCAGCAGAGAACGCCGTGGGTCTCCTGGGCTGGAGCCCTCAGCACACCTGAGGATCATCAGCCCATCAGGAGACCTTCTACATAAGCAGCAGTCAGACCTTCCTTCAACGCCACAGTGTTGACCAAGTTTGGTTAGCGAAACCTGAGCCTCTGTTGATCTAGAGAATCTTAGTAGACTCTTGAGAGAAACTAGATTCTAACCTGCCTCTGTCTTCTTTGCTCACAGAAAACCCGACTGAAGTCTGAAACTCTGGATGAGCTTTGCCTGGAAACCTGCCTGCCTGCCCAAGGAAGCCAAACCTGAAGATATCAGTCTGGATCCCTCCACCAGCTCTCAAGGAAGAGCTAGGAAACCAAGCCAAGGTCTGAAACTCACAAACCAGAAGCTAGACGTTGCTGCTGCTGCTGAGCTCCCTGCTGAATCTACAGTCTCTGGACCCAACCGGTTCCCCCTCTCAAAGGGATCTGCCAGAACCTCATCAAGGTACATTCTGAATAAAAACACTCGACAAACCATCGAAGCTGCCTGGCTAATCAAACTATCCATCTCTGCAGATATCAGTGATTCCAGTCCCGGACCTGTACCAGAACCAGTTCATATTACTCTGTGTGTGTTTCCTCAATAAACTCTGTTAAACTTTTACTCAGTTTCGTGTGGTGTTCTGCATGTGGGTTAAGTCTCTTAAGCCCATCATGACAGAACACTGCGGCCAAACACAAAACCCAGCAGAACACCTCCGGAGGAGGCTTGAGGAGCAAGCTGCCCAAATCCAAGGACATGCGCAAACCCTCCGTGAGTTAAACACTTATATCGAACACCAGAACCAGGTTTTGCAGGAATACACCCGCTACATGAGAAATGCTAATGCCGCGCCAGCTGTACTTCCTGTTCCGGAGCCACTTCCGCCTCAAAGGTCAGAGACAGTCACGTCACTTCCGGAGTTCCGTCCGAGGCTACCTGAAAAATTTTCAGGTACTCAAAAAGAATGTAAAGGATTTTTGTTCCAGTGTCATTTGCTTTTTGAAAACTCTCCTGTCAGTTTTCCAAATGACAAGAAGAAAATTGCCTTCATTCTCTCTCAACTCTCTGGTCGAGCTCTAGAATGGGCGGAGGCCAGGTTTTCAACTAAATCCAGTTTTTCTTGTACCTTCTCTGAATTTTTAACTGAATTTTCTCAGTTGTTCAACCAAGATTCAGACCAAACAATTGACTCCCAAGCCTTGCTCAGCTTAAAGCAAGGAAATGTGACGGTGGCAGAGTTCTCCATTGACTTCCGGGTTAAAGCCGCAGCCTCAGGCTGGAATGAGTGCGCACTTAAGAGTGCTTATTTCAAGGCTTTAAATGATAACATCAAAGACGAACTCGCCACAATCAACGAACCAGCTAGTTTGGAGGATCTAATCCGGTTAACCATTAGACTGGATAACCGACTCCGGACTAGAAACATCTCTAGACAAAGAAGCTTAAATTTTTCTGTTTCTGTTCCTGCATCTAACCACACCTCTGTTTTTTCTGGATCCCCAGAGCCCAGTACCAGGCCAAGAACTAAGTGTCAAACACCTCCAGCTCCTGTCCAAATCTCTCACTTTTCTTCCTCATCCACAGAAGGAGCGGAGGTCGAACCCATGCAGATTGGGCACACAAGGCTGTCACCTGAGTAAGACAACGAAGATTCAAGGGGAATCTGTGTCTGTACTTTGGTGAGCCTGGCCACTTTATTGCTTTATGCCCGGCTAAATCAAAAGCCGGGGTCTGTCAGAGGATGTGAGGAGTCTGACGGACCATCTAAAAACTGAGAAATCTCCTCATTTATTGTTACCTGCAACCTTATTTGTTTCTAACCAGACTCTTACATTGTCAGCCTTCATCGACTCTGGGTGTGAGAGAAACCTCATTGATTCAGATCTGGTTCAGCAGCTGAGGATTGAAACTATTCCATTGAAAAAGCCTCTCAGAGTTTCTGCTTTGATGGGAAGAAGCTACATCAAGTCACTCATCAGACACAACCATTAGAGCTTCTTATCTCTGGAAACCATCGTGAGACCCTAACATTTTTTGTTTTTCCCTCAGCATGCTCTCCTCTGGTGCTTGGATTCGAGCGGTTGGAACGTCACAACCCCCATATCAACTGGGCTGAACGCCACATTGAGTCTTGGTCTACTTCCTGTCACATTTCATGTCTTCGTTCTGCGGCTCCTGCTATTCAGTCCCCTAGAGGTAGGGGGGAGATGGACTCTCCTGACCTTACTTCTGTCCCCTTCGAGTATCATGATCTGGCATCAGTCTTCAGTAAGTTCAGTGCGACATCTCTTCCACCTCACAGACCATACGACTGCGCCATTGACTTATTACCAGGAGCCCCCCTTCCCAGCAGTATATTATTTAACATCTCCAAACCTGAACGTGAAACAATGGAGAAATATATTAATGAGTCTCTAGCTGCTGGTATTATTCGGCCATCTTCATCTCCTCTCGGTGCTGGTTTTTCTTTTTTGTGGGAAAGAAAGATGGTTCCCTCCGACCCTGTATTGACTACAGAGGATTAAATCAGATAACTGTCAAAAATAAATATCCCCTACCACTACTGGCATCAGCTTTTGAACCTGTTCAAGGAGCGACAGTGTTCACCAAACTCGATTTAAGAAACGCCTATCATCTCCTTAGAATAAGGGAAGGAGATGAATGGAAAACAGCTTTTAAGACCCCCATAGGCCAATTTGAGTACTTGGTCATGCCTTTTGGTCTTACTAACGCTCCTGCCTGTTTCCAAGCTCTAGTCAACGACGTCCTCAGAGACTTTCTGAATGTTTTTGTTTTCGTATACATTGATGATATCCTGATCTACTCTAAAAACCTCTCTGATCACAAGAAACACATTCGTCTGGTCCTTCAGAGACTGCTGGAAAACAAACTCTTCGTTAAGGCTGAAAAATGTGAATTTCACCAATCCTCTGTTACATTTCTAGGGTTTGTGCTCGAGGGCGGGCAGGTGAAGCCATCCGAAGACAAAATAAAGGCAGTTCTGGACTGGCCGACACCTGAAAACCGTAAGCAGCTTCAAAGGTTCCTGGGGTTTGCAAATTTCTACAGACGCTTCATCAGAAATTATAGTCAAACAGCTCTACCCCTCACAGCCCTGACTTCTGTGAAGAAGACATTTCAATGGACACCAGAAGCTGAAACCGCATTTAACAAGCTTAAGACTCTGTTTTCCAGCGCACCCATCCTGATCCAGCCTGACCCCTCTAAGCAGTTCATCTTAGAGGTGGACGCATCTGACTCCGGTGTAGGAGCTGTATTATCGCAAAAATCAGATTCAGACCAGAAAACTCACCCCTGTGCATTCTTTTCACACAGACTCTCTCCGGTAGAACAAAATTATGATGTCGGAGACAGAGAACTACTTGCCATTAAACTCGCCTTGGAAGAATGGAGACATTGGCTCGAGGGCCCCAAGCATCCGGTATTGGTTTGGACAGACCACAAAAACCTGGCTTACCTTCAATCAGCAAAAAGATCCAACCCACGCCACTCTAGATGGTCTCTGTTCTTTTCTCGCTTCAATCTCATCTTCTCTTACAGACCCGGTTCCAAAAACATCAAGCCTGACTCTCTCTTTCGTCTGTACTCCTCTGATCAACCTGAGACACCCGAGCCTGTTCTTCCTGCCTCATGCACGGTTGGAGCCGTTTCCTGGGAGATCACTGATCTCATCAATTTAGCCCTGGCCTCGAACCTGACCCAGGTAACGGACCTCCAAACAAAACCTATGTTCCATCTTCTGTTAGATCCCGTCTCATCCAGTGGATGCACGCAGCCAAGTTCTCAGCCCATCCCGGTGTGAGCAGAACTATCGCACTCATTACAAGACGCTTTTGGTGGCCGTCCCTTCACAAGGACGTGAAGGAGTACGTGCTGGCTTGTCCAATCTGTGCCAGAAACAAAACCACTCACCCACCACCTTTTGGGCTCCTGCGTCCTCTACCTGTTCCAACCCGTCCATGGTCCCACATCGCTATCGATTTTGTTACCGGTCTTCCAGTCTCCAGAGGTATGTCCACTATCCTAACCATTGTTGACCGTTTCTCCAAGGCCTGTCATCTAATTCCACCTCAGGAAATTACCCACTGCATTCCAGACCGCCCAACTCCTCGTGAAACATGTCTTCCGTCTTCACTGCATACCCCAAGAGATTCTCTCAGATCGTGGTCCCCAGTTCATCTCGCTGGTCTGGAAAGCTTTTTGTTCTGCTCTCAATTGCAAGATCTCCCTCACCTCCGGTTACCATCCACAGACCAATGGGCAGACGGAGAGAATGAATTAACAGCTTGAGTCCACTCTCCGCTGCCTAACCTCTAATAACCCGACTGACTGGAGTCAGCTTCTCTCCTGGATAGAATACGCTCACAACTCACAGAAATCCGCTGCAACTGGTCTGTCCCCATTTCAGGTCTCAATAGGATATCAACCTCCACTTTTCCCCGCAGACGACAGAGAGATAACGGTCAGGTCCGTCCATCATCACATCCGCCGCTGTCACCGCATCTGGAACAACACCATCACCACTCTCAACCGCACCTCCGCCACAACCAAGAAATTTGCCGACTCCAAGCGACGCCCTGCTCCCGACTATACCCTAGGACAAGAGGTATGGTTGTCAACCCGGACATCCCTCTTAAAGCCATGTCCAAGAAACTCTTGTCACGATTCATCGGTCCGTATAAAATAGCCCAAGTCATAAATCCCTCCACTGTCCGCCTGCACCTGCCACCTGCTCTACGCATCCACCTAACCTTCCACGTTTCACAGATCAAACCAGTCATCACCAGCTCTTTGTGCCCACCTTCCGACTCCCCTCCACCCGCCCTGGACATTGACGGCCATCCGGCCTTCACAGTCTGCCGGATCGTGGACTCCCGTCGGCGAGGTCGCGGTTGGCAGTACCTCGTCGACTGGGAGGGCTACGGTCTGGAGGACCGCACCTGGGTTCCTGGTTCTTTTGTCCTCGATCCATACCTCATCGAGGTGTATGAGAAGTCCCTCCCGTCCACTTCCTCTGGACCGCCAAGAGGCGGTCGTTGCGGGGGGGTACTGTTGGGATCTGGAGATCTACCACCTGTCTCCAGCAGAGAGCGCCGTGGGTCTCCTGGGCTGGAGCCCTCAGCACACCTGAGGATCATCAGCCCATCAGGAGACCTTCTACATAAGCAGCAGTCAGACCTTCCTTCAACGCCGCAGTGTTGACCAAGTTTGGTTAGCGAAACCTGAGCCTCTGTTGATCTAGAGAATCTTAGTAGACTCTTGAGAGAAACTAGATTCTAACCTGCCTCTGTCTTCTTTGCTCACAGAAAACCCGACTGAAGTCTGAAACTCTGGATGAGCTTTGCCTGGAAACCTGCCTGCCTGCCCAAGGAAGCCAAACCTGAAGATATCAGTCTGGATCCCTCCACCAGCTCTCAAGGAAGAGCTAGGAAACCAAGCCAAGGTCTGAAACTCACAAACCAGAAGCTAGACGCCGCTGCTGCTGCTGAGCTCCCTGCTGAGTCTACAGTCTCTGGACCCAACCGGTTCCCCCTCTCAAAGGGATCTGCCAGAACCTCATCAAGGTACATTCTGAATAAAAACACTCGACAAACCATCAAAGCTGCCTGGCTAATCAAACTATCCATCTCTGCAGATATCAGTGATTCCAGTCCCGGACCTGTACCAGAACCAGTTCATATTACTCTGTGTGTGTTTCCTCAATAAACTCTGTTAAACTTTTACTCAGTTTCGTGTGGTGTTCTGCATGTGGGTTAAGTCTCTTAAGCCCATCATGACAATAACTTACATTAAATTAAATTTCATGGGGATGCTCCTGTAAACAAAACACTTAAAGATTCTCAATTATACAAAGATGTTTTTACTAAGAGGTCGACTCCAAAAACAAATACATTGGTCTGAATCAGTGATGTCATTTAGAGTGAAGGAAAGTTATTCCAATGAAACACAAAGGTTTTCTAGAATAAACCTAAACAAATGAAGGAGTATACATATTTGTGCATGGCATTGTAGAGTTTTCAATGTTTTGGGAAATTATTAATCTTTTTTTTTTTTTTCAGTTTAAGATGATTTCTCCAAAGCAGCAAAATGAGGTACTTCTAACTCTCCCTTTAAAGTGGAGTGAATCCAAGAAATCTCAAATTCACCTGGAGCTTTCTCTTCAGTCTTGGTTCAACAAAAATAGAATTAAGGTTGACTGCTCAGTTGAAGATATCCTGGCAGATGGGAGTGCTGTGATAAAAATTCAACCTCTTGCAGGTGTGTTAAAACCAAAGAATGTCATTTTCCAAAACATCTGATAATCCAGTATCCTCATAGCAACAACAAAACTGTAAACAACATGAGCTGCATTAGTTTTATTTTGTATGTTTTACTCCTTTTAAGCCGTGGCTCAGCTCTGGAAACTGAGAGGTCAAACTTTAATCATGAAAGATGAGAGAAAAGTCACCATTCTTTCACTCAATCTGGGGGCACCAAATATTGATGAACAAACTGAAGATGGTGATTTAGTGAATACTGCTCCATCAGCTGCTTTAAAAAGCCCAGGACCTTCAGTGTCACAGCTGCCATTGGTATGTACTGAAACACAGCTACATTTAAAATTAATTATGTATTTTGCATAGCTAGTAACCTACTTCACTATTCTATAAAGGAGAAGATGCAGATTGAAGAACCAACAGACCAAGTTAATGAAGCAGGAAACACCCCTGCAGACAGTAAAAATAAACCTGTGGAAATTGTTGTCCCACTGGCTCATTACTGGTATGTGAGCCAGATCTACAAAGATGAAATCAGACGCATAAAGAAAGAAACTAAAGTTAACATAATGCCAAATGTCACTGTGACATTTAACACTGAACATGAAGGTGGAAATCCAAGTGAGGCTCTCAATAGGTTTGCAGATATTGTCCAAAAGTGTTTGTCTGATTCCTCTTCCTCAGTTATTCCTCTGAAGTTTGTAGATCCTGATCAGTGGGGTGATGCACTGAAAGTTATTAATAACAATGACAGCAAGCTTTTAGTCACTATGTCCTCTGAGGTAATGACTGTCTGTGGGCCACAGCATTTTCAGAATGTTCTCAGTTCAACCTTGAATGCAACACAGAAATTCAACTCTCCTTATGAAGAATTTGAAAAGCCATCTAGGTCTCAAAACTTCAATGAATATCTCGCCGATGCAGGACTAACCACAGCTAAGAACTCATCTGAAAGGTTGATTTCTTCTTATGGTAACCAACTTGCAAAGATCACAGCTAAGTTCAATGTGGAATCCACCATCAGTGGGAGCAAAGTTAATGTCAACGCTTTCTACAAGAGACCTGGAGGAAACCCAGCCATGAAGAGCCATGCTAACAGACCTCTGCTATGTCTGAACGAAAAGATGATGACGTCACACATAGACCATCCTTCACCTTACGGTGCCACTGGGCTCAGTGGTTCTGAAGAGGCTTCCAGCAGAGCTAGACTGAACAGTCATACAACACAGAACAGCGAAGAATCAGCTAGAGGGGGCGCAACCAATGACAACAAAGATGACCAATGCCCTATATGTATGTCTGTATTTACTAATAAGCAACAGCTGAAGTGTAAGCATGCATTCTGTCTAGAGTGCCTGCAAAGTGCAATGAAGAACATTGGACCAATCTGTCTTATATGCAAAGATGTGTTTGGTGAGATGAAGGGAAACCAACCTGATGGAACAATGAGATGGATAAAACATAACTATGGAGACCTCCCTGGATTCCCAGGCTGTGGCCACATACAGATCACCTACAATATTCCAGATGGAAAACAAAAGGTAAATGTCTTTCATGTTTTAATACATAAACACAAAAAAAAATGCAATTTTTTTACTCAGTTCTAAGCTGCCTGCAAGTGAGCAGTTTTTTTCCATTTTGCTTTGTAGGACATTCACCCCAACCCTGGAGAACGATATTGGGGAACCACTAGAACAGCATATCTTCCAAACAACAAAGAGGGGAATGAAGTTTTGCGCCTGTTGAAAAAAGCTTTTGACCAGAAGCTGATTTTCACCGTTGGAGCTTCTAGGACAACTGGGGCGAAGAACGCAGTGACCTGGAATGATATCCATCACAAGACATCCATGATAGGAGGACCAGAGTGGTATGGTTATCTGGTTTGATCTCAGTGTATCCCTGTGGCCGAGTGTTCAGTTTCACGCATTAATCCATTTACTTTTTATGTTTTCACAGTTATGGATATCCTGATGAGACCTACCTGAGCAGAGTGAAAGAGGAGCTGAAAGCTAAAGGCATCGAGTGAAATCTTTATTCTATATTAAGTGAATAAATCTTAAATTTATGAATATCTTCACAAAATCTCACCAAAAATGAATTTACACTTTGTTCTCATAAAAGAAAAACCTTTGTAGTAGATCTTAATGATTAGTTTCAAGTTCCCTGGAAGCTGTATCACATATCTTCTTAAATGCAGCTAAATGAATTACAGAAATTTGAAAGAATTTGTTGAGTTTTTTTCTTGATTAACTTTTCTTTAAATATACTCTATAAACCTTGGGTGTAATTTACAATAAACTGTGATAAAATGTCATTTAAGGAGATTCGATGTGAATTTTTTTTTTAAATAACTAATTACATTACATAAAAAAATTACTAAATTTATCCATTGAAGATACTTCCCTTTTGCAGTCCCTGCTAGGTCGACGACTTTAAAACAGAATTGAAGATTGAATTAAAATATTTGTTAAATTAGAAAATAATGAAGAAATAGTTAGAGAAGCAAAACTTATAAACCACAAGATGTTTACACATAAGTCGCTCAATCTATGTATAAAACAGAATTGAAGATTGAATTAAAATATTTGTTAAATTAGAAAATAATGAAGAAATAGTTAGAGAAGCAAAACCTATAAACCACAAGATGTTTACACATAAGTCGCTCAATCTATGTATTGATAAGTTACCATAGTTTCTTAGTTAATACAGTGAAATGATGTTATAACTTACTGATTCTACTCTGCTTAGAGATACTCTGATTAGTCTATTTAGGGTAGTAAAGTCCTTTCTGTTCAAAATAATAGTCCAACATCACCAAGTAGATCACTTTATTTGGGGGAAATTATATTTCTCAGTGGAAAACAACTAATTGACTGAGATGTAAAGTAGAAAAATAGAAGACCAACAGTCATGATATGCAAGGCAATGATTCTGTGTAATCTAATCTTTTTTCTTAAATTGTGAGTTGAAAATAGCAGTACAGCGATATATATTATCTCAGACCTCACCTTGTTTTCATGTACCAAAGCCACACATCTCTTCTCTGGTTATGGTATATATTTTTATGATTTAAAATGCTTTAAGACAGATTTAGACTTAGACAGATTTATTTTGTCATTTTGTATACACAAGTGTAAACAAAACAAAAATTTAGTTTAGAACAGCTCTCTAGACAATTTCATTTTTAAAAGTGCAGCCTTGATAAGGTAAGCAGCAGTGATAAAAAAACAAAAAAAAAACATTGTGATATTAAATCACTATATCTAGTTATGGAATGCGCATCAATCATTTTTGCTTGGCAGCAATTATGTCAGACGGATCTGGATAGGCTCTAGTATCCAAATTGGATTTTTACCCTGGTAGAAGAAGATCTGATGCTGGAGCGATTAGGGGCCTGTTGCCTGGGCTTCACCCCATCAGTTGTTGTTGAGCTGCTACTACTGCCTCACGCTCCTGAAGCACTCACTTTTCCTGGCTCGGGGGAGGAAGAGGACGATGATGACAATGCTGTGAGGGTGGTAACTCCCTGGGTTGAAGAAGCTGACGTGGTTGAAGCAGCAGTGGTGCCATCAGCAGGTTTAGCAGCGACAGACGATGCTGGAGAAGGTGTGGAAGCCGGTGGAGCCGGCTGGGGATGTTTCAGCATTTGGCAGGGAAGCATCTAGAGTGTTCTCATTTTTTACCCTGCGGGGCTGTGCTTCCCTTGTAGATGCTGAAGATTGCCTGGGAAACAACTCAGAGGAGTTTCCATTGATGCAGAGCTCTTTGTTTCTATTTGCGCTGTATAGTATAAGCCCTTCCAGGCTAATAGCACTGTCTGGTATTGCTGGATGCAGCCAAGACTCCTTCAGAATAATGTCGCAGCAGTTAAATATCTCCTTTTAGAAAAGAATTTGAGTTGGAGATTATCCATTTTGTTTTTCCAACGAACGGACATTGGAGAGCAGGATTGATGGAAGCGGTGGTCTGTGGGGATCTCTCTTTAGCTTCACAGTTAGACCCCCTTTGCAGCCCCGCTTTCTCCGTCTCGTGCATCTCTTCCTCCGTCCGTTATTATCCGCTGTTGTCTTGTTTACATCCGTCCATAGCACTCCGCAGCATTTTAATCGGTCAAAAAATGTAAGTATTTAAAACATTTTGTGTCAGTATCTCCAGCAGGCGTTGGCGATCATAGATGCGGTTTTGATGTCTAGTTAGTATCGTTTAAGCAGCATATTTTGTGAAATTGTCAAGAGGAGTTGTTCTTGGCCACTGCCTTGGAGCGCCGCCATGATAACAAGATGGAAACCAAAAAAAGAAAAAAATTGTAATAGAGTAGAAGAAACTTATTCCAATGGATCAAAGAAAACTCAAAATGGCAACAACTGGGACAATCAGCTTCAGAGCAACCAAAGTAAGTATCACCTATGTCAGTGGTCGGCAACCTGCGGCTCCAGGGCCGCATCCAGCTCTTTAGCGGCTCCCTGAAGCTTTTCAAAAAGTAATGAAAAATTTATTTTGTTGTTCTTTTTTTTTATTTTAATTTAGTGTACAGGAGGTCAAACACACATTCATTATGTTTTCCAATGCTGCAAACATTTTTATAATAAATACATTTAAACATACAGTATATGTATACATTTATTTCAACAAAAATGTGCATCATAGCCATAGAGATCAGTGCTCAACGCCTGCAACACGTGTCTTTCCCTTGCACAACACGTGTGCAAGGGAAAGAAAGTGGCGGGTGTGTCTTGGGCCATGGATCCCAAAGGGAAAAAAAGGAAGATAGATGATGAGAATGGGGATTCAAGGAATAATGAACTGAATCATTTGCTTTAAATATCAATGCAGAATAATTGCCTGCATTTTTGCTTTGGCATGAGAATTTGTCAAATAATAACAAATGTAATTTGAAAAGGCATATCCAGGTAAGGCTAAATATGCAACCGATCAAAAAGTTGTGAGTGAGAGAAATAATGCGATTGCAGAACTTTTGGATAAATTAGAGGAGAGCAAAGATAGATTTAAGAAAAACTCAACTGCTGCTGCTAGTTTTGCTTCAAGCATGAAAAAAACCATCCACAGATCAAACAGGCAGTGCTCTGATACAGGCATGTGAATTTTTTTCCCCCCAAATCCTCAAAATAAAAATAAAACCAAGTAACGCTGGTGACGAAGGATGTCGGATTTCTGGCTTAGAGAGCACTGCTCTGATGGATGTCAGTTCCTGCTTGGTTTCTCATGACTCAATCAACTCCTCTCAACAGAAACACATCCACCATAGAAAGATTCCTTTATTGTCAGGGGCGGATCTAGAAAAATATTTCTGGGGTGGCGAGAGGGGGGCAGGAATTTTTGAGGGGTGGCAACATATGGCATATGTTTACACTGAATTTAATCACAGTTATCACAGTTTGGTGAGAATAGTATGTACAGTACTAGTGTTTCATGTGAAACAGTTCATATTAATAATACATCGTACAATGTGATCTCACTTAATAGGAGATAGAAGAATGATAACACTACTTCTAGAGGGACCTTATGACAGGAAAGGTATTAAGGTAAGACACAGGTGCTGAGTCGCAGATGTGTGAGATTGACTGTCAGAGAGGCAGCTTTGCAGCATTTGCAAAGGAAGAAACTATAGAAAGAAAAAGTTTCCCATCAGAGATCTATGGACTGAGCTGTACTAAAGTGAGCATTACTACACAGTAGAAATAAATGGGTATTTGTTCCTCAGTAACTTGACATACAGCAGTTAAGGCAACATGAAAGGGATATTTCATGCATGTAAATATGCTGTAGATAGAGCTGCTGTATCAACAAATAAAAAAAAAAGGCAGGTACTGTATGTTACATCAAAATCTACACAAATCTGAAAGAAGCAACATAAAAATATATTTTGCTTCCAGTCTGAAAAAGTACAAAATATTTTGTGAGTAGGTTCAAACAGGTCATTTCTGGATAGTTTCATACTATATATACAAAAAAAGAAACAACACTGCTTCATATCAAGCAGGATTTACACCAGTATCACATTTTTAACTTTACTTTTAACACTTTTGGTTTTATTAAAGGAAATATCAGATTTTCTCTGGTGCCAAAACAAAATATAAACAGCTCTGTAAAGGCTCACCAGAAGGCATAACATAAAGTTGACATGCCTATAACAGCTGAATGAGATAATTTCCATGTTGCTCAGCAAAACGCTTCACAAATGTATAGGATTGTCACGATACTAAACTTTTCAACTCGATACCGATACTAAGTAAAATATTTGATACTCGATGTCATTTTCGATACCACAAGGATAAAAACAAAGACTCCAAAATTCAACAGAAACAATATTTTGAGGTTGTATGCTGTGCACAATATTAAGCAAGCTTGATAAAAAACTAAATTAAAATTAAGTGTTCCTTCCTTGGCTATGCTTTGCACACATAGCAATGACAATAGCCAAACCAGTTAAAAAACAAAATGAATTCTCAGCAGCTGCACCTGTTACAGAAAAAAGTCTGAAACCGAAAAGTGCACAGAATTATTCAATCACACAGTGTTCCAAAAGTGCCTTTTCCTCTAATCTGCGCATAAGATGAATGACTGTTTAGGTGCCACTGGTGGTAGCACTGTATCGATATTTTTGAAAATGAGTATTGTATCCGGTTGCAACTTTTCAATATCGATACTTTTGACAACCCTACAAATTTATTTAGATCCAATGCCTTTTTGCGTTTTGATTTGAGTACAACAAAAACTTGATCGTCTCTTTTCTGTCATAGTTGACCGCAAATATGTCTTTATGAGCCTGAGACGTCAGGCCTAACTAACATCATAGTTAGAGAAATAATGTTCTGCTACCTGATTTTTATCATCTCAAAATCAGCATTGCTGCAGCTATGCTAGCAACATTGTGCTTTCATTATGATTTCATTTCTCAATAGATAGTTAATCAGTTTTTACCCGTTTCATCCCGTGTCTCCTCTCCCCATGACCCCTGGCTCCCTCGCTTTGCCCCACTCGGTTTTCAAAACTAATCAGGTTCAGGCGCTCTCGCGTCATCTCATGCTGCATTCACTGCAGTCTGACATTGGGAATTAGCGGTCGTAATTCTCAAATTATCCATGATTTATAAGCCTTTCCACCCCTACTGCCAACTGGGGTGGCAGCAGGGGTGGCAAGGCTGTCATTTAGGGTGGCATTTGCCACCCTATGCCACCCCAGTAGATCCGCCTATGTTTATTGTGTTTCTATATTTTTATCAATGCAACAAATCTTGAACCGTGCGGCGAGAGCGTTCACTGCTCCTCCCTCACCTCATGCTACAATGTGACATTTGCTCCAGGATAAACATTTAATCATGAATGCTTGTAATATATTTAAGCCCAGGTAGTGCTTTTTTTATAGTGGGCTAATACACTTAGAGCCTGTGTTGCCATATAAGGCTCATAGAAGACTTTTACATTTTTGCGGCTCCAGACAGATTTGTTTTTTGTTTCTTTGGTCCCATATGGCTCTTTGAGCAGTTTGGGTTGCTGACCCCTGACCTAAGGTGTCTAGTCTAAGATGAGAAGCCTACAAATTCCCAATGGTTGATAGAATTGTGTGACAAAAGCAAGATAGGGTTAAGGAGTTGCAGTTTGTCAGAAGACTCCCAAACACTGAATTTAGGCTGCAGTGGTATCACGGTACATTGATTCTTCTAATACTAGATTTTGGACCTATTAATCACATACCAGGGATTCTAAATCAGTTTTCATATACGAAAAAGCTTCATTTTGTCTTAATCTAAAGTGAAAATGGCTTATAAATGTGTGCTTTAACAAGTCAACAACCTCAAACCCAGCAGTAAGCAAGCAGCATCTTTGCTCCAGACCAACAACTTCAATGGTATGGAGTGGTCAGCCCAATCCCTGGTTGTTGGTCTGATAAAAAAAACCTGTAGTGCAGGATAACATGAACACACACTCAGTAAAATGAAAGAAACAAAACGTTTATTCACGCAACCAGATGCGTGTTATCTGGTCTTTGCAAAAGGAAATAAGACAAGCAAAACGCTCCAACCCTTCCTTATCATCTGGAGGAAGACCTTTGTAACCTAGAGCTAGATAGTGCAGATATGACACCTACTGTACAACAAACCACTGTTTCTGCAAATCAGCCAACATAAAAGTGTAAAACTAATAATGTCAGTGTATGGACTGTCACACCCACAGTCACACCTTAATCTACACAGTCCTGCAGGAGGACATTACTCTATGTACCAGGGGGGGCTAATCAAGGTGAGGACAGGACAGGCTATACCAGGGCTGAGATCCTTTTAAGTGAGCAGATCTCTGCTTAAAATCTGCTAAGACTCTGTGGTGACATCAGCCCTTGTCTGTTGTCTGCTGGGCCCCTGGTAGCGCAGAGCAAAACAGAAGGGGACTGAACAAACTGGTGAGAAAGGTTGTCCTAGGCTACACTCTGGACTCAGGGGAGGAAGTGGCTAATAGGAGGGTACTGACCAAACTTAAATCCATCATGGACAACAAAAAAAAGCTGTCACATGTGGACGCACTATATATAATGTATACAGTAGTAGCCATTCAAATGTCCCCACTTTCCTTGATGGGCCCTTGGCTGGTCCCCTACCATGGGCGTAGGTTTGCATAGGGACCATAGGGACATGTCCCTACCAAAGTTTTGAACCGACCTAATTGTCCCTACCAATAATTGGATGTGAGCAACATGTTTATAATTTACAGCAGTAGTTGTTACAGCAGTGGCTTCTTTTCCTCCCGCAGCTCCTCTGCCTGGTCTCTCCTGTCGCTTTCACGTAGCAGCGCATGGAACTGTGCTGCGCTGTTTAACTCCACTCTCATTGGTTGTTCTGCCTTAGGTTCCGCCTTCTCTCTCTCTGATTGGCTGTTTTCTAGTCCTGGTGTGCTTGGAGCACAAAATTGAAAATTTTTTCACACTAGAATGCTGCGGTTACTACAATAAATATTAGGCTACAAAACTAGTCCCAATTAAAAAAAATGAATATCATGTACACTAAAAAACAAAAACCTTTTTTTTTCTTTTATAAAGCGAAATATTCTGAGTCAGCCAGGAGTTCTGAAGACACAAAATGGGCAAATAAAGGCTGTAAGCCATCAACATTTCTGATTCTTATCCACAGCCAACTAAAAAAGAAAAAGTGAGTGTTTCCTTTTTACCAATATTTAGTTGCTATTACTGTTTTCATTTTTTTATGACTCTTTGAGAAAGTTCAGGTATAATTATTAGCAGGTGTTATTTCTCTTATAGAGTACAACAAGAAATGGGGTCTAAACATCTGCTGTTTTTCATTTAAAAAGCATAATTAGGGTTCCACATAATAATAGTTCTATTTTATTGACTATTTATACTTCTAGAAATAGGATAAAGACAAGAACAAACAAAGGAAGAATATAAACATTGATTTTATCTTACATAGATTTCCACACAGTCTATAAGTAAATTAGTACAAACATTAATGTCTGGTAAAAATGCTTGAATCTGGCTGTTTATTTTGCATAATGTTAAATTACAGATAAGATAGTGTTATATTGTCTTTTATAATTGTTAAAAATTATTTCATATTTGAATACACTTAGGCTCATTCTTAGTGTTGTGTTTGTAGATGATGCCCATAAAAAAGAAAATAAACATACAGTAAGGAGCTATTTAAACAGTCAGACAGTAAGCAATATAGGACAATGATAAAAGGTTGAGTTACATTTAATCCTTTACTATTAAAATTGCACTTATACATTATATGATTATAGGAAACACAGATATCCAGTAATAATCATGCAGGGCAGCTTGTAGGTGAAGCAGCTGCCCTTCAGTGCTTCAGGTGATGTCTAAATAAACCAGGTGAAACTAAAATATTTCCACATGAGGAGTACTGGATGGAGAATATTGACAGACAAAACATTTTTTTTAATCTTATATATTATATGTATATATATATATATATATATATATATATATATATATATATATATATATATATATATATTGTATTTTTACAATTTTGGTATAATTACTGATCTAAGTGGATTGCTCTGTAGGGGAAAGGGACATTTTACATTTATATTATGTTTTATAGTCTCCATTCTCCAGTTAATGATTAATCACATACTAAATTAGTTGACGATTATTGAAATAATCAATTAATACGATTCATTTTTTCAGCCCTAGATAAAATAGATGAAATGGGCTATACAGAGTAACTACAGCCCAGATGTTCAACTTTTATAGTGAAGTTAATTTTTAATGAATGTATTATTTTGCTTGATACAGAGAGAGCATAGTAGGTAAAATATAAGATTGGGGTTTAACTCTGCACAATTCTGTATCTTCAAAAGAAAATACTGTATTTACCTTCTCTATTAATCATGCAAATGAAACCATTTACAAAGTGGAAAACAGTCCTAATTCCACATTCATCAGAGCCGGTGATACTTCAAACATTGATAAACAGCATCTAATGAGTGTAGTGCTTATAAGATTTTTATTAATGTAGCAAAATTATGCTTTTCTCTTTTAACAATGAATTCGTCTTATCAGTACGGATGCTCACATCGAGCATAAAAAAGGGCACGCATATTGCAGCACCAATGACACCCGATCAATAGTGTCCCCACCAAAATTCAAATCAAACCTATGCCCTTGTCCCCTACAATTATTTTTTAAACATTAATCTTTGTCCTAAAATTTGCTTTCTGTTATGACTGACATTAAGATCTAAAGAGAAACGTTATCTCCTGCTATGTTATTTCTAAAAGCGAAATGGCATATGTTAGCTATGATTTTAACACAAGATAAAACTAGTGGCTAAATTTAAAATAAAACCAAGCAAATAAATAAAAGGGAAGAGCTCTTTTGATTTTCTTTGACAACTCTGACCACTGAGGTCATCGCGACAGATTTACGACTTATCCTGACTGGTTAACAAGGCTAGCGTATTTGTCTTGCATATTTAAAAAACTGAATGGACTTAATTTCTTCCTGCAAGGTGAAAATACAAGTATCCTGTCCCTGAATGATACAATCCAGGCATTCATAAGAAAACTCCAGCGCTGAATTGTACATATTGAAGTGGGTATTCAATTAAATTCAGTTTATTTATATAGCGCCAATTCTCAACACATGTTATCTCAAGGCACTTTAAAGTTCAACCAGATCATACAGTTAAATTGATTCAAAGTTTTCTATCTAAGGAAAACCAGTTGATTGCATCGAGTCATTGACTCAAATGCAGTCCCTCACACTAAGCATGCTTGTAGTGACAGTGGAGAGGAAAAACTCCCTTTCAGCAGGAAGAAACCTCCAGAAGAACCAGGCTCAGTGTGAGCGGCCATCTGCTGAGGCCGACTGCGGTTCAAGGAGACAGAAGCAGAGATACAAAAAGCAGCTGTAAAAGGTTGCCTGGTCCAGGCACAGCCAGGCAGAAGAGCTCTGAGCCAGCTCCCATGTCAGAGGATGAAGAGAGCACATCCAGCCAGTCACAGTCAGAGAAACAGGACATTGGAAAAACTATTGAAAAAAATATTGACTTTTTTTTTTTTTTTTATTTCTAGATTGTTTTTGCAGGGTGTAGCTAATTAAGTTTTTTTCTTGGTTGATGCTAAGGTATCCAAGGCCACATCAAAACTTCCGTTTTAGGATTCTGGGACTATCACGGATATAATAAATATGTTATTTCTGCACTACAACATCACCTGTTGTGCACCTTGCTCTTGGTCAAGATGCAGAGCCGGTATTGGTTTTTGTGTCATTGTGTCAATCATTTATGTTCACACACACACTCCATGTAGAGATAGAGAGATAAAGAGGGAGAGATGCCTGACAACGGAAAGCATTATATGTTATATGCATGTACTTCTTCAGTGTAACTGCATGTGTTGGTTTTCTCCAAAACAGCAAGATGAGGCACTTCTAACTCTCTCATTAGAGTGGAGTGAATCCAAGAAATCTCAAATTCACCTGGAGCTTTCTCTTCAATCTTGGTTTTTTGCTTAAAAAAAGATCTACAAAGATGAAATTAGATACAAAGAAAAAGAAACTTAAGTTAGCATAATGCCAACTGTCACTGTGGCATTCAACACTAAACATGAAGGTGGAAATCCAAGTGAGGCTCTCAATAGGTTTGCAGATCTCATCATGTCTGATTCCACTTCCTCAGTTATTCCTCTGAAGTTTGTAGATCCTGATCAGTGGGGTGATGCACTGAAAGTCATTAATAACAATGACAACAAGCTTTTAGCCACCATGTTCTCCGGGAAAATGACTGTGACATGAAATCATGTCTGTGGGCCACAGCATTGTCAAAATGTTCTCAGTTCAACCTTAAATGCAACACAGAAATTCAACTCTCCTTTTGAAGAATTTGAAAAGCCATCTAGGTCTCAAAACTTCAATGAAGATCACAGAGTTGCAGGACTAACCACAGCTAAGAACTCATCTGAATGGTTGGCTTCTTATTATGGTAACAAACTTGCAAAGATCACAGCTAAGTTCAATGTGGACTTTAAAGAAACCACCATCAGTGGGAGCAAAGTTAATGTCAAAGCTTTCTACAAGAGACCTGGAGGAAACCCAGCCATGGAGAGCTATGCTAACAGACCTCTATGTCTGAACGAAAAGATGATGATGTCACGCATAGACCATCCTTCACCTTATGGTGCCACTTAGCTCAATACTTCTGAAGAGACTTCCAACAGGTATAGAATGAATACTGATTCAACACAGAACAGCAAAGAATCATTTAGAGGGGGCGTAACAGATGACAGCAAAGATGACCAATGCCCTATATGTATGTCCAGATTTACTAATAAGGAACAGCTGAAGTGTAAGCATGCATTCTGACCTCCCTGGATTCCCAGGCTGTGGCCACATAGATATCACCTACAATATCCCTGGTGGATTACAGATGGTAAAGTACCAGCTCATATCCGCTACATTGGGAACTTAACATATATTTTTGAAATGGCTATAATTTACCAGACCTTTTTTTCCATTCTATCAGGAAAATCATTCTAAGCCTGGACGGTACTATGCAGGAACTACTAGAACAGCATATCTTCCAGACAACACGGAGGGGAATGAAGTTCTGCACCTGCTGAAAAAAGCCTTTGAGCAAATACTGATTTTCACTGTTGGAGCTTCTAGGGTATTTGGTTGGGAGAACGCAGTGACCTGGAATGATATCCATCACAAGACATCAATGACAGGAGGACCACAGTGGTACGGGTATCTGATTTGATTCCTTTACTCAATTTTGTTCTCTCGCAATTTTGGATATCCTGATGAGACCTACTGTACCTGAGCAGAGTCAAGGAGGAGCTGAAAGCTAAACGCATTGAGTGAAATCTTTATTCTACATTAACTGAATAATTTTAAATAAATAAATGTCTTCTCAAAATCTGACAAGAAATTTACAGACTTTGTTCTTTCATAAAATTGTGTTGCATAATGTTGCATAATCAGACCTAAAGGGTTAGTTTGAAGTTCACTAAACACTGACTCATCTGTTAAAATGTAACTGATTAATATACATTTAGAAGGCTTTATACATCTGTTTTGTTGATTATTTTTTCTTCACATGTATTTTATAAACTACCAGGTGTAATTTAAAACACCTGTGGTTTTTGTAAATAGTTGAACTTTAGTCAACTATGTAAGATTGGATTCTCTCAAATAAATGATTAAATTAAACAGACCTCATTTTTTTTATTTGATTGAAAAGATATACATAAATAAGATTAGAACCTCATCCCACCCTATAAATCTGATCATTTTAACCATAGAAGCTTGTTTCCTTTCACAGTCGTGGTAAGATGATGGTTTGATGTAATGTTTTAACACTAACACATTATTAAACGCTAAATAATAAATTAGAAATTACAGAAGTGTTATGCAACAGTCAATCAATCTAGGTATTATTTGACAAGTTAACAATGTTTTTAATTAATACTGTTACTGGTATTAATATGGTTTAAAGTTGTTTTATCTATTCATTGTGGTGATGTCCTTCTTGTGTTTGTTCAGTTGGATATTTAATTATACATTTATCAAAGACAATGTTTTAAGAAATTTAAAATGATAATAGTCCAATATCTCCAAGTAGACCAATGACTATGGCATGAAAATATTTCTTCATGACTTCGAGTTCTAATAAGTTTATAGAAAATGAAAGGTCGTAACCTGTAACCTAATGATGTCACTAAGTCATTACTAAAAGTTTTGGTTGAAAATAATAGTATCAAGGAGAGGCGGCCTGTGCTTCTGTACAAAGGCCACAACTATATCTGCTGGTTATGGGGCTTACTTGGATGGTTTCTAATGTTTTAAGTTGGAGACAAGAAAAGAAACAGAAGATAGAAAAACATTGTTCTTGTGGATCACATATTAGCCCGAATAGCAAAAATGGAGATAGTGATTAGCTCCAGGGTGATTAAGAAAGTGTCATTTCTATAATAATTTATCTATATGAAAAATAAATTGAAAAGCATCATCAGACCTTTTGGTTTAATTTCGAAAGTACTTCCTAGTCTATAAAGAAAAACAAAACGTATCTCTAAGGAGTCGCATAACTCCTGCTGTCTGTGGATTGATAATTAATCAGATAACTACAGTTTTCTTTATATTTTGCTTGAACTAAAGAATAATAATCCAATTAGTGGTATGAAAATACTATTAAAAGCTTTAACTTCATAAGTTCATATGTTTTTCAGCTGAGCATCTGTGTGTTCGACTGTTATGCAACATCTAATACCTTTACTTTAATATTTTTTTTATTTGAAACTTTTAAACATGTATTATAATGAGGAACTTCTCAAACAATTACATCTTTCTACTTGTACTCTTGTGCCACCAGCTTTATAACATTTGGAGACCGACTCTGAAAAGTACATAGTTTAATCATTAACATTAAAATGCAAACAGAAACCATGAGAGCCGCTTTTCTTAGTGATTTACTTTGCTTTATAACAACAGGCTTTAAATAAAAAACACACACTGGCTGGTTGTCTGTACAATTCTAAAAAATTTATTTATGACAATATCTTATTTAGTTTGCAAAGTACTCCAGCAGAAATTAAACATTGTTCTTTTTTTCAGAAGAAAGTCAGCGTTTCCATGCATGGTGTTCTATATAAAAGCTATGAGTCATTCCTGATTTTAAAAATAACAAAAATGACTTATCCAAAAGAAAAACTCCTGGAAACGCATTTATGATTCAGCAGAAAGTGTTCTTTAGGTAACATGATTGTACTTCTCTGGATTTTAACATGAAAACATACAGCGTAAAATAACACTGAACAGGTAAGCAAAGCATAAACTCATCGTCGTCACGTAGAAAACTCTTATCGTCTCACTCCAGCGTTCAGATATGGCTGATGCTTTTCTGACAGAAGCAGCATTTCGGGGACAGAGGCCGAGTTTGAGGACCAACGTTAGCAGCAGCAGGGCACAGAGGAGAATAAAGAGGCGGCTGCTGAGGACAAAATGAACATAATGCACTTCAGACGGCGAGAGTGAACTTACAGACTTTGATTCTCAAAAGGCAAAAAGACACATTTATTCACACAACCAGATGCGCGTTATCTGGTCTTTACAACGGGAAATAAAAGACAAGCAAATCGCTCCAACCCTTCCTTATCATCTGGAGGAAGACCTTTGTAACCTAGAGCTAGGATAGTGCAGATATGACACCTACTGTACAACAAACCACTTTATCTGCAAATCAGCCACCATAACTGTGTAAAACATTAATAACGTCCGTGTATGGACTGTCACACCCACAGTCACACCAACACGCCTCCTGAACCTTCCTCACACTGTGTGGTAGAAAGCTAGCAGTACACATTGTACCGTAAAATGTGCGGTTCTGTGCAAGGAAGACGACACGATCATTTAATGAACATCGCTTTCTGAAGGGAAAAAAAAAATCTATGTTAAAAATACTGTTGCTGGCTGCTGATACTGACATTTTACATGTGCTATACACAAACCCCTACACAGTCCTGCAGGAGGACATTATTCTACGTACCGATTCAGAAAACTTTGACTCTTTCTATCCTTATCCTGCTCAAAGTCCACATAAACCACAAGCAGTTGGCACTGGCTGAGATCAAACATGTTTTCGTTTCTGTACAGTTCATACAAAAATAAAAAAATTAAAACTGCTCCAATGGTAGCATCTTTTCTGATTTTCCTGTTTCATTGTTTTGTTTTTTTTTTTATCTATTTTTTTACTCAAAGAGGTAGTGGCTATTTAGGTAAAGGGTGAGGAACGAAGTGTAAATTAAAAATCTCATAGAAAATGCTTTTATTTTGTTTTACTTTTGACCAGAGGAATCTCTAAAGAAAAAAATATAATACTGCAATCACATACAAAAGTAGTCCTTCATTTTGTACATTTATACAGTGTTCACACTGAAGCCATTTTCTCTCACACTTTGTTTTGATTTTTTTTTCTTCTGCTGTTGTAGTTTAGATTTTCTTTAAAAGGCGAGAAGATGGATGCGTTCTGAGGGGGAGGTTGTAGGATGAAGGACAGTCTATGCCAGGGGGTCTACCAGGGGCTCCTCATCTCCACGTGACAGCAGCTCCTTCTTCTCATCTGTGCTGGCCAGAGAGTTGCGGCTGTTGTGGGCGCCCATGTACAGAGTGGCGTATACGGGGTTGGTGAAGTTGGTGGGCTACAGACGAAAAGTTAGGAAATAAACAGTCAGTATTTATTGCCACTCAAAACAACATTTTTTATACTATGTCATGTTTTAGCCCCAAACTGCAATTATTTTAAGAGACAGATCAAACAGGGTTCCTCATTTTCTGCAAATACAATCTAAAAAGTGTTAAATGTGTAAAATGAACATAAAAACAATTATGCATCAAATTGATGGCAAGGAGAATATTGAACACACACACAAAAAACAGCCAATAGGCTCCCTGTAACTCTGGGTAAGCTGCAGAGGTTCACAGCTTAAGTAGAAGAATCAGTTTTAACAAACCTGAGGCTAAGAATCAGAAATAATCAGGCTAACATGACTGCTCACTGAGGGGGTCATTCAGAAAGGCACATGTGAAAGACTGGAATTGAAGAACCAAGGATTATATTCAGTGAAAGCCTTAAGCTGGGCCTACACTGTAGGATTTTTTTTGCCATTTCGGGCTGATTCTCCAGTTGTCTGAGAATTTTTTCGATCGGGCCGAGTTTCAGCCTCATCCTGCATTATGTAGTGTACAGGGGGTGGCGAGGGGTGATCATCCTCTTACGACACCTCAGGTCAGGGATCGTAAGGTCGGGAGACAATCCAACATGTTTGAATTTCAGTCCGCCCTCGTGTGGCGTTCGTAGGCAAATTCTGCTGTTGCAGCAGAACCATGAGCCAGGTTACCAGAACCTCGCTCACTGCACATGTGCAAACAAGGGAGTTCTTCTTCTTCCAGATTAACGAGTGCAATCAGCACCTTCTCTCGATAATTAGTTTGATGTGTGTTTTTTGGACGTGTAGTGTTAGCAGGTAGATCACATCAGAGCGTTGGTTCGTAGAGTGTAACAACATACAACATGAGCTGTGAACTTTTAAACTCTGCAATTTCATTGTGCAATTAGGGCTGTAGCTGAGTGCAACAATTAAAACTATACAAAATACAGTGCATGCCTGGCTTTAGATAGAAGTTCTACCTGCATTAAAATTCTGAAATACCAGCGATGAAGGAGCAGTTTGAATCAAAGCATTATTAAACATTCATGATTTAAAATGGCTCAGACCTAAACCCAATTCAGAACCTGGGAAAAGTCTCACAGATACTCTCCATCTAATCAGAATGTGCTTTACTTAGATAACAATGATGATGGACAAACATCCATGACTGCACTGTCCATGAAGTATTTATAGCAGCTAAATGCATATGGATGCAAAACTATGATTCTTTTAGCTGGGATAAAAAATAAACATTACATTCATTTTTTTACATTTCATTATTATTTGCTTCCCAATAAAGTTTGTGGGTTTAATGTGAAAGTGTGAGAAGTTCAAGGGCTATAATGCAAAGGCAATATAATCATGACTGGTGGCTGCTGGTATCTACCTTATCTGGATCCAGAGTGAAATCTGCGTCCAGCAGCTCCCCAGCATCATCATCAGGCTCACCCTCGTAGATCTTGTAAGCAGGGTTTCCGATCTCAACATTCATGGCCCCGTTGGTCATCCTCTGGTGCTGGAAGCCCTTTGCCCTATTAAAGAAAAAATAAAATAAAAATCAGATTCTCCTTTTCCTGATTGAAAATATTCTAAGCTCGATCAGTGGAAGCAGAGAAACAACCACCATCTAGGCTAAGCCACAACACAGACACAAAGACGAGTCACCGGCACTGATGCAGCAAAGGTCCAGACCCTGTGGACCTCAGCATGATCACTTATATTTGACAGAAAATGCATTTTAAATTGATCTCTTCCTTTCCCTATCACAATGAACCTCCTATTTCTCACTATGAGAAAACAAGGCCACAGTACAAACCACAGCACAGAACAAAACTGCACAATGATGAGCAAGAACATTAAAGATCTACATCCATGTTATAGACAGATCTATTAAATGCATTGTTTTCAATAGATCTGCTAAGAGGAAACTGATCCTGTAGGCTCAGAAACACCGGAATAAATGGCACAAACATTGACCATAGCACCAAACACTGCGCAGCAACCAAAACTCAGGATTAGGGAGAAGAGAGAGAATCAGAGTGCAAAACAGAGAAGAGCAAAAGTATGAAGGAAGGCGTGAACGCCTGGCAACTATTACCGCAAACGCTTGGAGCCGGTTTTTCCGGGCCGGCTAGACCTGAAGAGCAAACAAGATTAGAGAGAGAGGAGAGTAAAAGTGGAACCAAAGAAAAAAATTAGAGGTAAAACAAAGAGAGGAAGGGAGGGAGAGACAGAGAGAACAAAACCATAGAAAGGTGAGGGCTGCTGGTACTGACCCGCTCATTCTTTTCCTGTACCACAACAAGGCCCCGACAGCGAGGAGAATCAGCAGCAGCAGGATCAACACCGAGACCACGATAGAGGCCGTGTCTGCAAACACAAAAACATTCATCTGTGCAGCCACACCGGTTAGGAATTAGGTTTAATGCTGCTTTACAGAAACAACTTACGTCCACTTGAACTGGTGCTGTCAGCTCTGCTGGCCACAGACTCACAGCGATGCCCCGACCAGCCAGGAGAGCATCTGCACAAGAACAGGAGTATCTATCAATCCACTGAATAATAATAAAACCAACATCAGCTGCAGAAAAACAGTCCTCCTCACCTGCACTCTGGAAGGTGGGTGATGGCATTTATAGAGCACTGGCCATTCGCACAGTACTCATTTGTATCGCATGTATAACAGGTGGAGCGGTTTCTGCCATCTGTGCAGCTATGGCCGACAGAGGGGAACAAACATGGATAAAAGTTTTTATTTTACATTCAATATACAATGAGTGTTACAGCACATTTTATTATAAATGAATAGTCACAGACCGAATATAAAAAAAAAAAAAAAAAAAAGGAATATAGCCGTAGTTTGGTAGTGCAAATAATCTTTCTTTGTTAACATTTTCTTTCTAATCAATAATGTGAATTAGATGTTGATTCTGTCTAAAGTCATCGTCTTGGTGAAAGATCAAATTACATATTATTCGTATTTTAAAGGTAGGTAGCAAGTATAATTTTTTCTGGTGTGTTCTTTTTCTTTCCCATTTTGAAGACAGACTAAATATGGGTTTCTCTATGAAAACAAATCTATAAAACTGAAAAATCTTGATTTATAGCTTAAAACTAAGCATCTTTCATAGAAGTATAAAATGTTAAAATTCAAATATATTGTATATGAACTGATAAAACTGTGCCTGTTGGTTGTTACCCCTGCCTCTTCCCAACTTAATAAACATTTTGGTTCGGGATCATGCTATTACTCTAGATTAATTCAGTTAATTCAGACTTTTACGTATTTCTTAGCAGGATGGATTTGAAATATCTGTCTCTTAGTGCCCTTACCGACAACTGAAATCCCCCGTAGTCACAAACCCATCCCTGGGGATGCACTCGCCATCCCGACAGTAGTGACACCTGTCGATCTCGCAGGTGGCGCCGATGTACCGAGGAGAACAGCGGCAAGATTTAACGCCGCTCTCACTCTGCAGGCAGGTGCCCCCGTTAAGACAGTGGCCTTCACAGCTTCCTGCTCAGACAGAGAGACCCACACAACACTTTATAAAAGTTTCTAAATATTCAATCATCCACATCACAAATACCACACAAGATAAGATTGAATTGATCTGTATTATCTCATGTTGGTCTGCATGATAATGAAGCCAAACCCCAGTAATTGGCTTTAGCTCCAACAGTAAACCCTGTGAACACTCACTATACTGGCACTGGTCGCCCAGGAAGTCAGCAGGGCAGCGACAGGTGGGCTGATTTCCAGCACTGACGGTGCAGTTGCCACCATTCTTGCAGTAATTCTTACATGTGTGCAGGTTACAGGTAGGTCCTGTAAATCCTGTCAGGCACCTGCAGGTAGGAGAACCTGCAGAAGGACAGATGTTTTAGATGATCAGTAAGAACAAATGTTTCTTCGGAGGATGTGTCCTAAACCCTTATGTGTTACCTGTAGGGGAGGGTGTGCATGTGCCCCCATTCTTGCAGTAGTCCTTGCACTGATCGATCTCACATCGATCACCTCTGTAGTTAGGCTGACAGCGACACTTTGGCTGCATGTGGGCGTTCAGGATGCAGCTGCCACCATTCATGCACTGGATGTTACAGGGGCCACTGGGGGGAGCTGGAGAAAACAAAGGCTCAAAGTCACGTAGAAACACTCAAAGGTTTTCATATCATGATCTGCTGGCTGCTCACGTACAGAGAGGAGACAGCGTGGGAGTCGGCAGCTCTACGCAGGTGCCATTATCCAGGGTACGTCCATTAGGACAGGTGCAGACTGGCCCGCTGGGGCTGAGCAGACAGAGCCACTCGCATTTCTTTCTGTCACAGGGATTGTTTCCTGGCATGAAGATAAAGAGAGAGAATGAGCACATAGATTACAGTTCCCCCGAGAGCCACTAGAGGGAGCCATTCAGACCCTGAGTAAGAGGAGCTTTGCTGTTATGTGATCTTATGTGCTGTCTTTCTGTGCCCTGATATGAATCACCAAGCCCCTTTTCTACAAATTCTTCCTATTCACAACTGTCACTTTTTTCCCAAAGCTAAGCCTGATGGTTTCTAACTGTTCTTATGTAGTGTCATTCTATTTTATCTCTAGTTCTATGTGGTTCTGCTGTCAGGTCTCAGTTTTTTACAGGAATCAAATTTTTTACAGGAATTAAAATCCTCTCCACAGCATGATGCTGCCACCATGGTGTGTTATAGAACGTTTAGGGTTAAGTCGGTTACACATTCATTATTTTTGCCTTTTTTATTTGTTAAATATTCTGATTGGAATATATTGTCTAGGTTCATATTACTTGTTTGACATCGCGTTTTTGTGCCAAATTAGTTTCAAATCAAATATTACAGCTTATCCTGTCAAAACTATCTATACTGTTATTTTTAATTATCTATTTAAAAACAAATCAGAGGATTTATTGGGTTTTTGCAGCAGGTCTGTTTTAACATCAGTTGTTTGGGCAAGCATGGTTGCTATCGTGATGAAACGCAGGAGTTATTTTCTTTATATGCTGTTAAAAAGACCCTCCCAGCAGTTCTAGCTAAGCTGACTTTAAGCTGGTGATTCTGTTGGTTTTATTTCTGGGCTTCACTCACCATCAGGCTGCTTATACTTGTGGTGCAACACCAGATCTGTGGCATGGTTCATCCCATTCGCCAGGTTCTCAATAGGTCCCATCCCGAACTTATTCACTCGGAAGACGGAGTTGGTCATGTGGGTGACGCCGTAGATGTGGTCCTCGAATATGTCAATGCTGAACGGATGATAAAGCTCTGCAGGGAGACAGAGATGCAGCACAGACAGGAGGTGACTTCTGGACTAATGTAAAGTTTGCTCGCAGACCAGCATCTCAAAAAAATTACTCAACTGTTTTTCAAAGTGTTCACAGCCACGACCATATCACTGCCGTCTAGCCTCACGCTGCAGATCAGGGAAAGTTTGGCGTCGGCCCAGTACAGGCGCTCATTGAAGTAGTCAACAGCCAGACCTAGAGTAGAGGATGAGTTTTCATGGTGACCCTGATAGGATTGCCAGATGATCAGGAGGATTTGGATATGTTACCAGTTGGCCACTCAATGTTTTCTTCAACCAGTGTTTCTCTCATGGTTCCGTCCATAGCTGCTGTTTCTATCTTTGGGTGGTGTCCCCAGTCAGCCCAGTACATTTTCCTAAAGAATAAGAAGGAAATCGTTAACCAATCATAAAAACTGATACGGATCTACATCCAGCTCATATTTAGAAGTTCTCCCACTAACCCTCTCTGGGGGTCGACCACAATAGCATAGGGCTCATCAATCATGCCAGAGATCAGGGTCTTGTGGTGCCGTCCGCCGCCCATCTGAGCCACCTCAATGACATCCCTACCAGAGTCGGTCCAGTACAGGTTCCCTGCTACCCAGTCCACAGCAATACCCCGCGGCATCTTCAGCTCCGGAATCTAATCAGACAAATAACATGCATGCAAACTTTATATCAGCTCAGTCAATACTTTTGCATAAAGCGTAAAACATTAATCACCACCAGCACCTCGAGGTTGTTGACCCGGGAATCGCTCTGCCGTCTGTTCCGGTTGCTGTTTTGAGAGGACGATGAGGACGGCAGGTCGTAGTAGGAAATGCGCCCCGTGTGCCAGTTGGTCCAGTAAAGGCGACTTGTCTTCACATGCAGGTCCATGGCATCGATGCGCACGTTGGCGTCACCCTGGAAGATCAGCTCGTAGTGCCAGTTTTGCACAGAGGGGTCCAGGCTCCGGATTTCATTGTCGTCCCCGAGGTAAAGAACATGTCCCTGAGCTGTATGGGTGTGAAAGAAAACAAGAGGGAGCTCATAAAGGAGACTTTTAGGTACCCCTCCAAGACCTGAACAGGTAATTAAACACCCATCTTAGGCAGATTCACTACAAAGAAAGAGATTTAGTTCCATTAAATCTGGGATTACAGTTACTGTAATGAACCTGTTCTGTTCATGCCACTTCCAACACAAAATAAGCCACAAAATGTCATAAAGAAAAAAACTGTCTGTTTCCATATTGTGGTAAGCATGCAAATTGAAAGCTTAGTGGAAGGAAAACGTGTGGTGGAAAAAAGTAGTAAAGGCAAATGGGATAACCACTGGTGAAGAAAAAACTAGTGAAAAGTATTTAGTTAAAGCAGTGATTTATTTTAAAAAAAGCCACATCACACTGATGTGCACAGAATATGGCTACATTTTTTATATTCTTTTTGTTAGAATATCAAACATAAGCATCTTCCCAGAGGCATTACTGTTGCTTTTGCACCTTTTTCTGACATATGTTTTCTTCCACTCAACTTTCTTCTTAATGTTTTGACACCGAACTCTGAACAGTTAGTCTCTTTAGGTCAGCAGCTGCTGGGCAGCTGTCAAGTCAGCAGTCTTGCCTGAATGTCTAGACCATTCCTAAGCATTTTTCTACTAAAAAATCCATTCATTATTGCTCCTAGATTATATACCGGTATTTGTCTGAAAACCTGAAGTTTGGATTTTCTTTAATCTGGACATTTCCGTAGAAAGTACTAACCATCATATTTAATAGTACTACTAGTTTCCAGAATTAACCCAACTAAAGCCCTGTTATGGGCTGAAATGAACTTGTCAAATACGATACAGAGTACAACTGACTAATGGTGATTCTTTAAACCCTTTATTTTACATTTTAGTAGCTTTAATTCCTAAAAGTAGCTGTTTCACTGCCTTGCTTGGATTTAGACAAAATTTTTATATTTATGTCTGGAAACCAAACAGGTAATAAATGTATTTGTTTAATGGTGTGTTCAGTAAGTAAGCCAAACATCATCAAAGTGTGATGTGGCAAAATAAACATACATCTCATTATTTTAAAGGTATAGTTTAGGATGGTTTTTTTTTTTTCTTTTCAGGTGGATCATCAAAATTAGTGTTCCTCCTCATTGTCAATCGTTCTGGTGATATGTTTACCTAAGGCCGTCCTACGTGCTCGTCCCCATTTTCACTTACTGGTGGTTAGTCTAACATAGTGGAAAAATTGCAAATCTTCTTTTGGAAAGTAAAACAGAGCATGCACAAGGACAAATGGGCTTGTGCATGCTCTCATGTGTTTAATAGGTGTTCCCTCACGCAGGTACAGGGTTGTGCATGTACATTTTTTTAAAGTGAAGAGGGCGGTGCTTTTAAAAAAATTGCAAAAATCCTCCACTATACCTTTAAAGTTTATGTAGAGTAACTTAAAATTTAATCCAATATTTCTCCTGTTATGGAAATTGCTAAAATTGAATTTTTAAGACTATATAGGAAGCTTGAATAATTGGCTTTTATTGCTGATTTGAAATATATAAAGAAAATACATTATTTTAACGTATATTCACTGAGATGCACTAGTATGTCTCTTCAGCCTCACCATCAGCCTTGCAGGTGTTGTTTATTCTGCTGAAGTACTTGTGACAGCTGCACTTGTGGGAGCCTTTGGTGTTGTTGCAGATGTGGGAACAAACTCCAAACTGCTTGCACTCGTTCTTATCTGTGAAACATCCGAAGGCGATGTGACCGATGTTAGCCAAAACATGAAGGGTCAAGAGAAACACTGTGACAAGATATCAGATGTTCTGACCTTCACATCTATTCTGTCCGGTGGACTGGAAGCCGGGCTTGCAGGAGCAGAAAGAGACAGTGCCGTTGATAACACAGTGTGCTTCGTCTCCATCTCCACACATGGTTAAGTTGCTGCGGCATCTGTTCAGCGTCATATCTGCTGGACAGCATAAAGTAAGCACTGATAATGTCTCCAGGTTGCATCGAAAACAGCAAGGCTGCAACGCACCTTTCGTGTCGCAGCTCATTTCATCTGAACCGTAGTCCTCGCAGTCATTGAAGTGGTTGCAGAGCAGATCAGTGCTAATGCAGCGACCGTTAGAGCACTGGAATTGGTTCTTCTGGCAAACCGGCGTCAACGGAAGTGATGCTGGATAAAAGGGAGACAGCATTTAATGATGCTTCTGATTTTAAAAGGGACAGGAAAACATGTCTGAAAATGCTACATTGTAGGTGCAACAAACCAAAAGTTGTTTCTATTATTATTGACGCAGCATTAGTTTAGAAATGTACTAAATCCAAATGTTAGATTTAGTGTAGATGGATGAATAAACTCACGGCAGTTGAGCTCATCGCTGTTGTCCCCACAGTTGTTCACGCCATCGCAGCGCTTGGAGACTGGAACACACACCCGGTCGTTGTGGCAACGGAACTGCCTCATCGGCGGACACACAAATTTAACTGATGGACCATCAGAGAGGAGCGTTAGAGGGGAGAACAACTACATCAGTGACTGCTGTGGAGGGGAGAAATACAGGAGGAAATGTGGCAAACCTCACCGCACTCTGTCGGGTTCTCATCTGAATTGTCTCCACAGTCATCCTCACCATCACACATCCAGCGGTGAGTATTACACAGAGTGTTATTGCACTGGAACTCCTCCAGGGAGCAGTGTCTGCCCACTGGAATGCCACAATGACATAGAACACATTACACTGAGGTACTAATACCCCTGATGTTACAGCAACTTACTGTATTTTAATTCATAACAGTAAAGGTAAACTATGCTCTTTCTTTTTTCTTTACAAATAAATTTTTTTTCTTTCTCTTATCTCCAAAAAAGTTTATATTCACATCTGGATTAAGCTCTAAACTTTGACATACATACAGATTCAGATTTAAAATCTGGATAAATCTTCAGGGTTATTGTCCTGCTGGAAGATGAACTTCCGTCCCGGTCTAAATTCTAAACAGCTATTCTGCATCTAAAAAAAGGCATCTCTCCACAGCAGGATGTTTAAACCACCATGTGTCAACGAGGGGACCATGTGTGTGCGGACGGATCTGCACTGCAGCTTTACATGGAGGCCTGAAATATCCATTTTGGTCACATTTGTTCAGGGCACTTTGCTCCAAATATTAGCTGTGACCCTACATGGTGAACTTCTAATGGATTTTGTTCATCATCTGCTTTCGTCTTTCCACTCTGACATAAAGGCCAGATCCATAGAGAGCAGTTATCCTGTCTACAGAATTTGAATCTTTACGTCTCCTAAAGATTTACTAAGAGTCTCTCTGATTAATCATTAGGGATTAAAACAAATTAAATACTTGGTGTCTTTTTTTATATGCAGCTAAAATCCTTTAACGAAATCATTCTTTTTTCCTTCAACTCTACATTTTTAAGATGATCCGGAACATAGAGTGCAATCCCACTATGAAAGTCTGTAGTTATAGTGTGACAGAATAGGGAAAGTTTGAACAAGCTAACAGTGTGCTAAGAGATGAAAATGTGGACTGGTTTTAGTCAGCTCCAGCCTCCTCTCACCACTGCTGTCGCATTTCTCCTCGTCGCTGCCATCCACGCAGTCGACATCAGAGTCACAGCGCCAGCGGATGGGAATACAGTGGCCGTTTTTGCATTGAAACTGATCACTGTCGCATTTTACATCACAGCCATCCTAAAAAAAAAACAAACGTTTCCATTATTAAACGCTGTCGCTGTTGTTTAAAACAGAGATAGATGGTAAAATATCTGAGCCATACCTCATCTGATCCATCTGCGCAGTCGTGATCCCCATCACACTTCCAACGACCAGCGATGCAACGGCCATTTGTGCAGGCGAACTCGCTCTCTGAGCACTTCCTGGGCACTAAGGGCAGAAAAAAGAGAGGCTCAGAAGAACATTTGGGAAAAATTTGGAAAGAACAGAGTAGAGGGAACCAATAAGGGAAGGCTTAAGGGAAAGATAACTAGAGAAGCTCAGAATAGAATAGAGTAAAAACACAAAGTTAGGAAGAAGATTTAGGTTTATATAAAACAAGGCATTTCAATTTTATTATAGGGATGGTATCAATGGGTGAAGAAAGGAGGAGAAGGATTGAAAATGGATAATAAAAGCTGGAGGAGGAAAAAAAAGGACTTGGGAATTAAAAGGTTTGTGGTTGATCTGAAACAGTGACAGCACCTACCTCTGGCTCACAGCAACAGGCCAGTGTGGAATGCAAAACAGACATGAGATGATGTGAGATGTGCACTGAACCGACTGGCTAAACAGAAATCAGTCCAGGAGCTTCAACAGACGGAAAGTGAGGAGCGACACATGTCTTACCGCCTCTGCTATTCTCCCCACAGTGGAGCTCATGCAGAATTAGAAATAAGGCGGCTTTCATTCACACAACGAGCTGCGCTAACGGGTTATGTTTTATCAGAGGGTGACATTAAAACGAAGAACCTACCACACTTCTCCTCATCCGAGTTGTCTCCACAGTCGTTGTCATAGTCGCACTGCCAGCGGCCGGGAACGCAACGGTTGTTCTTGCACCGAAACTGGTAAGGCTCGCATGTCCGCTCATCTGTGAACAAACGGGAATGGTCAGGCTGCACGGGGTGAAATCAAAACACTTTGAGCCTCCTCGGCAGAGGTGACGCTTACCGCACTCATCCTTGGGTTCATCTGAAGCGTCCCCACAGTCTGCTTCGCCGTCACACTTCCAGAGCGCCGGGATGCAGCGGCCTGAGTCCTTGCAGCGGAACTCGTCTACGCCGCATGTCATTTGAGCTAAGATGGAAAGCAGGACATAACGGTTTCTACAGACTCACAGTGAGCACAGGTATGTCATCACTGACGTTAAAGGCAGATCTTACTGCAGTTGGCGGGCTCATCAGAGCCATCCACGCAGTCATTGTCCCGATCACACACCCACACTCTGGGGATGCAGCGCTTACTCATGGCACACTGGAACTGGTTTGGTGCACATGTGACCTCAGCTGCAGTAGAAACACACACAATGGAGTTTTCATCACAAACTATAAAAAAAAAAAAACTGATGGGGATAGTTAGAGGCAGAATAACTAATGTCTTTGTTATCAGTAGATGGCACTGCAGTCATTATATCACACAAATAGGCCTGAAAAATTGGCCATTGGAAATGTTATAATCAGTTAAATATGCTCTAAATAACATCAGCGTACAGCAGATTCATCTGCACTAATAATTACATTCTGAGATACAGAATAAACAATTAGATAAACTAGATCCCATATTATTAGTAGTTGGCACAGCTGTTGGTCCACTAGTAGTCAATCCAAAACATCCTAACAACCAATATTGGATTCTATCAGTGTGCATCTAAATTCACAAATAAAGATGCTGATTGATGAACTCTTCTCCATCTTTTTGTCCAGCAATGGAGTAGGAGCCATGTCAGCAGTTTGGCTGGACTTTTGGTTATGGTGCAATAAAATGTGAAGGTTTTTATGCACAAGTTTGCCCATATTTTTAGTTCTATTCATTTATATGTTTAGGTTGAAAGTTTTTGCAACCAATTTGTTAAAAATAACAAATAAATAAATACATAACTATTGTTGAGGAGTGAGGACTGTTGTTCTGTGAGTAATATCACCAAATCAAACTTTTTTTAACATTCATACAATGCCAGCAAGAAATATGATTCCTGCTTAAATCGTATCAGGTTATTATCAGTATTGGTCAACACTCAAATGGACTAACCCTGTAAGAAAGTACTTAGTTTCCCCCTGTTAGGTTTCATAAGGTTTGAGCAAACAGAGACAGGGCTCTTTGCTCCTGTTTCCTCAATCTGTATAGACCAGTGGTTCAGAGTAAGGACTCTGCTGGCAGTTAGCGGCTGTCTAACCTTTCAAGAAAAATAGCAATAAAGAATGTTTATGGTAGTAATATTGGAAGAGATAAAATAAAACCCCAAACTTATAAACAGATGCTGATGAAGGTTCTCAGTCATCCAGGTCATAGTCATTCCGTAAAAATTAAAAAAAATATCCACTGGACTTGGTTTCCAAGATTTGAAGACGTTTCGCCACCTCTACAGGAAGCTTTACTGCACTTTAAACAGAGGTGGTGGACTCAGATTCCAACTTCCAAAAACATACAATTCAATCATAGACATGATCCCTTCCAGATATCACCAAACCCCCCACCCCATCTCAGAGGAAGGAGGGACCTACCCGTTCCAGCCGGTGAACAATACCTCCTTAACGACCGACTCTTAACAATCATAGACAGGTTTCAGATATTACAGGCTAACGATGGAACCAAACGAACCATTCATTGGTTACCATTTGCATGTTTCCAAGCGATACAAGGCTTTGTCTATATAAGACTCAAACTCACTGCGGATCCAGACATTTGAATTGAGAAAGCTTCCTGGAGAGGTGGCAAAACGTCTTCAAATCTTGGAAACCAAGTCCAGTGCATATTTTTTTGGATTTTTACAGAATTATAAACAGATGATACCAGTGGGATACCAACACTGTTTCTGCTTTTATACCCTAAACTAATTCTCAGTAATTGAATAAACTGATCGGACCATTTTTCTCTTTAAGTCATTTTTAAGCCAGAAGCTGAAATATTTAAAATCTGCAGTCTTAGGATCTCTCTTATACCTTGTTCTTTTACTGCTCCCTTATGTTTTCTTAAAAAACTGAGCTCTGGGAGCTAAAATATAAGAAGATAAAAAATATTTTTTTTCTGTAGTGAACTATGTTTGTGCTGCTGTGGTTTGGATAATCGTCCTGTAGAACGACCCATCGATGACTCGTTTCCATTTTACTGGGAGAGGCAGCATGAGTTAGATAAAAAAAATCAGCAAGTTACCACACAAGCCCACAGCATCATAGATCTTCTACCTTACCAAACTGTGTGTAGTGCATTTACACATATTTACCCTTTGGAGTGCTTGTTGCTAAAAAAAATCAGAGAGTCCCAGTGAAGCAAAGTTAGTGCTCACTTTTGTGACGCAAGGAAGAAAAGTTTATTTCCTTGGCATCAAACTAAACCAATCAGTTGGTGTGGCAGTAGGTTGTCATGACGACTTGGTGAAAGACAGATGGGTATCTTTGTGATGTCTTCTTCAGATGCCAGAGAAACAATTACTAATTAAAATTCCTACTCCTGACAGGCCATCATGCAGGACTGAAACAATCCAACAAACAGCAGAGATGACTCACGGCAGTCCTTCTCATCCTCTCCATCCCCGCAGTTGTCCTGGCCGTTGCAGCGGAAGATCCCCGGGATACAGCGATTGGGATGAGAACACTTGAACTGACTTGGCAGGCACACGTGAATGTCTGAGAAAGTCCATAAACAATGAGTAGCAAGGGGGTGGAAAGTGTAAAACTGTGATTATATATGAACAGGTGTATCTACCGCAGTTTGCTTCGTCAGAGTTGTCCTGACAGTCATTGTCTCCATCGCAGATGTAGGCTGGGTTGGTACAGATGCCGGTGCCGCACTGGAACTGGCCTGGTTTGCACTTAAACTCGGCTGAAGGGGAGACAACACAGTACGTTGTCACAATCTAACCATCTCGAAAAATAAAAACGAAAAACAGCCCAACAGGAAATCCCTTACGGCAGTCTGCTGGCTCATCGGAGCGATCCCCACAATCATCCTCTGTGTCACATTTCCACCAAAATGGAATGCATTTGTCATTCTTGCAGACAAACTAAAGAAATAGATGAGAGATTTTTTTTTTTTAATTTACAAGTTACCATGTCCAAAAATAATCTTATTGTTAGAGAAACCCCTTTGCACAACCTCACCTGGCTGGCGGTGCAATTGGACAGACACTGTTTGCCATCAGAGGCTAGGTAGAAGTTGGTGGGGCATGCACACTTATAACCCCCACCAGGTGAGAGCAAACACAGGTTACTGCAGCCGCCGTTATTTATCTGACACGGATGGCCTTGCACTGGTGGAAACAGAGGGAAATGTAAAACCCGCTTAATGGAGAAGCAGCCGTTAAGAAGGGGACCTGTCTGTACCATCGGGCTGGCGGTATGGGTGGAACACATGGATGTCCATCGGCCTGTGCAGGGTGCTGATCAGCATGGTCTTGTTGGTGCCCTGTGTCTTATGAGCTCTGTTGATAGACTTTGTTTCCCAGTCGGTCCAGTAGATGTACTCCTCGAACAGAGTCATGGCAAAGATGTGAGGGATATCCTGAGAGAGGACTAAAGGAGAGCAGACAGACACGTGAAGCCGATTGAAAAGAACAAAAATGTGTTTTTTGATTTCGGTGTGTCACCTGTGTGCCTGTTGGTTCCATCCATGCTGGCGAAGGCGATGTAGTCCTCTCGAGCATCCGCCCAGTAGATGCGGTCGTTGATGAAGTCCAGGGTTAATCCGTTAGGCCAGGTGATCTTATCCTTAATGATGACGCTCCTGTTGGTGCCGTCCATCCCAATCCTCCCAATGTGAGGGTTGTCCCCCCAGTCAGACCAGTACAAGTACCTATCAGGGAAGAATAATTTGGAGAGTGCCCAATAGACCAACACAAAGTAGGAAGGGTAAGGATACAGTTTTTGTTTTAATAAACATATTCAGCTTTTATGGAACCATTCTAACACATCTCTATCTCTGGTTCTGGTTGTGTTTCAAAGCTTGTGGCCCAAACAGAATCTTCTTTCAAGATTCTCCCACACATTTAGCCCCATCCATCATCCCTTCCTCTCTAAACAATTTCACTTGGCCCTAAGAGGGAAAAACATTCCCACACCATATTGTCTTAAGTGACACATTTTTGCAGTTTTAGATTTCTTCCACAAACTGCATTTTTGTAGAAGTATGACAAGTTAAAATTTAGATCTAAACTGATGACTTTCTACACTTTTGACATATTCCCAGCATGTCTGGTGTCAGATTTGAACCGTTAATCTCTTTCTTTCAATAGTGGCTTTCTTGCAACTTTTTTAGAGAAGCCCTGAAAGGCAAGTGAGAAAAAAGAAAAAATCTGGGTAAGAAAATTAGCATAAAAAAACAACTGGTGTGTTGATAGAGGGAAAAAAGTTTTAGAAAGTTACATTTTTTTAGCAGTGTGTTAATAGAGAGAAAAAAATTAGAAAATTTCCCACTGTTGTTTGAGGTTAAAAACTGTTTAGCTTCCTAAAGAATTTTTATTTTGCTGTTATAAATAGATAAAATCATAAGTACATATATTCATATATAGATTTTACTCACATTATTTCTTACACCCATGCCTATTTTTTGTCACAAGATAAGCATTTACTGACCTGCTTATAAATGGGGAGTGTTTGCCTATTGGTTAGAGCAATGCGCCTGTGCTCTAAGAAGGTTGCAAGTACCCTGGTCGATCCCCACAGCCTGCACTCTGTGTATCTGAGCAAGACCCTTAACCCCACACTGCTCCCTGGGCGCCACACAATGGCAGCCCACTGCTCCCCAAAGGGATGGGTTAAATGCAGAGAGTGAATTTCCCCATTGTAGGACAATAAAGGGATTTAATTATTTTTTTTACATTACATTTTTTTTTTTTTACAATAAACAAGGTAGATATGATAATTGTATAGCGAGGCAAACAAATTAATAGTTTTTGTACCTCTATTGTGGCTTATCTTACTTTGCAAAACTCTAGTTTATAAATTGGGACAGAAAAAACCCCATTAAATTAGGTTGAACCCAATAATATCCATTAAACTGCGTAGTTATAACGGAATAATATGTCCCTTTGCAAGGCACTGTATGGTAATGTTCAAATATTTGAAATTAATATGAATATAAATGACACCACAGTAGAGATTAGAGACCAATTTGGCCCATGAAGGCTCTTACCCATAGCGAACATCCACAGCAATAGCACGTGGCTCCCTCAGACCGCTATTTAGCAGAACCGTCCGGTACGCTCCATTCAGCTTTGACACCTCTATTGTGTCCCGGCCTTTATCACACCAGTACAGGTTCCCTCCGACCCAGTCCACAGCCAGACCGTCAGGATTGTTGAGCAGCGTGCGGTGAAGAACCTGACAGTTAAACGGAAATGTGTTTAATTATCTCTACTGCATGCACAGCCACACACAAACATATTCTTGAGGATGAGGGAGTTAGAAAGACTGCAGGTTAAATCATCCTCTGATGCTTTAACAACACTGACCTGAACATTGCTGCCATTGATGTGCATCCTTCTGATCATGCTGCCCTGCGTGTTCACATCTGTCCAATAAATCATCTGCTGCCGATAGTCAAAGTCCAGAGCCACGGCATTGTTTAAGCCCTGCACAGGAGCCACATTAGTTTTAGGACAGGATAAAACTCTGGATGAGATTTTGCAGGATTCATCCAAAGGAAACCTTGGTCTCACCTGTTTGAGCAGAGTGTAGTTGGAGCCATCCAAGTTGAGCTTCCTCAGGTAATAGCGGTTGGCAAAGATGAGGAAAGGCTCCTCGTCTGCAGATCGACAGCACAAATGAAGGGATTTACCTGAAACACCTGGCTGGCTGTTATTAAACTGTCACTTTCCTACCAGAAATAGATTTGCATAAGGTTGGGTTCTCATCGCTGAGCTGGAATCCCTCCACGCACAGACAGTGGTAGCTGCCATGAGTGTTTATGCAGCGCTGTGTGCAGGGATAAGTGGTTGTGCATTCATCTATGTCCACACAGGTCTTCCTATCATCTTTGAGACGGAAACCCGGGTGGCATCGGCACTGTTAAAGAGCAGAAGAAACAGCTGGTAAAGCAACAGACTCAGAAACTAGAAAAGTTAACTTTGAATTTAAAGCTAAGATTTTCTGGCTTTAAATATGAAACCCAGCAAAAAAGAGACATGGATAGATGTGGAGAAGGACAGGGAACTAATAAGACAGTTTCCTGTAAATCTTAAATTAAGTTCCAAACTTTCCAGACCTTTCCAGACGACTCTGCCAACATTTCATTTCCTGCTCATCGCTCACCTTGAAGCCTTTTTTCAGGTCCTCACACTGCTGTGAGCAGCCGCTTAGTTTACTGTTCAGGCACTCGTTGATAAAGCAGTTGAGCTCATCAGAACCATCCCCGCAGTCATCCTTATGGTCACAGAGCAGAGCCTCCGCGATGCACTTTCCATTACTGCAGGCATACGCGCTGTCATTGCATTTCTTTTCTGTTCAGTGAAACAAAGAAATTGAATTAGAAACGTGTGAAAAGAAGAAAAATATTTGAAAAACTGAGGTTGTTTCTGCTCTGCTGAGAGATACTTCCAGCCGCCTGTTTTTAACACTTTCTGTTTTGAAAAGCAGAATCTATTCCTTTATATATTGTAATTGTCTTGTTTTTTTATTAAAATGAATTATAAAGTTTTAAATGAGCTTTTCATACTTAAGAAAATGTAATTTTAATGACTAAAGAGAGAGAACACCTATAGCACTGACTCCTTTATAGGCAAATTCTAAACAGTTAATTTGTCTTCATAGATTTTGATAAACAGATGAAATAATTAAAAGCAGCTGGTTGCTCAGTAATCCTCCTAGTGTTTTCATTAATATAATGTAAGAAAAAATTAACTGAGCAGCTTTAAAAACTTTTAAAGTTTTTACTTTTTAATTGGTATGAAATATGAAATAAATTAGGCTGATTGAGGTAGGAAAAAAGGAGCCAACAGATAATAAACAAATACTAAAAAAACTAAAGATTTGAAGTGTTCTGTGTCCCTCTAACCTGGACTTAAGCAGTGAGGGTTTAACGGGGCTTCGTCTGAATGGTCATGGCAGTCGAACTCGCCATCACACTCCCAGGACTTATGCATCAGACAGCTTCCGTTAGAGCAGCGGAAACTGTCAGGACCACATGGAGGGTAGTCTGTGGTGACAAACAGTGAGTGTTTTTAAATAAAAGTGGCAGCAGAAGGAAGGAATGGTGAAATGATTGGCCCATTTGGTGTGGCGGGACTCCTTACAGCACTCCGGGGACTCATCTGAGCCATCTCTGCAGTCTCTGTCATGGTCACACACAAAGTGCTTGGGGATACATTCCCGGCTTTGGCACATGAACTCATCACCGCTGCATGTGTCATTAAAGACTGATGAGAGAAAAATGTAGTGAGAGAAAAATCTAAAAAAGAGAGCGGGAGAGCGGGAGAGGTAAGGTGTGCTCACCACATCCTGCTGTGACGCTCTCATCGGCCCCATCAGGGCAGTCTTTGTCGCCGTCACATTTCCAACGCTGGGGAATGCACACGTTTGATCCAGGGCAGCGAAATGTTCCTGGACTGCAGCTTTTATTCTCTATCAAAAGAAAATATGACAGTTAAGCCACACAATTTTAAAGAGTCATAAAAAATGTAACACACCAAAGTGATTTATTCCTAATTTGTCCCCAGTGGCTTAAAAATGTAACTTCAACCTTTTAATATATATTGTCATGTTGCAGCGATAAACCTATAAGGAACTTTAACTGACAGCTCAACAGAAAGTAACAGCAGAATTTTAGTTTACTTTTATTTAGATTTTAGATTTTATATACACAATACTGTTATTTTCCAATTTTTATTACTTAATCACTTTATAAAGTTTTTGTAATGGAATAAATGACCTCCACTTACTGCAGTGAGCGCCCTCGTCACTGTTGTCTCCGCAGTCGTCAGCGCCGTCACACACCCAGCGGCTGTAAATGCAGCGGTGGTTCTTACACTCAAACTGTGACGGAGAGCAGACCTTATCTACAAAACCAAAGATATGAAAGAGGTATTACTCCTGCACGATTAAGAAATTCAGCTGGATCTGTGGTCTCCATGGTTCGTACCGCAGTTTTCTTCGTCGGCACCTTTCTCGCAGTCATTTTCGCCGTCACATGTCCAGCTCATCGGAATGCAGCGGCCGCTCGGACACCCAAAGTAGGGTAAAGCACACTTTGTCCTACCGGCCCCTGATAGAGAGACAAAAGGGGTTGTTTAAAGAAAATCCCTTACCATGCTATAACTTCATAGACGTTTTCGTATTTTTCAGTTTCTTTGGTGTAAACTAAGATGAATACCAGGGCAGTTCTTTTCATCGGAGAAGTCCCCGCAGTCATTGGCCCCATCGCACTGCCAGGTGAGGGCGTAGCAGAGCGTAGTGAACTCACACTTTTGAAACGTCACGCTCTTCACTCCCAGACGGAAGTAAGAGGAACAGTCCGTCGGAGCTTCACAAGGAAAAAAGAAAAAGCAAAGCTTTCTGTGCAACATGCTGATTTTTGCATTAAAACCAAATAGTCAGAGTGAGCTAAACGGAGGAACTTACGGCAGTTCATCTCATCACTGGCGTCCTCACAGTCAACCTTCTGGTTACACTTGCTGGAGTTGGAGATGCAGCTTCCGTCTCTGCACTGGAATTGATCGGCTGAACACAGCGTGGCTGACAGACATGGGAGGAAAAGACAGTGTTCAAGTCATGAGCATGAAGTCTTCCAGTTCATTTTTACAATTGTTTCAAGCAGCTAAGCCATCATGCAGTCCTCTAAAAAGATTTTGATCAACAGCTCTACCTATTTTCTGAAAGTAGCATAAAGTAGACTCACTGTTGCAGAAGATTTCATCCGAATTGTCTCCACAGTCATCCTGCCCATTGCACCAGGAATTATGCCCCACGCAGCGTCCATTTGCACACCGCCTGTAGCCCTTCTTGCACACGCGATTAGCTGAGATCCAAAGACATATATGAAATTACAAATATCAGGAATAAAAAAAAGGAAAATGTCTTACAGAGGGAAAGATTGTACTCACCACAGTAGGACTGTTTCTCGTCGGACTTGTCTTTGCAGTGAGCCACGCCATCACAAGTCTGAGTGTAGTTGACGCAGTCTCCGTTTCCACACTCAAACTCATCGACGCCAGTACACGTGGAGTTGACGCCTGAGGCAGAAAAAGAAACCAGCAGAAATGAAACACAAAAAATTTAACTGAAACAAAAAGTATAGCTCTAAACTTCTATTTCTTTATTTTTATTCAAAATGGAAACTGTTTTGTTGGGACTATTATATCTTCAACTGCTAGCTTTTCCATTGGTTGTGATTTTTTTAAGTTATGATCAATAAGCAGAAGAGAAAGATGAGCCGATACCAGAAAACATTCTCCTGAAATAAAGTCTTGTAAACACTGATGTTAGGCTAGATTTGGTCTTAATGAATGTGGTTCTGCTTGTACCAGTGCAGGTGTTGTCTTCCAGAAGCTTTCGGTCGCCTCGGCAGCTGCAGGTAACTCTTCCTTCAGAGCTCAGCAGACAGAGGTCCTGACATCCTCCGTTATTGAAGCGACACAGAGAGAACTCACCTGTTAGAATATTAGGATGTTAGAAACACACAATGCCACACATGATACTTAGAATTCAGTGAAATTGATGACAAAACACTTCATCAAATAATAATCATACAGGATCCCAAGAGGAAAGCCTTGATTTTTCTCATGCACAAATATTGAGCCTTAAGCTGCAGATTTCTATAGGTACCTAAATTATTTTATTTCAAATCACTCTATCTAGATAGTTCTATTTCACACCACATGCCATCTTTACAAGAACAATTCCATTAAAGAATTCACACAGAAAGCTAAGGAAACCTTCTATCTGGAATGAAAATTAAGAAAATCTTAACCAGACTTTTTTATAGAATAGGTTTAAGATAAACAATCAGTTTGTTTGACTTCAGATTTCCATATAAATATGTCAGTTACTGAATAAATCAAATATCCCTTTACTAAAACATTTAGAAATTTAAAGACAATATTTTAAAAGTGAAACATGTCACCAGAGGTATCTAGCATTGATATTCTGTTATTTTAACATAATATCTAGACCCCTAAGGAAATAATATTGTTTTACAAATTAAAGAGTAACTAAACCAGATGTAAAAGTATAACTCTGCCAAGAGATATTTTGGAAAATGTCACCATGGCTAACTACGGGGATGATTGCAGGGAGTTAAGCTGGGCTGTGGTTCAGATAAGATGAAGAGACAGTAAATTGAATATGACTAAATAATGGAAGGAGTAATAGGTAGTAAAAATGCACACCTGGGAAAAGCAGTTGATCAGTGCTCACTATTGCAGCAATTCTAACCCCTGAGTCACTATATGGCGTGTTCAAATGAGATTTATGGTGCGTTCAATTAATACTCAGAAATCATGGAGAGCAGTGTTTTGGTCATAGTTACGGTTGTAAGAGTCCTTCATAGCCATTTAAAATTATATAGTGATTACACTGATTAAATGTAATTGAATTAAAGAATGGATTTGTTAGAGCGAGATTGTATACTGTAATACAAGGGGACCTTATCTAGGACCTTGCCTAGACATCTTTATCCTTAGGGGTTAAAAATATTGGGCACCCTTCATAAATTTAGTAATTAAACTAAATAAGCACTAAAATGCTGCTGATTTCATGAGTAGATAAAAATTGGCATTTATCAGCTTTTTATTCTGCTCTCAGATGTGGTCTCCCCTCCCCTCTGGAGAAGCAGGAAAGTGTCAGCCTCTATGAGAAAATGTGAAGATATGAGCCTCAGTCTGTTGAAGTAAGCAGCAAGAAGGTAGAGCCCATAATGGATAACACTGCAAAATACGTCATTTCCAGTGATGTTAAACCTCTTATGGGATCTCTGGAGCAGGGGCGGATCATGAAGCGGGTTGCTTGATGCTGATTTGCCAACATAGTTAAGGATTTTTGACTGCCGGGGGCCAGACAGTGAGAAGGTTTTCCTCATGAGAGGGAAAAGTGATCATTCAGTCAGAACTGTAGTCTTGTGCTGAACTCTTGCAGTAGTTTCTGGAGTTTATTATTTTAAGAGAGCTTCACTGCAGCTATTTCACCAGTGATGTATTTGATGTGTTTTCTACATTTAATTCAATACGTGATGTTTGGATTTAATTAACACCATTGAGCCTCCCCTGTTTCAGAGAGCAGCAGTAGCCACTACCTGCAGGTAATTCTTGCATCCTTCTTTAGATTTACTTTTCACTCGTAGACAACAAAATCAATCCTTTCCTGTTTTTATCTTGTGGTCTTTCATTGAAAATATACATCCAGACATGGCAAGAGTGATTAGCAAAGACAAACCTTTTTTTGCTGAATTAATATATCATAATATGAACAAAAACTGTACCTAGATCAGACATTGACGTGCATTACACCCTTTAGAGCATCCATGCAAAGAGCTGCAATCAATAGTAACACAATCCCTCTCAGCAAATCCCACATCTCACTGAACCCAGACTTACAACTGTTGGTGTCATTGGCCACAGCGACAATACCCATGGGCTGCTGGGGGATGTCAGCACGCAACACCTTCATTTCACCACCAGTGTATTTGTCAGCCCTAAGCACAGCCCTCCTGACCCAGTCTGTCCAGAAGATGTAGTCTCCGTATACAGCCAGGCCAAACGGATGAACCGGCTCGTTCTTTAGCACCACCTAAGGAAGAAACAGTGATTCATTGGTGTGTAAGAAAATCAAAGGCACATTAAACCACTATTATTATTATACCATTAGCACAGCCAAACTATTTTCTGATATCTTTCTTACGTATCTCCGGCTGCCGTCATACTCGCAACGCTCAATCTTGTCAAGAGTGGCATCCGAGAAATACAGCTTCTCAGCTCGGTGGTCGATGGCCAACCCGTTGGGGGTTCTGATATGTGTGTTAATTATCACCAGGACGTTTGAACCTGCTAGTGTTGCACGCATGATGCTGGGAGACTGCTCATTCCAATTGGTCCAAAACATCAGGCTGTAGGCAGAGACAGAGTTATGTTAACAAGGACAGAGCTACGTGCATTTGTAGATTAAGCGAAGAGCATCAGCTGACCTCTGACACTCGTCAAGCACGAAGGCCCTTGGGTGGTCGTCTCCAGACATGGTGACCACGACGTTCCGATCGACAGCGCCCCAGCGGCTTTGGTCCACAGTGTGACGGGTGATGGTTGAGGTGGTGAAGCTGGTCCAGTATAACATATCCCAGCCCCTGTGGTATGCCAGACCTTCCACAGAGCCCACATCTGAGAAAGAATGGAGGAGACAGGGTCAGCATGTCAGTCACAGGTTATATTCAAATGATGGATGGATGAATGGATGGCTTGATTGATGGATGGACGGATGTTTGAATGGACGCTTTCATTTAATTTCCAAAACTTATTAAGACCTGAAAAACTCCTACATTGTAATGCCATGTTTTCCAGGATTCTGCAGAAACACTGTTTATAATACTGAAAGAAGTCTCTTCTCTGGGCTTGTTGTGACCTCACTGAGTCACTCCTCCCAACAACCCAGCGAGGCTCTCTGCCAGATGAGACACATCTTCAGTCTAACACCAGACATGATTCACTATTTCTGTTATGAATGTTGAAGTTTTGAGAAAAGCAATGCTGCTGGGAAGTTGAGAAACTTGCCAATCGACTCCTTGATTCATAAACCACTGCACAAAAAATCAATGCAAATATATTTCACTTTTTCCCATGTCATTTTTCTTTACAGCTTTAAATAAGTTGCAAAACTGTAACTTCTATTGCTTTAACCAAACCTTCCTCACCTTTTTGATGACCCCAAAGCTAAGTATCCATACATTTGTTGTATTACTCACATAGATGCCTTCCCTAATGGTGGCTTTTCTGACACGGATTGGAAGGTGGCTGCCTGCAATAGGTGTTATAGCTTCCTCACTGTTTGCTATCAGACTGGAAGTCAATAATTAGCCAGATTTTTGCAGGCGAACTTAGTTTCACTGACTCTTCTTGTTTGTTTACAGTATCTATGCATGTTTTGTACATGCATGCACAAGGACAACGCTTCTAAACAATCTTATCCTTTCAGATAAGGTGCTGATATGATGAAGCATGGGAAAAAAACTTTTCTAGGCCCCATTAGGTCCTCCCACAGAGAGCCGACCAACCCATTTCTGGCGTGATGTCTCATAATCAGTCCAGAGTTCACTTGCTACTTATTCGCTTACTGTCAAGCTTTTGACCGGTCTCCATTCACCTGCTGCCAACCTTTTTGGGATATCCCTCTCTCTCCCACGAGCAGGGGGTTGTGGATCAATATGTGGAGCTGCAGGCTGCTGTGAGGTGTCAGGAAATTACAGATCTCAACTGGCAGCTTACATTTCATCTCAACAGGATAACAAATAGGGGCAGAAGAGCAACTGGGGGTGTCTAAGCTTCTACAAAGGCATCACTGTACCAAGCTGACTGGAAGGTACATGGATAATAGATGCAACAATACACAATTGTGTCATGTCTTGATGGGAGCATATAAAGATGCAGGTGTTTATCCAGGTTTAACAATCACCTTCTCCTCTGAAAACCGGCTGGTAATTGTCAGCAACCTTTTGGTTGAATGTCTGGAAATCTGTGTGATGTTATTTCTCGGCAGACTGTTATTGACTATGAGTAATCATTCCTGTATTTATTATCAGCTGTTTTATGACTGGTTGAGCGAAAAGACCAAACAAAGCTAGCTTCGGTGAGTCTTATCAGTGTCAGGATGACCGGAACTGAGGACGGCATGCTGAACTCTTCAGGTTCCGATGGTTTGCTGGGGAACAGCAGCAACGCTGGGATGACCAGTGTGGAGCAGATCCTCGTCCCCATACTGGATTCACTCATTCTAATTCTGGGAATTACTGGACACACTTTAGTGATGGTGATACTGTGTGGACGGCAGAGGAGGGGTTTAGGACAAGCCCCCCGGGGCTCCATGATGAACACAGGGACGGACATACTCCTGCTGGCTCTGAGTGCGGCAGATCTGCTTCTGCTTTTCACAATTCCCTTCCAAACCGTTTCCATAGCCATGCAGAGGTGGCCCTTTGGGAACGTCATGTGCCGTCTGGTGGGCTTCTTGGGTTCTGCCTGCTCATCTGCCAGTGTCTTCACCTTGGCGGCTCTGGCTGTCTCCCGTTACCTGACCGTGGTGAAGCCCACCAGGGCGTACAGTTTGCTCACCCCCCGCAGGGTCTCCATCATCGCTTTCCTGATTTGGGTTCCAGCCTGCTGCCTTGGAGCCCCTCAGCTGGTTTTCCGCTCTGTGGGACCCCCTCGACAAACCCCTGACGGCCTTGCCTGTTTTGCATTCCTGTCCCAGCAGCAGCAGATGATCTATGGAGTATTTCATTTCCTCGCAGCCTTCATGCTTCCACTCATCACCATCGCAGTGGCATACGGCAGCATCTATGTGTTCCTGTGGCGGGGCCAACATGCCGGCAGGACCCCTCAATTAGAGCGCTATCAAAGCAAAGTGACCCAAACAACAGCCATGCTGGTGCTGGCTTTTACTCTGTGCTGGCTGCCCTCATATGGACTGACTCTGGCCTTACTGGCGGATAACAACTCGGGGGCAACAGGGGCCACGCCGCGTTACGGTGCCTTTAGTGTGTTTGCACGCCTAATGGCAACCTCCTCCACGGTAATGAACCCCTGCCTCTATGTGCTGATGTCCCAAAAGTTCAGACAAGATCTGCTGAGAATTTTCAAGATGAAGCGTCGAAAAGTAAAGACCAACGTGGCGATGTCTGCAGTCTGACTCACCCAATGAAAAAACTAACTTAATGAGCTCTAGATCCAATGTCTCAAAGCAGCAATCTGCTGAACTTGAAATATTAAGCCACTGTGTGACGGTCCCAAAGGTTGGGACCTGTGTCAGGTTGGGTTGTAAGAACAGTAGGAAAAACTCATTTTGAATCACACTTCCCAGGCAGAAAAGACAAAGAAAACACCATAAGAAAACTGCAGGGGGACACAGTGAACATACTAAGGAATGTGCCCTGAAACCTGACAACACATCACTCTGAGCTAAAACATCCCTGTATTGAAAAAGGGTGGTTGTAGTATCATGCAACATTTGAGTATTGATACTTTTTGGAGTACTGATATTTTTGTCTCTTTTGAAATATAACCATATTAATGGATTGTTTTGTTAACTGATGCATGAGATTTGTTGACCAGGCTAGCTACCATCAGCAGTACAAAGACCTCTTATCTCAACAGCACAGCAATTAGTTTAATAAATAATGTTGAGTGGTTGAAGTATGTGACTTATAGATATAAATTATAAGAATTGAGGAAAACAAATGTTGCTTTTGTTCTTATTTTACTACTTTTGTAATGAAGAAGGTTTACAAACATGGTGGCCATATTGGATTTGAGTTTGGGGTTGGTAACCCACTTGAACCTCTGACTATAAAACTGTAAATATCAGATTCAGAATAACAAGGAAGCATGAAATTAAACTGCGTTATCTGACTAATTATACAAAGCTATGGAATAATAACTAAACAACCTGTTTACGGCAGCCTAATTTCTGTCAGTGAGCCCCAGGGCAGCTGTGGTTACAATGCGGCTTGCCACCATCAGTGTTTGTGTGAATTGGTGAAACACTGAATGTAATGTAAAGTGCTTTGGTCCAGTCTCCTGACTATGTAAATATGGGCCATTTACCATATTTACTTAGGCGTTGTCCTTGCAATAAGATTTGAGACAACAATCATATTCACGAGTAAATGACCTGTTTAAAGTCCAAACTTATATCTAGTTTAAAAAATTGTGTTAACAGACATTTTTTGTCCAATCTTACTGAGCTATTTTGCGACACAAATCTTCATTTATTTTTCATTTATTCTTTAGTCATAAGAAGTCCTTTGGGTGTGGATGGTTATAAGCACAGTAGGAGAACCAATTCTCAATCACATTCCTTGTAAAAAGATGAAAGGAAAAGCACTTTGGTAAAACATTAACACAGCACCTGTGTTTTGTTGCGCCGAGATAAGGTAAAAGAAGGTCTACTTGTCCCTGGACCTGTTTATGTTCCTGCCCATTCTGTTCTCGAAGCACGGATCAAAAGAAATTGCTCTCTTTTTTCATTTTGGGTTTGGCAACGACTTAAGAAGAAAGATTTCCTGGTTCTGTTTAGATAAATGGGAGTTTTTGTCAAAATTCATGCAGCTCTCCTCTTCAGGAAGATTTCTCATCAGGGGGTTGATGTTTAAACAGAGGCCCACCTTTTTAGACTAAAGGAAAGAGACACGGGGGAAAATGGTTTTGGCAAATAACAGGGTTTGTGTCTTGGAGGAGAGTGTGGGAAAGCAAAAAGATAAATAGAGAAAATAGCAAGACCTTGCACATGTAGCCTCACCCTCAAACGTCTGTGTATTTATCCTGTTAAAAACATAAACTTATACATATTTTCATGCAGATTTTATTATAGAAACCAGGAGAAAGCTGTGACATGCACCAGTTTCCTTCACTCATGCAGCTAGATAATGTCTAGCCCAACCAAAAGCCTTCTATGTCAACTAATACGCACTGATACTAACATGGATCCATGTATTCAACCAACAGGGATCCATGTATTCAGTAAAGGCCTCAGAGTTTGGTCATAGAATATAGGTGATCAAACACCATCAGAAACACCAAGGACAGCTGATAAAGTCTGTCTCTAAATATAGTAAGGCTAGGATGCAAGGGTTTAGGTCTGAGTCTGAAACCTGCAACTAAGATGCCCTACAGGGAGTAACAATTATTATGGCCAAAAGTTATCAAGGCTGGAACTGTGTTTTAAATATATAAATGCAGTGAAAAGAAGAAAAGTTTCTGAAGTTTTTTTTTGCTGTTGTTGTTTTCTGGGGGGGGAGTTTTCATGAAATATCAATGCAAATTATTTCCACAACTAAATAACCCTTCTAGTAAACCAGGTAATTGTCAGTCTTTTGTTTAGCTGAAACAAGGTGAAAAGTAAAATTTTTCTTTTAAGCTTTCTAAATGGGGTACTATATGGCCTCTCTGACATTTTTGTTTTGGGGGCACACTTAATTGATTGTGAACATATTTGTGTAGATGGTAAAGACTGCTAAACTTAGGTTAAGGTTGATGAATAGATGTTGATTACTATAGTCCTGTCGAGACATAAGTTGCTCTCAATCAGTTCTGCCTCAGCCTATACTAATTAACAAAGGGAAATGCGTAGAAATTCCAGGCAATAGATGCACAAAGCTATTAGAGACAAAAACCAAAACACATGTAGCTGAAAAATGATTGATTGATATTTGCCAAATTTATAAAATGATATATACCTCTCCATCTACTTTGCACAAGTGCACTTATACACTACTTTGTGTTGCTTTGTCATATGACACCTAAATAAGATCCACTGAAGTTTGCTGGTTATGTTTCAAAATGTGAAAATGTTTATGAGGTATGACTGTAAAAGGTTGGGTTAAAGATCCAAAACCAGAGATGAAAAGTGGGAAGAACTCACTCTCTACAATGGTTCTGCGGTCCAACCCATCATCGCTGATCTGCTGGATGTTACCGAAGTGAATGTCGCTGAAGAAGATGCGGTTTGCTCCTTTACCGCCTCCTCCTCTATAATCAAATGTCAGCGCTATGATGTTCTTCATGTGATCGGGATCTTCAAACGGCTTTATGGGCGCGTTCAGGTTGTTCTCGTCCGACAGGTGGACGCTCTTTAGTATGGTGCGCTCCGAATAGAGAAGGTATCCGTCATAGTCGCGGCATCGGCAGCCATCTTCCGCTAGCATGCCATGAGCGCAGGCGCATGTGCGCTGGCCGTTGCCACGGTAAAGACAAAGCTGCTCGCAGCCGCCATTTTTCACTTTGCAAACATTTGTTCCTGTGAAAGATGGCAAAATGAGAAACAGTTTTTAGGAAAAAAAATCAAATTATAGATACTTTTATTCTTTGGTTTTGCTTACCTTGCTGCCTGGCTCTGTTGAAAACCTTGATATCTTTAAGCTGCACCCCAATACCAGTTCTCAGAGAGACGGATTCTGTTGCATTATCTTTACTGCCTCTCTTAATAGAACCATTAGCATGTGTCCTGTATATAAAAAGGAAGAATCGAACAAGAGTTGATGAATGAAAATATGAAGAAAAACATCCTGAGCAGCTGTGACGTATCTGACCTATCACTCCAGTAGATGTAGCTCTCAAACAGAGAAACAGAGAACATGTCCATGTTATTGCTGGCCAGCACCACCTCCCTGTTTTCTCCAGTCTCCAGGTTAATTCGCTCAATCTTGTCTGTCCTGGCATCACACCAGTACAGCAGACCCTCCTATGGACAAAAACAAAGTAATCATGCTCCCTGCACTTCAAATATAAGCTGATCATTAGTTGCGGCCTACCTTATAGTCAATAGAGATGCCGTTGGGCCAGCTAATACTAGCGTTGACCAGAATGGCCCTCTGTGAACCATCCAGGCGAGAGCGTTCAATGCGGGGGTACTGACCCCATTCTGTCCAGAACAGGTAGCTGCATCCAAGAACATGCAGGGAAAGAGAAACACTCTGAGATGGCTTCATTTCTAATCAGTACATACAAATCTATAGATGAGGTGGTTATAATGCACTGTGTGTATTCTTTTAGAAGCCTCACCCTTTCTCAGGATGTACTGTGATGGCGCGCGGCTTGTCCAGGCCCTGGGAGATCACCACATAACGGAAGGAGCCATTCAGTCGAGCCACTTCGATCACATCAAAACCTTGGTCGGTCCAATAGATGTTTCCTTTTGTTGGATAGAGGAGAAACATTGATCCATAGACAGATCTTTGGGCAGGATGTAACTATGTATGATGGAACACTTTTCAAATCTATTATCTCTGCCATCTTATTCAGCCGGAGAAAAGTCTAGTCTTTTTTATCTGTCTCCTTTTTATTGCAAGGTTGTCATATTTTGTCCCTAAAGAGAGCTGAGTCAACTTAAAATAAAAACATAATGCCATGATAGCAGGGTTTATTACCCACCCTAAGTGAACTTTTAAGCTATTCCTTAAAATTCAACCAGAGTATGGTTGCTAACAGGGATGAATATTATTTCTCCACTTTTCTTCAAGAAGTTATTAACAAAAAAAGATTTTGCAAACATTTTTCTAACAACTGTGACATATTTGCCTTTTCTGTGCATTTGAAGCTATATTATAGATAAGGCATCCAATTTTGTCATTTTAAAAAATCTTAATTTTTCCTTATATTGTTGTTTTTTTTCTTTAAAACGATATTCATAAATAAGAGACTGCAACGGCTGCTGCAGCTTCCTCTCTGTCTGCATCATGCTATTTGCATACTGCAGGAAATCACAAAACCTAACTAGAGCATGAGTCAGAAAAATTCAGGACATAGAGAAGCACTATTTCTTTAAGTTTTGTCCTCACGGTAAACTTAAAGAAGATACCACCAACTAAGCACAGCTTACCAAAGCACAGCAAAAATGCTACCATTAGGCTAAAACTTTAGCAATCTGCAAGAGCGTAATTTCCATGGAGGGATTAAGGGGATTATGGCCCCTATCCAATCAATATCATCCCAATATATAAAAAAAAACCCACATTACTAATTATTTATAAAATTATCTCACATAACTGACAGATTACTTTTATTCATTTTCAATTGCTAGTGAAACAGTAATTTCCCCTATGCTGCCCAAAACTAGGTCCCATTCAGCCCATTTACCAAGCATTAACTGTTTGCTGTACTTTTGACACAGTCGCTAGTGCTAGTGGTTGGCCTGTGAAACCATGAAAAGAGGCATAAAAAGCAGAAATAAATATTTTTTAACTTGTGACTATTTTTGATATAGCACAAAATCTCACAACAGAAGATATTTAGAACTACGTCTCTGCAAAAAAAGATGCATTAAGCTCAAAACTAAAAATAGGTTTTCCATTTTAACAAAAAGCATTTTCATTTTTCTTGTTTTCCCTATGATCATTGTCTGCTTTACTTGACCTGACTATGAGTCAAAAAGGAAAGAAGACATAACAATAGCTCCTTTCATAACATTGCACTTTGGCTTAGTGCTGTTCATGAATAACACAATGCTTGCGAAGACCTCAACCCCCCTAAAGGGAGACCCAAAGTTACGCCATCGACATGGTTTGAGTCTCACTGACATTATGGTTGAGTGTTGGATGAGGTATATGATAACAAACCATGGATACACTAGCTTTAATGTGATAGGATTGGTGCAGCGTACAGCAACTGTTCTGCAGAGGGTTTTGCTTCAAGTAGGGCCCTCAATGCCCTGAGGAACTGACTCCAGCAGCAGCACCACCTTAGTGAATCTCACTGAAAACTTTCAAGTGCAGTCAAACCTTCTAGTTATATGGTTATCTACGCAACTAGTGCACCCTCACAATACCAAGCCTCCATTCAACTTTCAAATGAATTAAAATGCTTAAATACAACGCCCTATGAAAAGTTAGCCTTCTTAGCAATGAGCCTTCGTGGTCCCCTATTTATGTTGCGGGTCTGGATAACTGTCTGCTGGACAGTCCATCCATCCATCTTCTGTCATGCTTTATCCCTACAAGATGATGTTGTACGACATAATGTAATGTTTCTTTATTGGGGTCCCTTCTTTATTAATTTGATATAACCTAATTTATTTAAAAAGGTTTGGGTTTTCTACAAATAATAGCCATTTAAATGAAAAGAAAAAAACTACTATAACTGTAACTATTCTAGGAGTTTCCTTTTAAACTGAATTAAAAAAAAATCTTCAATAATTTCTACAAAATTTTGACAGTAATGTTCTTGTTCTTAGTTTTTCTTTTTTTTTTCATTTGAGTTTAACAGTTGAAAAATAAAATGGTTTTCCAATAACTGAAGCATGTCTTTGTAAAGTTGTAAGTTGTACATTCAATCCCATTTGACGCCTCCTACCAGCTATCCAGTCAACAGCTATTCCCTCCACTCTCCCAATGCCGTTGGTAACCACGTCTTCCCTCCAGGTCTGGTCCCTCTTGGCTCTGCTGATGGTACTCAGGCCCATATCCACCCAGTAGATTGTGTCATTCTCTGTAGGAATGAAAAGAAACAAGCTTCCAATAACTCTAAATAATATAGAGTCCTAGGTTAACTTGTAAATTAACATTTTAACTTCAAGGATATAGAAAAATATAAGATTTATGGGCAGCCTTACCAGCATGAAAATCTATGCCAACAGCTAGTGAGGTGCCAGAAACTGGAACCAGTGCATCGGATTTGTCTGAAGGGTCCAAAGGAATACCCCTAATGCCTTCATGAACAGAGTACAGAAGGAAGGACCCCACTCCTGCAGCAGACAAACACAGTGACCCTTTCAAATCTCCAAACCACTCTCTGACCATTAATATCAGCTTGTGAAACAGAATTGGCTTGAAATGAGGATCTCTGTATGCAAGCAAGCACATCCTACCCTCGCAGGACTGCTCCCCAGTCCGTAAGCTGTATCCCGCAGTGCACATGCAGGCTCTAGTGGTCGGGGATGTGGGGAGGCACAGCTGGGAACAGTCTCCATTGTTTTTGCTGCAGAGATTGGTGCCTGGTAGCCACAAAGAAAAAATACAAAAAAAACAAAACCAAGATGAGTGACAGCAGCTTAAACAGAGGTGCTTGGGATAAACATTCTACATCCAGGCTTCAAATTAGACCCTCTGTGAGAAACAGATGCCCTTGTCTTATAAAGATCAAAAAAAGTTGCACCTTTCTGCACAGTTTCGTTGTAGATCTTCATGTGCATCATGGGTGATGTGCTGTTTCTCAGGACTTTCCAGTTGCCTCCATCTTTCTTATCACATGTTCCTATCAGGTCAGCTCCCTGATCTGCCCACCACAGCTTATCCCCTTTGGGTGAACATTACAAACACAGTGATTGGCAGTTTTTGCTGAAACCAAAGCTACATTTAAGCAGAATGGGTGACACTAGGTGGGTATAAACATTTCAGAAGGTCATACCCATAATAGCAAGAGCGCTTCCCTTGATGAGTTTTCCCTTAGCTGCTTCAAGAAACTCCAGTTCAGAACCATCCAGTTTACAGCGGTTTATGGTGCTGTTTCCTGAACTGATCCAGTAGAGCTGCTCTGTGTCAAAGTCAATGGAAAGGCCTGGGAAAGACAAAAACAAATCATATGTATGACCAACTTTCTATCCTCGCCACTAGGGAGCGCTGTCCTGACGTCAAACAGGGACTGTAGGTTTCTCACCGATAGGGCCTTTCTGGTTGGTGAAGAGGACCCTGAGGTTGCTGCCATCTGTGTTGGCCATACTGATGTTGTCGCCATCTGTCCAGTACAGCTTCCTGATGCAACAACACACATTTACAGGATTTTTAAACAAATAACACAATTTTTAGAGTTGCAAGCTTCATTTTACTATTCTAAGCAAAAGTATTCATACACAAGTTGTCATGTCAGTCTCAAACTTCTATGTCTTTCACAGGAATTTTGTCTGTGAAACAAATGATGCATGGGTTTCACATCATTTTTCAAATTAAAACCTAAAAAAAGGGCTTAGGATATGTTTCTACCACTTTGGGAGAACAAAATGCACTTTTAAAAAATGCACCAGTTCTTCGTAGCAAAAAACTCTGATTAAATAGAAAAAAGTTCAAAACATGCCAAAGTTTACAAGCTTGATTTAGGCTAATCATTCAGGCTTTATGAGGAGGAACTCAACTTTTAACTCTTCGCAATGTTCTTCCTGACCTGTCTGCTGTGTTCCACGTACTTCTAACAAACCTATGAGGCCTTTATAGAACAGCTGGATTTATTATCTTAAAAAAAGAAACAATCAGAGTTTGATATTATTTGCTCATTTACGGAATTGGTTGTGGTGGATGTTATTCAGGGGTGCCAGACTAAATGGAATGGATTCTTTTCACCTCACTTCCCAGTTTTATGCTACGTTTCTTTCAGGTAGAAATTATTTTCCCAATTTCATAACCTGCCTTTACTGTAACAGAATACCACCTACCAGACAGACTATAATATTGTGTTTCATTGGGTATACATTATCTCCCAGTGTATTACATATTAAATAGGTTTAACTTCCTGTTGATTGCAACGGGATCCAGACACACTCTTTAATACACTTGTTGACATGTTTCGAAATAAAAAAAAAAAAAGAGCTAAGGCATTAAAGCCCACTCTCTTATGATTTTTTTTGTACAAACACAAGTTTATCCTGCCCCAACCTTTCTTGACTCCACCCACTACAGTTGGGGTCAAGTGTGTTTGTGTGGCAGAGAGAGCAGACAGCCCCAGCACATGGTTCTAACATCTGCTTCTCATTTTCTCCAACGCCAGCAACGCTCAGATCGCTAACAGCCCTCTGCCTTACCAAGTCCTTCAAAGACACGACGCAGTAAACAACAACAGACACACTTTCCCAAATGCAAATAAAACACTGCAACATAGAAATTTTCGTGCATAACTTAGATACGGTGTATTTATAAGTACAGATGGTTTGTCTTTGCGCTGTCTGACTGAAAGGGAGGCTGGGGCCACGTTCTGTTTGGAGATTAGGGGGGAGGAAGTTTCAGGAGGGAGAAAAAAAAAATGAATGTTTTAAGTATCGCCAGAGGGGACAGGATGTAAGATAAACAAAGAGAACTGAAATGGAAAAAGAGACAGAAACACAGAGACACTGGCAGAGAATCAGACGTACAGTCTGAGTATCACAATAGAGAATAGAAGTAACCCAGGAGAATAATAAAATAATAAAATACACTGTGAGAAGCCTCAGAGATTAGCAACCTGTTAGCTTCAGTACAATTTAAATAATAGTGACCGCATGAAAGGGGAGGATAATAAGAATCCACAGTAGAGTGTAATAAATATATTTTTTTACATGGATGATATGTATCTTCGGCCAGAGCAGAAGACCTGGGTACCCAAAAACAAAGTTGTCTGTTACTTTATTCCAAGCAACATTTTGTTGAGTGTTTCGTTTTACAGATTAATTGGATGTCCAGTCAGTGGGAAACTGCAACCAGGGAATTACATCATGTAAGTAAATATGTCATTATAAGGCTAAAACCTGAATCTGAGTTAAAGTTTCCAAGAAACTGCAGACTTAAAGGGTTTGCTCCCATTTTCAATGCAAGAAACTGAACTGCATTTAATCAAGTCTATTTCTAAATCCCAAAAAAATCTTTATTAATCCTAAACTCACTTCTTATACACTCAAAAGAGATTCTTCAATAAGAATTTTTAAATGTATTTTCTTTGTGGGCACTTTAAATTAAGACAAGCATGCTTTACTTTAAGTTTGTCATTTCAGAAAAGCTCAAGACTGACTTCAAAATGATGAATCTGATTTTGTTATTTAGGTGTTTGACAAGTTACACTGTTATTACTGAATGGTATGACAGGCCTTAATTATGTCATGGGTGTGTATTTGCTCCTGTGGGGGAATGCTTGGGCCAGAAAATATGGGGGTTAGCCAAAGCAGCATTTATGGAGGAAAGGCCACTAGCTGAAAGAAGGAAGGTGCTGGAGAGCTACTTCCAGCTTCCCTACAACTGAGAGCTTTATGATAGGCCTGTTTCTCTTCCTTTGTGTGAGTGTGTGGTACTGACCCCAGGATTGGATGCATCACCAGACAGTGTGGTTTGTCCAAGCCCTGGATAACAGCATTTTTAAAGGAGCCATCCAGTCTGGCGACGTTAATCTGCTTCTTATTGGCATCATAACTGGTCCAGAACAGGTTCCTAGACACCCAGTCCACTGCCAGGCCGTGTGTATTGGGTAGATCTAACGAAACACAAGAAATTTTAATTATTATTAGCTCTGGTGTTTCTATAAAAAAATAAAAATAAAACTCCAAAAGCTTTTCATTGAATCAGAGTTAAGACTAGAGTGATTGTTACTTCAGTATATCTTCTTATTATTGCTGCAGGAAGCCTTAGGGGTTGTGTTGTTAATACGCCACTGATTTATGAAGATATAGTGTTCAGATTACTAAGAAATTATACTGGAAATTTTAACATTTTATAAGTAATGTGTCTATATGGAAAAATGGACCTTAGGATGCTTTGCTACCTCTTAATTTCTCACTGAAACTGTAACTTAAGGACATTTTCTTGTTTCTGTAAATGGATTCATTTGAACATCCATGTCCACTGATGGGTTGCTAAGCTTTCTAATATCCTCTCTATCTAAAAAAAAAAAAGGAAACTTTAATTTGTATCAGCCTTATTTTTATTAAAGAGTTGGAGACAAGAAGAACCAAACATCTCATCTTAAAAAACGGTCTAATTTGAATTTAAAAAAGGTAATGCAAATTTGTTAAATGTAATGATTTATGAAAATATTTGCATCAATGTTTTTATGAACTGGACTTTTCCTGTTGCTGCACAATATTAATACCATTTTCTGAACATTTTCAAGAGGGTATTTCCTTTGTTTTAAGACAAACTAGTCAAGCATGAAGTGGTTGGATGAATGTAATACAAATGTCTTAAATAATGCTCAGATAAAGTTTGTGTTTTTCTTTTTAGCATGTTTGACTGCAGACTTAAAACTCATATTTCTAATCATAAAGGGAAGTTATAGTTAAATAAAAAAAAATCAATATGAAACATCTGGGTGTAATCTGTCCAAACCGACCTTCCCTTTACTAGACTAACAAGCCTTTAAAAGATGCCCTGCCTTGTCCTCTATCGTTTCCTTACCAGCAGAAACAACAGTCTCGACTCCGGTCCCGTTAATAAAAGCTCTCTTTATCGTTTTTGTTCGCACATCTGACCAATAGATGCGGTGCTCTAGAGCGTCGTAGTCCACCACAGTCACATTGTCGATGTCTGGCACAGTGAAGGAGATGATGTAGTTGTAGTATGGGTTGTCAATGTCCACTCCCCTGATCTCTATTTGTCGAGCATATAGCAGGAACTGACGAGACTCTGCAGGTGAGACAAAATGGTGACAGGCCCCCATTAGTGTTCAGTGAAATCAATCTTTTGGTAAATGCTGCAACAAGTCAAAAGGGGAATCTCTGAGAAGGAACTAATGCTGCAAGGATGAGTGCTCCTTTGTATTATTCCTGCTGCTTGAACAAACACTTAATTCAATTGGACTTTTGACTGAAGTGATCATATCTGGCAGGGTAACGCAATAGCACAGCAACAGCAGTGGGAGTAAATTCAATCAGTGCAAATACATAACTGATAGCATGAATTTAACAGTCAGAGCTCATTTAAAACTTTACGGCTTCAGTGACAGACAGAAAGGAATTGAAAGAGGAATTGAGATTGGGGACTAATGGCTCTGTCAGAATGAAACAATGGGTCACCGGATCCAATATCAGAGAAGGTAATCGAGAAGCACACCCTGAATACTGCACTTTAACAAAAGATAAACAAGCTTGCTGCTACTTAGGGAGGAAAAACTATATTTTTTAGAGTTAAGACTTCCCCTCCACAGAGCTTCCTTTTTTGCAGACATGCAACAACAACAAAAAACAAACTTTTTTTGCTTTCATAATATGTGGTCAAACCTACCAAAGCATGTCCGTCTGTCGGGGCCCAACTTCATCAGGTGAGGACAAGCACATGAGAAAGTCTGATTGTAGTTGATCAGGCAGAGGTGGGAGCAGGGCTCTTTGCCATCTTTAGCTGCACACGGGTTGGGAGCTGGACAGATGAAATGAAAGAGTTCAGACTTGGAATGTGTACATGGTTATTTTATTTGGTGTAACTGATCTAGTATTTGTAACAGGAAATACTGATTAAGCCAGTTAGCATCCAGATAGGAGAGAAAAGGTTAAATACTGTAGTAATGGCAAGAAGGTTGGTATTTGCAAAATAGCTGATCTACTGGGATATTCATGCCCTGCCATCCTTCAGGTTTACAGAGAGAAGAGAAAAAACCAAAATAAACCTTATCGGTGAATATTTAATACCAGCAAATTGACTGATAGGAGTGCTTTTGCTCTTTATTTGACCCCTGAGGTGCTTAAAATTGAAGCCTACTGTTTGCCTTACTAAATAAATGTAGTTCGTATTCCCACCAAGGTTGATTTTATTAATGCATAGGAATATAAACAATATTATATGAATGTAAAAATGCATATATATGTGTGTTTCAGATGTTTATTTGAACTATAAAACAAGGATTACCCTGCTCCCTAGAAAGCAATTCTGTTGGGTTTCTAAACCACGATTTTTAACAATGCACTTGGGTAACAGTTCTTTTCTTATGAGTTACATTGGAATAGGTCATAATGGAGATGGCCAGGTTAGATGTGAAACAAATTGGAAATCAGTATTGACCGAGACAAACCTGCTTGATGCATCGCTGCAGTCAAAACAAAATGAAACCCGAAACGTGGGAATGTATAATACTAGAAGAATTGTGAGCTTTTCCCCTGTCTAGTAAATTTACAACAGATTTTGCCGCTACTAAGTGAGCAGTGAATGTGTGCACTTCCTACCTTGAGGCTGTCTGGATGGATGATAGACCTGCAGGTCAAAAGGTTGTGTATTGGTTCTCTGGACCACGGTCACATTGTTCCCAGTCCACTTGTTTGCCTTGGCAAGTGTGTTGGTTCTCCAGTCGGTCCAGTAAACCTCTCCACCGTACATGGTGACCGCAAATGGATGCGAGAGGTACTCATGGCCCCTCAGAACCTCGATCAGTCCAGAGCCGTCATACTTAGCAGAATAAATGGCATCAGATCTGTGTAAGTAAAAATGTTAAATAATTTATACGTTTTATTCTTGGAAAACCATTTAATAAAATGTGAGGATAAAAGGCTACTTTTGTTGTTTGTTTTACCTGGCATCAATCCACAGGATGCGCCGCTCCAGATAATCCACAGTGAGTCCGTTAGGCCAGCCTCCGTTGCCCGTCTCCTTGTGGATTGTCTTCCTGCCTTCACCACTCATGGATGCAGCCTCAATCCTCGGCAAACTGGCGTCCCAGTCTGTCCAAAACAGAATTCTGCCAAAAACATAATTTTATCATTATAAGTTGTTTTCCTTGCTTTACTTTACAGAGGTTTAAATAAGCAGTACAGCTGTTACCCGTCGCGAGGGTCAAGAGCAATAGCCCTAGGGTGTTCCACCTCCCCAGCCAGCAGTGTAGTCCTCATGGTTCCATCCAACTTGGCTACCTCGATCTGATCAAGGTTGCTTTCCACCCAATAAATGTTTCCTGCTATCCAGTCCACTGCCAGACCCTCAGGTGTAGCGAGACCGTACTGGATCACTACATCAAAGCTGGTTAAAGCTGTAGAACAGGTATAGAAAATGACAAGAATTCAATTCAACATGCTGATTTTTATCAGGTTCTTCATCTGCAGCCATTTATCAAGTTGTATCGACTGAACTCTTCAAAGTTTTTTTTTTGTCTAAAGTCAAAATCAATCTCTTAAATTCATTGTGCTATCAAGTGAAGCAGTTAATTATCTTGCGTGATTAAGGTATTTTGTTGTATTCTATTAAAATTCACAAAAGGTTTTGCAGGAATAATTCCGCTGATGCTATTTTTTTTCAGATGTACTGTAGCCGACAGCATTGATCAGCTGGGATTTAGTACTTAGAAATCATGTAATTGTAATAAGTATCACAAACTGTCCACTAATGAAGTGTTTAGATGCCACGTTGAAGAGGAAACACATCAGCAAAAGAGGAAGTGACAGTACAATTACAGAGTAGCGCTGTAAAAACTAAATATGTGGTGTCAGGGCTAACAGCCCCCCTCTAACCCTTTAATTTGCCACTGCCCCCACTAATGAGAGAGATGCATAATTATTTAGGATGAGTCAGTATGCTGTTCGGAACAATGTTAACACAAACTTAAAAGCCAAACAGCTTTCTGTACTTATTTCATTGTTTCCCTCATGGTCTTTGCCTGTGTTGCTGGTTATAACTTTTCTGAAATGGAGTTAATGAAGTCTTTAAAAGATAATCTTTTATTTTGTCATGGATGGTGCTCTCAGTTGTCTTAATCACAAGAAAAGACAGACATTTGGGAGACTGAAGCAAAGGCAAATCAGGTAATAGCTATTCAGCCAAAAGCAGGTAAAACTTAAAGGTATCCAGATTAAAACTAGTCAAGCCAAAAGCTAAATAAGCTCAGAGGTACAGTAGTTTTCTGAAAACTAGTTCATATAAAAGCCAGTTAAAACTAATTGCTAGTCAAAATAAAAACTAAATTCAGCTCATGGTAAGTCAAACCAACATCTAGTTAGCTACCTTCCAAAAATGGTAAAAAAACAAAACAATCAAATGGACTTTGCTTTTTTTAAGTTTGAAGATGTTTCACTTCCCATCCAGGAAGCTTTTTCATTTCAAAATGTCTGAATTAGCATTGAGTTTAAAGCTTTATAGAGCAGACCAAAACAGAGCCATGTTTTGGCTAAGAAAACATGCACGTTTTCTATATTTTGTATTATACTATGTTACTCTGAGCATGTGTAGTGATGGTGCCAAACGAAGACGAAGGTAAACGCATCAGCAAAGTCATCACTACCATTTTACACACTGCAGTTTAGTGCGTTTTATTATTATGGAATATAAAACATAACTTTTGCTTCCTCTTCCTGAGACACATTTAGTCACGATCAGGATGTATTACCGGCTGCGCCTCCATAAATGAGGGGATGGTACAGATTATTGGTGACAGATGGGGAACCAATTACCTACTATATCTTTCCACAAGAATGGAAAGCAAGGAGATGCATTTAAAATGCTTTTATGTACTTAACTGGATTAAAAAAACAGAAAAATTATCTCGTTTAAAATGGATGGGTTGTTTGGACATAGCCTGAGAGTAGTTCGTAATAAGCTACCTAATGTTTTGGTTTCGTCATCATTTATCCAATCTGATCTGTGTCTAAAAACAAAACTCCAGAACATATCTCTCTATGATCTCTCTATAAGCTCATGATCGCCACTGAAGAATAACATAGACTGAAAATGCTAGAGAAAAGTAAAAGCTGCTTATCTGACAAGTGACTAAATCAAACATAATGACAGAAAATAGAGCAATTACCTCCATTCTCAGACAACTTTCCACGATAGATCTTGTCTTCCACCACATCAGTCCAGTAGAGGGAACTCTGGTTGAGATGGAAATCCAGGGCGATGGTGTTTCTGAGGCCGGGCACCAAGACACTGAACTCCCCCTTGTTCAAATCAATGCGCCGAATTTCATGGCGGTTTGAGAAAATAATAAATGGCTTGAAGGGATCTATAAAAACACAGGAAGAAAAGATAGGAAAATATCCCGGTGTTATAGCAGTTTTTTCCCCCTAAAAATAATTTATACATTGTTATGAAATGTTTTACTTGTTCTTAATGAGGGTGATGATCAAGAGGAAGGTCACTAATTAAAAAAAATATATACCGGTATTTTTTTATTCAGCGTGTGAATTAGGACTGGTCTTTTATCCACATAGATGAAAACTTGCATTAAAGATCCTTCATAAAATCTATTTGTCTTAGAATCTGATGAGTCTAACGTCAAATTTAAACGTCACTATTCAAAGACGAATAAATATCTCACATCTTTCCAAACAAGGTAGATGTTTGTAACAGATATGGAAGCTCTGCCTGCAATGTTCCACATCAATTGTTTTCTTTTGTCCAGCCTTGACACATTTTTTTTGCAAATTTCCTTCTACTCTATTAACAAAGTACTCTCCAAAAGTATTGATACTTAATAGTATCATATTTTTTGCCTTTCAGAAATATACATCCAGTTCTCTCCGGAAGGAAGTAAAAGCTATCACATCGAATTGCTAATTGCTGACTGCTTCTTCCGTTACACAATGGATTCACGAGGTTGTGTCTTTTCTAAAGATAGAAACTAATAGATTTATAATGATTAGAAAAAAAAAAATTATAGTAACCTGCCACCATTTATTGACTTTTTTTTGGAGTGAACACAGCTAATTTTTTCGATTGTCTCTGCTCTGTTTTAACTTTTTCTTGCAAATGTCGGTATCTTCATTTACATCTGAATACACTTAAAAGTTTAATTGAAGTTTAATTGTGTATCAGACAAATATAAATACAGTTTAGTTAAAGGAAAATTCCGGTTTTTAACACTTTTAGCCCATTTTCTGTAGTGTCCAGGATGAAATCGAATGATCGACACCAAAATTTTGACGATTGGTCCTGTCTCTGCTATTTGGCTCATGCAGAATCCCCCCTGGCTGCTTCAGAATGGCTTCCATAGTGCATGTCCGATAATGTCCTTAAAACAACCTTAAACGTTCTTTTTTTAAAATATGCTACTCACCGGGTCATCAGCGCTGTTCAATGACGTTCCAAAAAAAGTTTCATGAAGAAAAACCGTTCCTGTAGTGTTTTATTTAGCATTACTCAGGTCATATTTCCCTAATATTGAAATGTTTTGAGGAACTGAAATCTGTTAGTCTGAACAAAAAAAATAACCAAGTGAAGTCATCTTCCCCATCTGAGAGCCAGTCTGTTAAATCCAGGCCACCGCTGCAAAAAGGACTTTTAATCTTACAACTCCAGCTTAAATACATGTATTCCGAGCAGTGCAGAAGAGCTCTGCCTTGCATTGTACTGAAGCTGGCAGTCATGTAACACATGCCCTGGGTGACTCTCCCTATAGAGGCTCTGCTTAAAGCTGCTTCAATCCTATGTAATGAAAACAGCGAGTAAATTAGCAGCAGTTATCTGGAGCTAACAGGCAGCCAGACAGGCAGCAGGATGAACAACAGCAGGCAGCTGGCTCATCTCTAAAGCCTGTCGGTGAGGAGCAGCCGGAGAAAGTCATGTTTCCTTCGTGAATATAGTTTATTCCTTTTATGCCGGTGATAAAATTGCAAACCATTTTAGAGGGCCCTGTTTCTTTTGATTGGACCCTCCAATTTTCAATTAATGTTTGCAGAAAATAACGTACCGGTACATTAAAAAAATTATAGCAGTATCTTTATGGTCTCTTAATGAACCTTCTGACCAACCAAAAACTTAGGTTGAGTACAGACATACTTTATGACTCTTTCAATCTGTAGAGTACATTATTTTGGGTTTGATGGTGTCATGATCTTGAAGCTGATGACTGACTTAATCATTAATTTCATTCACCTGTCCAATTCTGCCGGGTAGCTCATTACCTCTCATCTGATCCATCTGCTCCTGCCTGTATTTAAGGTGCTTGAATCCAGTCAACAGGGTTTATGTTGTTCTCTCTAGCAAGTGGTGAGAGGGTTTTTAGAGTTCCTTGGTGTCTCTCATTTTATGAGCCTGACCTGTTTTGCCTTTCAACCACTGAGGCTGCCTGTTCCCGTCTGATCTGTTTTCCTGAACTGTCTCTGGACTCCTGGACCTCTGAGCCTGTCTGTTCCTGGTCTGATCTGTTTGCCTGAACTGTCTTTGGACTCCTGGACCTCTGAGCCTGTCTGTTCCTGGTCTGATCTGTTTGCCTGAACTGTCTTTGGACTCCTGGACCTCTGAGCCTGTCTGTTCCTGGTCTGTTCTGTTTGCCTGAACTGTCTTTTGTCTCCTAGACCTCTGAGCCTGTCTGTTCCTGGCCTGATCTGTTTGCCTGAACTGTCTTTGGACTCCTGGACCTCTGAGCCTGTCTGTTCCTGGCCTGATCTGTTTGCCTGAACTGTCTTTGGACTCCTGGACCTCTGAGCCTGTCTGTTCCTGGCCTGATCTGTTTGCCTGAACTGTCTTTGGACTCCTGGACATCTGAGCCTGTCTGTTCCTGGCCTGATCTGTTTGCCTGAACTGTCTTTGGACTCCTGGACCTCTGAGCCTGTCTGTTCCTGGCCTGATCTGTTTGCCTGAACTGTCTTTGGACTCCTGGACCTCTGAGCCTGTCTGTTCCTGGTCTGATCTGTTTGCCTGAACTGTCTTTGGACTCCTGGACCTCTGAGCCTGTCTGTTCCTGGTCTGATCTGTTTGCCTGACCTGGCTTGGGACTCCTTCATGTTCTCCTGGGTTGCAGCATCTGGGACACTCTAGGTGGCGCTTGCTGCATCGGGTTGGCAACCCACCGGCCGGATCCTACCTCTTTCTCTGGACATGGACTGAACTTGAAAACCAGGTTATAGATTCACAAGGATAAGCATCCTCCATCAGATTATCATGGTCACTAACCTGTGTTTCTCTCCTGCAGAGGTTACAGTCTTAGATGCCCTAGCTGCTGCTACTCCGATCTGCTGTTTTTAAATTAACACTTTTTGAGTAAGCCCACTATCTGTCTTGCCTGAATACTGGGTCCTCTGTTCTGTGTTGTGACAGTCAGGCTCCACAGACAATGCAGTTTCTGCTAGGAGCTAATGTGTATATTCAGTCCGTGACCATCACATACAATTTTAAACTTCAGCTGAACTATGGCAACAACCATAATTGTGTACTTGTAAAGGTTGGGCTGTTATCCACCTCTGGGATATCAATTCCCAGAGCTATAGTGGCAAAATAGGACACAAAAACAGTTTCCAGCTACAGTCCTGTAGCTTTATCCAAATTCCTGTGGTGATATGACTGAAAACTAAAATACCCTACCTTTATATAGATCCCCTTACTTAATATAGAAAATACTCCTTTAGTATAATATCATGTTCAGCAAGACCCTCATCCTCAAATTAATTAACAGCCTTCCAGTTTAAACTTTCTACAACCTTTTTTTAGTATTAATTAGTACAAGGTTAAGGTGTACAGAGCGCAGGATATTAAGACCAGATGTTTTTGCAATATGTTAGAGTTTATAGTACTCTCATGCACTCTAAAAATAGTTTTAGGAGCCTCTTAAAGAGAGAAACAGGCCCACAGCATCACAAATTCTCAATCTCCACCAAACTAAACAAGAGACACGTTTTTGTTTCACACCAGAAAACAAAATGTTAATCTTCTATCAACAAATCCTTAAATGCATGTGAATATTTTCTAATGGCTGTCATAGAGACCTGGTGTCCCCGGATGCCACGTTTAGCTGCAGCTAACAGTGAGCTTTGGAGTTTACATACACCTCCATCCTCCTCCCTTTTTGTGACTGCAACATGAATGTAGGTCCTTGTCTAACCTTGTTTGCTCCAGCTCCTTTTCCATCAGCTTTCAAGTTTTAAATTATTATAGGGAAAGTTAGTCTATTTTCTTGCAGCCTTTTTTTTCTGACATATATATAAACACACATCATCTTTGGTTGAATGGCATGCTATCCTGTCTTTCCCATTTTGAAGAGTCGCTGTGAGAAATTGGCCTCAAATACCAGAAGGAAACAGGAAGTCATGGATTGCTTTGCAGGGATTCGAAGTTAACTTGAAAGTAAAGCATGAATTAAAACAACGCAGCTAGTGTTGGCATTACTTCCTTGGACATGGTGTAGGACGTGTGCTATTTAGAATTTCTTCTAAAAAAATGAATTTCTTAGCTTTTTTTTTTTAAAGAAATAATAATACTCAAATAAACCTTTTTTAAGTTTTCAAAGTGATCTACTGTGACAGTAATAGTATTTTAGTATTTTATAAAGAGGTCGCAATAGATATATTTTTGTGGGAGCGGTGGCCTAGTGGTTAGAGCTTGCACTCGGGTCCCAAGGTTCTGAGTTCAAGCCCCACTCTGGGTTCCTGAGCAAGACCCTCAACCCTGACACTGCTCCAGGCGCCGCACAATGGCAGCCCACTGCTCCCTAAGGGGATGGGTTCAATGCAGAGTTTATTTCGATGCTTTGTACTTATGACAGTGTAACAACAATAAAGTTGAATTCTATTCTTCTATTATACAGACAGCATTGTATAAAGTAATATTTTTTTTTTTACATTCACACTAATTGTTTAGATCGAACCCCATGTCAGGGCCCTTTTATCATGCTCTGTTTGAGTGGATCTGTTACCTGTGCTCTTGCAGCTCTCCATATCTGACTCAAGTTCCCAGCCATCGTAACAAGAGCATTTCACACTGAATTTGTCCTGTTCGCAGCGCTGACTGCACTTCAGGTGTTTGGCGCAGAAGCTCTGTATCTGACAGGTCTTGTTGTCAGGGCCAAGCTCCATGCCCAGCGGACAGGAGCACATCACGCCCTCAATGGGAGACACCGTGCAGTTATGGCTACAGTCGCCGTTGTTCATAGAGCAAACATCTACAAAGAAAGAAATGATGAGGCCATGAAGGTTTTCCCTCCCAGTTCCTGGATACTGTTCTTTTCTTACCGCAAAGTTTCTCGTCAGAGCCATCTGGGCAGTCGTCGATGCCGTTGCAGATTTTCTCTGCAGACAGGCAGATGGTAGTGTTGCTGGCACACACGTGGTGGGAGAGCTTACACACCAGGGCATCGCAGTTTTCCTCATCCGAATTGTCCTCGCAGTCGCTGTCGCCATCACAGACCCAAGCTTTACTGATGCAGCGAGCTGAGGACAGAAAGCCAGGTTAGGACTAAACTAGGCTTTTACCTACCCAATGTCTTTACGAGTCTCCTCACCGGAGTCTCTGCAGCCAAATTTGACAGTTGGATCACACATGGGTGTGACGCCCTCGCAGTTCTTCTCATCACTCATGTCCATGCAGTCGGTGTCTCCATCGCAGCGCCAGCGCAGCGGGATGCACAGGCTGTCCATCCGACACTGAAACTCATCGGTATGACAACCACCGGGTGGACGTGTGGCTATGAGGGGGAACAAAGAGGTTTTTTTTAGACATGAGCACGGTTAAAGTGCAAAACCATGAAGCAGAAAGGTAACAGGAAGGGCAGTTTTAGCACAACAGATTACAGGACACATGGATTAGTCATCACTCCAGCTGAGATGTGAATCATTTTATTCTCCTCTTGCTACGTAAAAAAGGTGAATTATAATCAAACAGTACAATAATGGGATTGTGTATGCATGAGGCATAAGGTTTTTTTTTTTATGTGGGGATTGCTCTTCTTGCAATAAAAGTGTAAAATAACAATCTGAGGTAAAATGCAACAAACTACCCATGATAATAACAAACATCTGCAACAGGAGACTTTGATGAGCTCAATGCAACAGATAATAAAGACAAACCTAATAATCAGCTCATGCTGTATGAGCCCTTAGTCTATCTCCGTATAAACCGGTATTTGTGCTATTAGTGCTATCAAAGGAGATTTTTATTTTAACCCATTGTAACGTTGCAGATTAGGGCTGAGGAATAAATGTTGGAAAATATTTAAAAGGCTCTTTCAAAAAAGTCACAATGACCATCAAAATTGTGGATAGATAAAATGTCAAAAAAAGTGGAAATGTCCTAAAATCAATTACAGTGATTCGTAAAAACTGTTATAATGTCAAGAAGCAATTACAACAAAATGAATCAAGGAAGAATGTACAACATTGAGAAAAAATCAAATTAAGGAAAAATCATGAAACTGGTATGAAAAAGTAAAGATTTGACTGAACCCATTGAACCAAGTTTTAAGCCTGATTGGCTCAAACATAGGAGATACAAGGGAGCTTTGTGATTGGTGGCAAACCATCCCGTTTAAAAAAATGCATTTGTGTATCGAGGCACGTCAAGGGAGTCTCAAAGATCCACACACAAATGCAGGGAAGTTTAAAGACCACTGGCACTTCGTGATATAATTTATAATTTTTTATGGACCAGAAATATTTTGGTGATCTTGTTCTGTGCATGTGTGGATCTTGTGTGCTTGTGTGAATCATTCTGTACGTCTTTGAATCTTGTCCTTTGCATGTGTAGATTTTTTTGTGCTTGTGTGAATCGTGCTGTGTGTTTGTGGATCATGTCCTGTGCATATATGAGTCACATATGTGTATTTGTGATAACTGAGACCGATCTAACTCCATACTATCTTCTTTCTCTGAGCAGTGAACAGGGCATACCAAACGTTATTAGGTTGCATTTACAAAAAAACCCTCTTTTGTTTTGAAAGTTAAAATTAGAAGCAGAGGGGACACAAATAAAGAGACAATTTTAAAGGAAGCTATATTTTATGACATTCAGTAGCAGCCATTCAAAAAGGCCCTTCCCAGTCAAATGCCAACAGAATGGCAACTCACTTCCATCCAACTTCCAGCCCCTGGAGTGACCCGCTCTTGCATTTCTTTTACTCTGACTCCACCCTTTCACTGAATTACAGGGTCTGACCAGGAGATGACGTTTCTCTTTAGATATTAATGTCCACATATCATGACAGAAAGAATATTTTAGTAAAAATATTGATCTTTAAAAAGAAACTGAAGTGGGACCAGTCAAAGACCAGCCAAGGGCCCATCAAGGAAAGTGGGGGGATTTTTAATGGCTACTACTGTAGGCAGACATACACTATATTGCCAAAAGTATTTGCTCACCCATCCAAATTATTGGAATCAGGTGTTCCAATCACTTCCATGGCCACAGGTGTATAAATTCAAGCACCTAGGCATGCAGACTGTTTTTACAAACATTTGTGAAAGAATGGGTCGCTCTCAGGAGCTCAGTGAATTCCAGCGTGGAACTGTGATAGGATGCCACCTGTGCAACAAATCCAGTCGTGAAATTTCCTCGCTCCTAAATATTCCACAGTCAACTGTCAGCTGTATTATAAGAAAATGGAAGTGTTTGGGAACGACAGCAACTCAGCCACGAAGTGGTAGGCCACGTAAACTGACGGAGCGGGGTCAGCGGATGCTGACGCGCATAGTGCGAAGAGGTCGCCAACTTTCTGCAGAGTCAATCACTACAGACCTCCAAACTTCATGTGGCCTTCAGATTAGCTCAAGAACAGTGCGCAGAGAGCTTCATGGAATGGGTTTCCATGGTCGAGCAGCTGCATCCAAGCCATACATCACCAAGTGCAATGCAAAGCGTCGGATGCGGTGGTGTAAAGCACGCCGCCACTGGACTCTAGAGCAGTGGAGACGCGTTCTCTGGAGTGACGAATCGCGCTTCTCCATCTGGCAATCTGATGGACGGGTCTGGGTTTGGCGGTTGCCAGGAGAACGGTACTTGTCTGACTGCATTGTGCCAAGTGTAAAGTTTGGTGGAGGGGGGATTATGGTGTGGGGTTGTTTTTCAGGAGCTGGGCTTGGCCCCTTAGTTCCAGTGAAAGGAACTCTGAATGCTTCAGCATACCAAGACATTTTGGACAATTCCATGCTCCCAACTTTGTGGGAACAGTTTGGAGCTGGCCCCTTCCTCTTCCAACATGACTGTGCACCAGTGCACAAAGCAAGGTCCATAAAGACATGGATGACAGAGTCTGGTGTGGATGAACTTGACTGGCCTGCACAGAGTCCTGACCTCAACCCGATAGAACACCTTTGGGATGAATTAGAGCGGAGACTGAGAGCCAGGCCTTCTCGTCCAACATCAGTGTGCGACCTCACAAATGCGCTTCTGGAAGAATGGTCAAAAATTCCCATAAACACACTCCTAAACCTTGTGGACAGCCTTCCCAGAAGAGTTGAAGCTGTTCTAGCTGCAAAGGGTGGACCGACGTCATATTGAACCCTATGGATTAGGAACGGGATGTCACTTAAGCTCATATGTGAGTCAAGGCAGGTGAGCAAATACTTTTGGCAATATAGTGTATCTGCTTTTCCTTCAAGCTGCAAAAAAGGAGTGTGAGACTTAAAACTGGCAACAGGAAGGCTCAATGGATTAAAGCAGAGATTCTTTGTTTTATTAAGATGCTAACTGCTACTATGCTAGAGTTGAAGGTGTCCTTTTTTGTGTTTTCAAATAGAAAAACATCACTCTATAGCAACTGCTTCCTCACATTAATGCTGACACTGCCTTCTATTGCGATATAAATGTTTAATGATTAACAGGAGAAAGTCTGGAAAGCTCAAAGTTCTGTCGAAATTAGAGATTGGTAATTAAGCCAAATTAACAACCTTTATTGAGGGTAATTTGACATTTTTCCAAGGTTTTGCACAGCACTGGAAATTGTTAGGCACTTCATTGTCTTTTGACATCCAATCTATTATGGACTACTATTAAGGCAGATGTGGTCATGGTTGAGTGCTCTGTCAAAACAATACTGGCTAGAATGTTAAATTATATAGACAACAGACTGGCTTAAATTACACAGTATGACTCTGGTGTTCTGCATGAAAAAAATCATCCTTAGTAACTATTTTAAAATGTGCTTCGAGCCGGTGAAATAGACCACGAGCTGATCAGCAGATAGAGACACAGACCCGTGTTGGTGCAGTTTGCATGGGTCTCGTCGCTGTAGTCCCCACAGTCATTATCTCCATCACAGGTCCAGTAATTAGGGATGCAGCGCCCGCTGTTACACTTGAACTGAGTGGTGGAGCAGGAGTGCCGACACCCAGCTTCATCACTGTTATCCCCACAGTCATTATCTGGAGAACAGACGGCAAACATCACTTACAGGTCAAACAATTGAGCAAATATAACCGATCCCTTAACACATAAGAGTGGAAGCAGACAATACAGAATATGAAAGATGAGAGTTTAAATGACAGAAACTGCATAGATCAGAACAGGCACCATTAGTGATGACAGATTGAGCTCTACGGCACAAAAACAGCTTTTTAAACTATTGGGTTTTCAAGTCTTATGAAAAAAAAAGATACTTTGTAACTATTTACAACTGATGTCTTGCTGATGTCACAAATTTGATGGTCGGATCAAGTTTGTGTGCAGCACATCAGGAAAGAGGCGGAAAGCTGAGGTTTGTGTTGGGTCCAACATCTGTTGGAGGCTGAATGTCGGTTAGAGAAGAATCCCTGGCTGTCTCTAAGCCTTCGCTGGTCAGTTTAAAAGCTTTGGCTAGCGCCATCACTGCTTTGGTGCATTCTGATCTATGCACTAACCGGTCAGCTTTGGACAATTCAACTCATCAGAGCCGTCGTCACAATCCTTTTCTGAAAGACAGAACCAACGGAAGACAGCACAGTGGGCGAACAGCACGACACAGGACAACAAAACCAAAATACACAAAATGAACAAGATGACATCACGCACAAGAGATAAAGGTCCGGTGATTAAACATGCAGGGCCAACTGTGACCGAGGGAACTACAGGGCTGCTACAGGATGAACCAAACAGAGAATAGACACTAACCATTATCACAGCGCCAGTTGATGTTGATGCAACGCCCATTGTTGCATGTAAACTGTGTGAGGGGGAAGCAGGTGGGGTAAGCTGCAAAAACAGACATTCAGAATTTAAACAGCGATCTGCTTTCACCTGATGAAGCAGCCTTTATAATATAACCTACAGTAACTAGAAGAAAACTAGAGTAACTTTCTGGATTTAATGTGTAATTAGAAAAGGAAGAGAATGAAAAGTGATGTGATTTCATTGTTTATACAATCTGCTCAGTTCTGCGAGGCAGCATCCGAGTTAATAATGTGTAGAACCAGCCTTTGCTGCAATTACAGCTGCAAGTCTTTTTAGGGATATCCTCAGCTGCTTTGCACATCTGCAAACTGATTACTTTCCTTTATTTTAAAACCATTAAACTCTGTCAGATTAAAGTGAGAACACACATAAGCAGATATTTTCACATGAATGTTTTCTAAACCAGAAATTGCAGCCCTTTGTGTGTTCACAGTTGTCGTTCTGGAAGATAGAAATTCGTTTGCAGCCTCTGCAGAGGTTTTCCTTCATGTTTGGCCCAAATGTTGCTCTTTACATTTCCTCATAAACTCTGTCAGGCTTCCCTGTAAAAAAAAAAAAGCATCCCCACAGGGTAAATCTGCCTCAACTCTGTAACACAGTGGAGTGTTCAGTGTCACCTGTCTTTGACACATTGGGGGGTTGGTGGCCTAGTGGTTAGGGCATAGAGCTTGGAATCCTGATGTTCTGAGTTCAAGCCCCACTCCCACCGACTGCCACTCTGGGTCTCCGAGCAAACCCCCTAACCCCACACTGCTCCCTGGGCGCCCCATGATGGCAGCTCACTGCCACCCAAGGGGATGGGTTAAATGCAGAGGTAAATTTATCCAATGTGAGATCAATAAATTTAAAATATTAGAATGACCATGTAGGACAAGTTTAATATTGAACACCTCACGCCTCATCTGTGTGAGTTTAAGAAGCTTTGGTAAACTGCTCATCTCCACTAGAATTACCATGGCTCTCTTTTCTACCTCCGCTGATTAATGACTCCTTATCCAGTCTGTCGGCTTAGATGAATGACCATGCCTTGATAGGGTTGCATACTTTCTATTAATATCCTTTTTTTTTGGCGGGGGGGTTCTTTCTCTTTGTGATACTTTTTGTTCAGTAATGTTTTCTAAAAAAAAAAACCTCTAAGGCCTTCACAGAAAAGCTGGATTTATAATGAGATTACAACACACATGGGGAGACTGTTCAATAATATTTCAATTGATTTCAGTTAGGGTATCAGATTAAAGTGTGTCGGACAAACAAAACATGTTGAAAACAGGTATTAAGAAGCATATTTGTGTTGTAGCAAACTATGAAAATGTTCCAGGTATATGAATACTTCTGCAGAGACCAAATGGCAGGACAATTAGTAGACCAACCACAGGATGCAGGCTCATCGGACCGATCGCCACAGTCATCATCCAGGTCACACGTCCAGGAGACGGGGATGCAGCGCCCACTAGTGCAGGAGAACTGGTTGGGTGGGCAGGTTCGGGCTATAGGGCAAAGAAACAAGAACGTGTGTGTTAAAAATTAAGAAGAAGAAATAAATGTTTGGAATATGATATAAATGATATAATATTATGACGAAGCATGTAGGTGCACCAGAGCAGGTGGTGTTGGATTCGTCCTCATCGTTGCCGCAGTCGTTGTCCCCGTCGCACAGCCAGCGCAGAGGGATGCAGCGGTTGTTCTTGCACTTAAATTTGTCAGCAGGGCAGGTGTGCTGGTCTTAAGAGAGGAAATTCAAGAGATTATTAATTTTTTTTGGAAGGCTGATTTAGTTTGCAAAGAAAATATGTCCGCAGTTGACCGCACTGAAAAACAGCTTTTACATATCCACAGTCACTGCTCCAACTCTACTTACACAACAACACACATTAAGAACCTGTGCGCTTATCAGGTTTTATATCTGGTGTGTTGTCGACTTACGACATAAATCTGGAGTCTCATCACTGTTGTCAAGACAGTCGTTATCCCCGTCACATTTCCAGCGCTCCTGAATACAGCGGTTATTCTTGCAGGCAAACTCCCCTGGCTGGCACTGAGGTGGCGGAGCGTAAGACGGGTTGACTGAGAAACAGGAGAGAATAGAAGTCAAACATTTCCAGGACACAAAAACAATCCTTTCCATTAATGAAAAGTGGAAGTATTTTGAGGAAAAGCTCATCTATCTAAATATTTGAAACCCATTTGTCAAACCTTCCGCAAACCGGTGGCTGAGCTGTAATTGCTAATAAATCATAATAGAGAAAGTGAACATTTAGGTTCATTTACAAAAAGAAAAAAAATCATATTTCACCCCTTTCTAATATGCAGCTGTTCTTCTAGTGGTTTACCCTACATCCATCGTAGTGCAAACAGTCCCAAAGCTCCACTTATCATGTCCCACCATGCAATGAAGCAAAACCGACCCTTTAAAAGACCCGACCTCTCCACTTTAAAAAAAAAATGCGAGAGCATGCACGGGCACAGTTCTCTTTGTGCACGACCTGTTTAAAATTAGCTGTTCTCATAGCTCAAACAAGCTTACTGTGTCCACATACAACAGGGACTATATTATGGACTTCATAGCCAACTCAGTTAACTGACCGTTCGGACAGATGATCACTGCTTTTTGCGCCATTGGTCACGTAACTTGTCCTCCACCGCATGGTGCCTGCGCCATTTTTGTTATTAGTAGTGACTGCCTATGGCGACTGCCTATCGCCTTATGTAAGCATATCACCAGAATGATTGATGATTGAGGACCACTTATTTTGATGATCCACCCAGAAATAAAAGATTGTCCTATATACCTTTAAATACCATTCTAAAGTAATCATATTATATTAAATTTGGATCAGAACAAATTGATCTTAAATAAATAACAGTCGTTCTCATATTTTGATTTAGTTTCTTTTAGTAACTAACTGTGGAGGAAGCCATATGCCGCATCATAAAAGTTAGACGAGCATAGCTGTAAAATATATCTGAGACATACTAAGAGTTAGAAAGTGGGGAGCAACAGCAGAAGCTAAACGTTATAGGACTGATCTTCAAAGGTTCTAAATAGCAGGTGATATTTGCATTTGCAAATCAGTTTGGTTCCACCCATCAGAATGAGTGGATTGCATGTTTACAGAAAGATTAAGAGGGGCCATAAAAAGATGAGGTTCAAAGCCATATACATATACTGTAGTTGCAGGTAAGAATAATAATGATTGAAAGAAATTATTTAAACGTTAATTATAGTTATAGTGTATCACACATCTCTCAAAGTACTACAAACAAAAGTAAAAAAAAAATACATTTATGAAAATAACAAAAGTGAATACATAAAAAACATGAGCTATCTACATAAATATAAATATTATATATATAATATAAAAATATCTGTAGTTATTATTGCCACAAAGGACTCATTGGTGGAACGACAGATGGTGGAGAGAGAATCTGTGCGTATGTAAACATAAAGCTGGACTGTCAGAAAACATATCAGAAAACATAAAAAGGCTGCGAGACGGTAGACAATCTGTATGCAAATAAACTACAAATGAAAAAAATTATGAAAATTAAATATTGCTGCATATCCATATATAAAATGTGACTATTAAAAGAGCCTTCAAAAAGAACTGCATGGCTTTGAAGATCATCTTTCCTTAATGGCGACTCTCAAACTGCCTGTGGAACATGCAAGCTGCTCATTTTAATGGTCAGAACTAAACCGCAGCAATCATTGTTGATCACCTGCAACATGCCACCTTATTGCACCTGCTAAAACAATTTACACCGGCAATTTGGCGCCTCTTATTTGGAATCTTTAAAGATCAGACCCTAAGCAGTGTAATAAAATCAGTAGAAGCTTTTACAAAGTATTTCTTTTTTCAGTAAGTGTGTACAGGATTATACATCCACCTTATAGTTTGTTTATTTACCCCCCAACATGTTTTTTCTTTATTTAGTTGTAGAGATTGTAGGTCACATTAAAGGGGGTAAAAATTAATAAAATAAGATATTTTAGTCACATTAGTTTTCATAAATCCTATATTTTAAAGATACCATACCTTTGCAAGTGGTATTGTCAGATGGGTCCAGTATTTGATCTTCTGCACAAGCACATTGTCTGCCTCCTGGTATGGCCAGACACAGACTGCTGCAGCCACCATTAAACACACGGCATTCATTAGATCCTGCAAAATAAAGGATATCAATTAATATTAATTCAGTGGTTTGAATTTTCAAAATTCTATTTTGAATCTTGTCCAGCACCTTGCTGCTGCTGAGCATCGTACATCCGAATTTCAAATATGGGAGGGCGCTCATTTCGAAGCAGGGTGGCCGTGCCGGTGGTGGTGTCCAGTTTGTAAATGCTGCCGCTTCTGTATTCGTTCCAGAACAAGAAGTGTTTATAGTGGCAGAGGCCGAAGGCGTGGTTCAGCTCGTTACCTTCGTACACCGTCTGATGGCAGAAAAGCACCCAGATGGAAAAGTTTACGTTTAATGATGCTAAAACATTTAGGTAGAACTTTTACAATCGAAACCTATCAAAGTTTTATCTTTATTTCACCTTCTGAAGGAAAAAGGGCAATGACTTAAGCTCACAACACTGCTATCGTATATTATTGATGAGTCTAAAAATTCATTTTATTTAGCCTTAAACCTGAATATATTGTGTTTGTTATTTTGTATGTCTAATTATGTTTGGTTTTGTATGGGGACTCCACGTAGAATAAAGTATTTCAGATGCATAGTGTTGTATTATGCTAGGGGCAAGTATTTTACTTAGGGTTCCGTTCATTCGTTGTTTCTAATAAACAAAAATTAAGGGTTTCATTTACAGTATATGATTGTCCTCAGGTGGTCGAATAGGTGAATTGATTGGATTAAACAGAAAGTAGGTCGGGTTGCTGTCAATTGGAACCACTTTCAACATTCTGCATTCCAAATTGAGGCAATCTTCATCAGTGCAAAGTGTTTGCACTGTGTTGCATGAGATTATGGAATGATTGCATGATCGCTGTACTTTGTGCAGCATTTGTCTAAACTCTGTATGGTATATGTGTTCAGTTTGTATAAAATAATTTTTTCATAAGGCTGTACCTCATCTGACTAAAGAACTGAATTGAGGCAGAGCTATTATTCCTTTTTGGGCTTCTTAATATTTCCAAAAAGCTTTTTTTTTCAAATCCTGCACATATTTTGTCCAACATAGAGCAGCTCTACATTTACTAACAGCTATTTAAACATCAGATCATTAGAAACCTGCTACTGTAATTGTATTTTCAAATGATAGGGAAAAAAATATAATTCATTTATTCAATATAATCATGTTATGTCAGTTACTGTATTATGTATTTTAAACATACTATAAAACCATCAGCAAAGGCTACAAAATACTTTATACCAGTACGTTCACAGAAAGATCCAGATTCTATAACCTAGTCTTTAGTTGCTTTAGTCGTTTAGAACATAATCCTGGTCAGACCTTTCGTCCAGAATTGTTGAGATAGACCATCTCAATGCGGTCATAGTAGGCATCCACCCAGTAGAGGATGCCCTGTGGGATATCCAGGCTGAGTCCGTTGGGCCAAAGCACCGTTTTGCTTGTCAGGAAGACGTTTCTGTTGGAGCCGTCCATCCAGGCCCGCTCGATTTTGCCTCTTTTGCTCTCTTTGGGATCCTCTTCCCAATCTGTCCAATACATCCACCTGAGAAAGAACATTAGTAATTGTCAAAGGAGAATCTCATGATTAAAAAACAATATTTGCCTTCATATTTTTTATCTTTTTTAGTCTTAAACAGTTTTGGAGCTTTGAAAAAAAAAAACAGACATTGGGAATCACACTTTCTGGCCCCCAAAAAATCCTTATCCCTCATCAATTAAATTAAACTTTTTAATCAAATTATAAAACGTTGCAGCATTTAGCTAAGTCTAATATTCGCTGTTTGCAGTAACATGGCAGATATAACCACTCTTTTTCTTCAATCTTTTTGTCCTTTCTTTTCTCCAAACCTCCCTCCACCCCTTCCCTCTTTCTGTGCCTGATGGATTAGGTGCATTAGTGGAAGCGAGGGCCTTTCTCCCGGGAGTTGTGCGGACACACATCACGCTGTCACCACCAATCCAAACAATGCGTTTGCAAACGCATGATTCTGTAAAGAAAGCTGGGAACTTCTTATCAATAAACACATCCACGCACACCAAGATTAAGTGTTCTCTGAAGCAGCAAAGGATGGATCTGCCTGCACGTCTGTTGGAGGAAATCAATCAGTTATAATAGGAGGGGGCATCAATAAGCATGATAAATGCTCTGTGAGATATGATGAAGAGATAAGCAACAAGATGAATAAAATAAATCTTTTTGTGTCGATGAAGCTGATCCAAATTGATGAAACAACTGCAGCTCTGGATTGAAGCCCTTTCAGTGGAACAAAAAACATCAAACACCCTCCATCCCGCCCACCTCCCCTGTTTCTCTCTCTGCCCACCCTCACCCGTGCAGAGGATCCACCACAATGGCACGAGGATGAGTCATTTTCCCCTCAATGAGTGTTTTGCGGGTCTGGGAGGCCTTTTCCAGCCGAGCTACGCTGATGGTCTTCTTGGGTCCGTCATCCGTCCAGTACAAGTTGTTTCCCATCCAGTCCACAGCTATACCTTCCACTGTGTGGATCCCTGAACCAGACAGGAAGGTTGATTGTTATATGACATGCTATTTACAATCTAGTTTAAACAATCTTTTCTTTTTCTGCTGGTGCATTTTTGTTCTTTTTTTTTTAACAAATCACTGATTTGTTACAAACGTGGGTTCTACTTTGCAAAAATGGCTGCAGAAAAAGTTGCATCTCAAATTTTTCTGTGATGTAAATTGATCTCACTGTGCTGATGCAAAATGCCTAAATTTAAATGATGGGTTTTTTGAAAGAATATCTATTTTAATGTTTTTATTAACCACTGCCCAAACAAGAAGTATGCTATTCTTAAAAAGCAATAACATTTAAAAGATCCTGTTTACCTTAAACTGAGAAAAATTTTACTTCACAAGAATAAAGGTATTTTAATGTAAAGACATTTCCTCTATAAGCATGCCTAGCAAATTAATCTGCTGTGACTTTACCTTCTTTCAGGATTGTATCCCTCTCTGTTCCGTCGATTTTCTGTCGCCCAATGATGTAGTTTGTGGCGTCAGCAAAGTATATGAACTCACTCCCTGCATGAAAGTCGAGAGCTCTGGGGTTCATCAGGTTCTCGATGGGGATCATGTATTCGTCTGGTACCTTGGCGTTCATGTCCATGCCCCTGATGACACCTGGGCGGCCCTTGCCATAGACCAGGAAGAGCTCATGCTCAGGCTCTGCAGCAAAACAAGACCAGCAGGGCTCAGACTAAGTCTTGTTAAGCTGAAGTTCCTAAACCAGTCATTAAAAAAACATCTATTGACTAAGAGAGTTCAGATATGCAAGTTGTGCCAAATTGGAAAGATAGTAAGTTTCCCTTGGTAAAATCAATTCTTCAGTTTTAGAAGTAAGTAGGTTAATAATGATTGTAAATTAATAACAAACAGATCAACTGGATCCCATTAATCCTTCTATCAATTCTGCTAGAATGCTGAGTTGAAAAGAGTTGAACTTCGATTAAATTCTGAAGCAAATTTATGGCTTATAACTTCTGATCACAGCAGCTGTAGAAAATGACTCGACTGCTTCTCATCCAGCCCTACGGCAACAATTTCTTGATCTTACTTTTGCAGGACTTCCCATCACTGCCCAGACTAAATCCAGAGCGACAGCGGCACGTTCTTGTCTTATGTCCGTTCCCGAGGAGACAGAGGTCTGAGCAGCCTCCTGCCTTTCCAAACTGATCCATCTCGCAGGCATGACTGCGTACTGGAAACCAGGAGAGGGCAGAAATAAAGACGGACTGCTACAATGGATGATAAATGACAGCATATGAGAGTGTGGCGTGTGGGTGAACACCTGGAGGCTGACGTCTCTGGTGGTAAACATGCAGAGCTCCTCCTTTGTCCACTCTGGTCACTACTTGGTAGTCGGTGCTGTTAAAGCGGTTGATCCTGATCACGCTGGTTTTAGGCTGCATGTTAGCATTGTCTGAGTTGGTGGCATACAGGTAGTTCTCAAACACAGTCAACCCGTACAGATGCTCAATCTAAAAGGAAAGAAAAACACAGAGTGGGATGTGATGGCACTTAGTGAAAAAAAAGAGCTTTATTAAAGTCCTAAAATTTGAGTTTGATGAAAGCTGCCATTAATTCTATTTAAAACTAAATCTAAACTAATCATTTTAAATCAGCAGTTAAATCACATCAGTCTAAAAGGCTGATTAGGGTTAAAAGACAGATTCACATAGTCTTCTAGACTGGTTTGTAGAATAATATACATTCAAATACATGTTTTTCTCTTGTACTGAGCTTGAAATGTAAATACTTTGATTATTTATTTAAAATATCAACTATTTTAAAGGTTGGCTAATATTCTGTTTAAGCTCTCAGGGTGTTCAATAACCTCCCTGTTTACACAGTTATCAACTTGCGATCAAATTAACACCCTAGTAGAGACTAGTTATAATTTTAGGACCCTCTGAAGGTAACTGGTTGTATGTGTGATACGATTTAGGGGTAGAGGGGGGACTGGTCGCATGCTTTTCAGATTTTCATTTGAAGAAATTTTGGTTTTCTGTTGTTCTGTAAAGTAAAATCCAAATAAAATACTTTCAAGTTTGTGTTTGTAAAGTGACAAAATCAAAAGAGCTTTAATTAGTATTATTTTCTAAGCTACTATATGTTCCTTTCCTAAACGGAAGGAATGAAAAAAGCGTAAAACATGAGAGCAAAAGCTTTGAGAATCACTGTGCATCAGCAGCGCTGCTACATTAAACAGCACTGGACACATTTATCCAGCTTACTTAATGAAAAAGCAAATGTCCAACAGCTACTCTCAGCTTGCAGTTTACTTGCCAAGAACACATTACAGGAGTTCTCAGGGGTAACATTGAATGTATTTAAGGCATACGGGGAACTCTAAAGGATATTACAAAGCTTTTCAGCTCATAATGAATAGCCAACGACTAAAGAGGGATAATCTCCTCTCACCAGTAGACCCTGGATGATGGTGTGACGGTTCTTGCCCTCATAGTCCACCACTTCGATGTAGTCCAGGTAAGCATCAGCCCAGTACACCAGCCTGCTGACGAGGTCCAGGGTGATGCCATGGGGGAACACGATCTTAGTGTCGACTAGTTTGGTACGGTTCTGGCCATCCATGTCACAACGCTCCACCTTAGGGATCTGACCATAATCTGTGAAGAAGACCTTCCTGTAGAAACAAAGAGAGCTGAGTGAGAGCAAGCAGACTGGCAGAGAGATGGACACTGAGAGAATATATTAGGGTAGACTGCATTAAAAGAATGGTTTAGAGAGAATAGAAGTACCTATTTTGGTACTTACTCCAAAAAAACAATCTGTATTTCCAATTTTATTTCCCTACTGATCTTAATGGAAGCAATATTCTGGACACTATCACTGGCTTCATAAAAAGCAGATCACGTCTAAATCCGTGTATCATTCGTTCTTTCGTTTTTCAAATTAAAACCCAAAATTAAAAATGGGAAAATGCACTTGTTGTTTCAATATTTGTTTTTGAAACAGGATCATGATTTGTTTTTTTCCTTTTTGTTTTGAAAACAAATATTGAGAAAAAAAGTGAATTTCTGCATCTTTTATTTCTGGTTTTAATTTGAAAAACAAAAGAACGAATGATACACGGATTCGTCTAACTATAAATGTCACTTAAATAACCAAGGCTGAGGCATAGTAACTTAAAGAACTGACTATAAGTTTCTTTATATCTTCTTCATAAGCATTATTATGATATGTGGGACTTTAAGTAATTCATTTCCTCCATTTTCTTTTCAATGTAGAAAAATTCTGCTACAACTTCAATTCAATTCATTAAACAAGTTAGAATTATTTTTTCTTTGAAATTTTTTGTTGTAAATGTAATGTAACATGCTTCCTTTTTTATTTATTTATTTATTTATTGTCTTATAATGGAATTTTTATAGCAGTGTTTTTACGTGTGAATGCAGTGAGACACATAGTTGGAATATGTAGCAGCCAGAATCTGTACCCAAATCAAATTTCCTTTGGGACAATAAAGTTAATCTTATCTTATCTTAATTTATTGTACATTCCTCAAATTTTATCAGGGTAAGATTAAGACACACAGGCTCCAATATATTCATACAGCCGGGCTAATATTATTTGTTTATTATGTTTAATGCACCTCTCTCACTGCTTGGTAGACATCAATAAGGTTCAACTTTTTCTGGTTTGAGCCACAGATTGTGGCTCCCCTACACTGGTTTTAAAAAGTTGAATGGAGTTCAGGGACCCTCCAAAAGCTTAAGATGAACCCGTTTCTCCCAATCCAACATTTTTAATGTATTTTTTGTAACCATTGTCCTGTAGAAAATTAAACATGTTGAAGTTTGACTCATTTGGCTGCGATGAGTTGAAGGTTTTTTGTGCTGTGCATGCAGATCTTGATAAAACTAATTCTACAGAACAGCACCACAGCCTGCTGCTTTGACTTAGGTTTGTTCACCAAGAACCTAGAATTCGATTGGAATCAATTACATTTTTTATTCCTAATTCTGATCCCCACTCTGCCAACAGGACAAAAACTAAGAAATACCAGTAAAGATGAAATCTGCAGGACTGTGCGCGCAAAAGTCTGTTTGGAACCACCTGTACGGAGCTCACTCCAAAGAAATCACATAAGCACTACCATCATGATTCATAAGGCAAAACGCATAGCCAATACACAACATTCTTAGACATTCTGCACATGTGTAGAAAGCACTTAAAAAACTGAGCAAAAGTCCAGTTGCCTCCCAATTCAAGCCTGTTTGGTTGTTACCATTACCCAGATGACTGACAATTTACACAGGAAACCATCTGTTGCGCTGCATCATTTAAAAATGTAGCTCAATATTTATTAAGCACTTGATCAGTCTGCTAAGTGCAACAATTGTGATGAAGTCATATTATGTAAAGGAAAAACGCACAGCAAACAAACCGCCGTCAGCCTCGTATTTGACCTACTGCACCAGTGTTGTGCTAACCCCCCCCTGAACTGTAGCGACCCTTCCTTAAGCAGAGCAGAGCCTTTTTGATCCTTTCGTCCTTTTGAATTTTTTAACAGATATCTGCCTGGTTTGTTACGGGCTCTTGATAACATGAAAATCATTATAATATAGATCTACTGGACTCAGTAATAATGTAAAGGGCAACTATATTCATTGCTTATTTTATTTCATTTGGGATCTGTTTTATATGATGATACCCACTAACTGAGCGACGGAGTATAAAATCCCATTGCTCCTCTATCCACAAAATGAAAACATCATTACTTCCTACTGTAGTGCAGTTGAGTGCAACTGAGTGGAACTCAGGTAAAGTGAACGTTACGCAAGCTATAAATTCTGTGGGGATAAATACTTTAGTAAACCTGTTGCACTGCATTATTCTTCAGCTCCTAGCACAGAACCACAATCAGAATCAGTTCAGTAAAATAACAAAAAAAGATGTCATGGTTTTGGTTCTGTTTTTTTTTTTCTTTTTGAGTTTTCATTGGTTTCATTTCCATTTTGTGTTCTTCTAGATGTTTTTGGTTATGGTGGGATTTTTTGATTTGTTGTGAAATTCTTTTTTCCTTTTTTTTGAGTTTTTACAGCACTGTGGGTTGTGTGCGCTAACCCCCGCGGCACCAAAGCCCGCCTGTGAAATCCTTTTTTCCACGTCCACAAACTCAGATTCACCTACTCGTTTAGCCTGACTGATTAACTAACAGGAATGATAGAGTGCTGGGTTAGAAACAACTGAGTTGGAGATACACACATTCACAATCAAAAAAACCAAACATGTCAAGTAACTAAGTTACTAGTTAATGTACTTCAGTAGCTTTTTTGGCTTTTTTGTTGGCATCTGTAATTGGGCCTTTTGTTCCTGAGGACTGACTAAATTTCAATACAAAAATATATACTATTACTATACTTTACTATTTTCTTTATCAAAACTGGGACGCTGCTTCTACACATCCTGTTAAAGAAATGATGTAACAGGTGCAGAAAAATTGGGAAAATCTAGTTTCTTTGCATAGAACTTTCTTTTTGTTTAGAATTTTTTGAAGATATTTTTTATGGTTAAAGGCAAACATTTCTTTTTACTTTTATACTTAATCACAATGATAAACCTTTACTTTTTAACTTTTACTTAAGTAAAATAGTTTAATCAGTACTTTTGATCTTACCGGAAGTTGTTTTATTTTACACGGGTATCTTTATTTCTAAGTGAATCATGCTAGTAATTTTTCACACATCTGCTCAAAACCTACAGTCTGAGAATCATAGCTTAGACAGAAGATCATCTGAAAGCAGCTTCTACCGCCTCCCCCTAGCCAATTCTAAATAAGGTGTTTCAGAACTAGTCATGACAAATAGCACCTCAGGCAAACCTTGAATAGAATAAAATCTCTTTAAAAGCTTTTTTGTATAAAAAGAAGAGCAGCACTGACCCCATGGTTGGATCCAGAGCAATGCCTTTAGGATTGTACAGCTCCTGGTCTAGGAGGGTTACGCAGGTCTGCCCATCTTTGTCACATACAAAGATTCTGTCATCCACATCGTCCACAAAGTAGAAGTTTCCGGTGAGCCAGTCAATGGCCATCTGTTCAACGTCTGAAATAAAAAAGGGGACATTAAAGGATAAAACATCAATCAGTGTTTAACCCTCACAGGAGTTATCAGCTGGCCAAAATTAGTCCAGAAGCACACCATAGACTCATTTAGAAGGTCACATCTAAAGCACTAAAGGCCTCAGCTGTCTTGTTGATTTCAGTGTTCATGGTGAATCACTAAGGAGCATCCGCTGCAGGTCCAGCAGGTTCTGCAACAGCTTTTCATCAGACTGTTGAACTTTTGAACTCTAAACTGGACTCAGCATCACACTTGCCACATTATACCAATGGCAAACTTTTATAATCCTTTTAAATAAGTCACATTTCAATGTTCTACAGCATTTTGCACAATACTTATTTTACACTGCACTGAACTTTTTTATATTAATGCACTATTTTAAACTGATTTCTTTTTCTCCTATATTGTTGCATTTTGATCATTGCTGCACTTTATATCGGTAATGTTTATCTTACTCTAGCTGCAATAATTACACTGCTGTGAGCTGTATGCAACACAATCGCGTTTTTGTATACACTCTGTCCATAGAAAAGGACAATAAAGTTTGTGTAAGTTTAAAGACTAGGCAAAGATAGCATCTATGGATGAGGGTTTTGTCCAGGAACCCAGAGTGCAGGCTGTGGGGATCAAACCAGGCTTACCGCTTCTTTTCTGCAAGTTTATTGATATAAATTAAATAAATCTTTGTTGTCATTGTCATGACTGCAAGGTACAATGCAATTTAAAATGCTATTTATGATAAAGAGTTTACTCCAACTAAAAAAGCTAATAGCATTAAAAGAAGGATTGAAAGGGGCCTGGTAAAATATTCAGATTTTTCTTACAAAGGCAAGCAACGAAACTTACAAAGAAACTTTCAGGATCTTAAACTAAAATATGGCCTCGAAAAAAAAAAGATCTCATCCCTTTTCTACAAATTCAGCACTATTTAGAAAAAACAAAGAGGGACCAGACAGTTGTTGATAATTTGAATATTTATCTAAATTTATACGAATCAGCCTCCATTAACAAATTAACATCCAAAATGTATTAGTTCCAAAAACTGGAAGGTAGGGATACATTATATATTAAGAAGAAATGGGAAGGCAAACGTAAGATCCACATGGATGACTGGTTCAATATTTCGCTTTGAACTCAGAGAATATGTTCTTTGGCAAACAAACTAATTGTGTGATGAGGTTTTGTTAGACATATATGCTTTATTTAATGCTAAATGCCTGTGAAAAAGCAAAAAGCATGCTGGAGTACTGGATTCATGGTCTTGAGGACATTTTCCACATGAAAGAACTGACATTTGTACGAAAGCTGGAACAAGACAGATTTGAAAAATGTTGGTCGCCATGGTTGACCTTCATGAACACTATATATGAAACGAAGTGACTCCGACAGTTCCCTCGCTACTCTGTTTCATTTTCTTTCATTGTATTGAAACATTGCTTCAATATGTTGATTTTTCTTTTTTCCTTTGCTTTTTTCTTTCCTCTTTTTGGCAGACTGAACAGAGAAGGTAGAACGGAGAAGGTAAGTAGTAGAGAGGAGGGATAAAGGGGTTAAAAATAAGAAAGAGGAGAGTAAGAAGAGGGTAGAGAGGGGCAGAAAGGAAAAGAAAAGGGGAAAAAGAGGGAGTCAGGGAGAGATTACAGGCAGTAGAAAGAAAACAAGAGGAGAAAAGGGAAGTCAGAAAAGTAGAGAACAGGATATTGGATGTTTAACAGTCCTATTGAAAGGTGGAATATTTACACTGTCCAAACTAACTGATGAGAGGCTTGATGGAGTTCAGTATACACACTCTGAACATATTAAACACTCTCTTGATGGTATTCCTAAAACAAATTTTAAATTAAACAAAATGCTGTTAAATTACTGTAATGAATATAAACAGTAGAATAGCAAAATAAAAGATTGGAAAAAGACTTAAGGCATTTTTCACTGTGAGTTTAGGACAACTATGGCCATTGTTACCTAAAGCCCAGTGATGACTTCTGGGGCAGATAGTCCTGGTTTGCATTGTTCCGCATTTCCAAATGTATGACTGTGTATTCATTCATAATAGAAAATTTCCCTTAGCGTCAAAAAAATAAGAAAATCCTGCAGGGCTGAGGGTGGAAAAGAAATACTGCGGTTTGTATTAAAAGGTCATGGAAATGACTCATAAACTTTGTGTTTCTTCTTCTATGACAAGTCAGCTGTGGCGATCCAGCAAAACAGCAGCACTGGGTCAGAGTTCCAACTCGAGCTGATCTCACTGGTACCCCACTGAGGAAAGATCCTGAGACCACAACATAACACAACATTTCATAGACAAGAGTACCCTGTGAAAACAGGGTACTGCCTGAAGGGATGGAGAACCACCGGTTGGGTCTTTAACCAAATAAATATCCCGACAGACATTAGGTATGATAAGAGGTAACACTAGAGTACCAGCAGCATTCACACAGTTGGGTCTCTTCTGCCATTGAAGCTAATTTGTCAACATTGTAGAAAATCACAAATATCCTTATCATTCCTGGTTGAAGCACTGCTTGAAGCAAAACACCTCTGATTTGGTGTTAATAAAACAGGGCTGTAAACCCAAGCACTGGTTGCCAGTTATCCAGGCACAGTGATTACAGTACACTGGGATTTATCAGCCTACCTGGAATGTCTATACAGGTGCTGGTCATAAAATTAGAATATCATGAAAAAATAGATTGATTTCAGTAATTCCATTTAAAAAGTGAAACTTGTATATTATATTCATACATTACATACAAACTCATATATTTCAGATGTTTATTTTGTTTAATTTTGATGATTACAAATGACAACAAATGAAAATCTCAAATTCATCATATCAGAAAATTAGAATATTACTGAAGACCAATAAAAACAAAGGATTTATAGAAATGTTGGCCAACTGAAAAGTATGAACATGAAAAGTATGAGCATGTACAGCACTCAGTATTTAGTTGGGCCTCCTTTGGCCTGTATTACTGCAGCAATGCGGCGTGGCATGGAGTCGATCAGTCTGTGGCACTGCTCAGGTGTTATGATAGCCCAGGTTGCTCTAATAGTGGCTTTTAGCTCTTCTGAATTGTTGGGTCTGGTGTATTGCATCTTCTTCTTCACAATACCCCATAGATTTTCTATGGGGTTAAGGTCAGGAGAGTTTGCTGGCCAATTAAGAACAGGGATACCATGGTAGCTTTGGCACTGTGTGCAGGTGCCAAGTCCTGTTGGAAAATGAAATCTGCATCTCCAAAAAGTTGGTCAGCTGCAGGAAGCATGAAGTGCTCTAAAACTTCCTGGTATGTGGCTGCGTTGACCCTGGACCTCAGAAAACACAATGGACCAACACCAGCAGATGACATGGCACCCCAAACCATCACTGACTGTGGAAACTTTACACTGGACTTCAAGCAACGTGGATGAAGTGCCTCTCTTCTTTTCCTCCAGACTCTGGGACCTTGATTTCCAAAGGAAATGCAAAATTTACTTTCATCAGAGAACATGACTTTGGACCACTCACCAGCAGTCCAGTCCTGTTTCTCTTTAGCCCAGGCAAGACGCTTCTGACGCTGTCTGTGGTTCAAGAGTGGCTTGACACAAGGAATGCGACAGCAGAAACCCATGTCTTTCATACGTCTGTGTGTGGTGGTTCTTGAAGCACTCACTCCAGCTGCAGTCCACTCTTTGTGAATCTCCCCCACATTTTTGAAGGGGTTTTGTTTCACAATCCTCTCCAGGGTGCGGTTATCTCTCTTGCTTGTACACTTTTTTCGACCACATCTTTTCCTTCCCTTCGCCTCTCTATTAATGTGCTTGGACACTGAGCTCTGTGAACAGCCAGCCTCTTTAGCGATGACCTTTTGTGTCTTGCCCTCCTTGTGCAAGGTGTCGATGGTCGTCTTTTGGACAACTGTCAAGTCAGCAGTCTTCCCCATGATTGTGTAGCCTATAGAACTAGACTGAAAGACCATTTAAAAGCTTTTGCAGGTGGTTTGAGTTAATTAGCTGATTAGAGTGTGGCACCAGGGGCCATCAATTTTGAACCTTTTCACAATATTCTAATTTTCTGATATGATGAATTTGAGATTTTCATTTGTTGTCATTTGTAATCATCAAAATTAAACAAAATAAACATCTGAAATATATGAGTTTGTATGTAATGTATGAATATAATATACAAGTTTCACTTTTTAAATGGAATTACTGAAATCAATCTACTTTTTCATGATATTCTAATTTTATGACCAGCACCTGTATGTCTTACCCACAGTCGTCCATTCCTTACAATATCAATGACTGTATAATCTACATTAGTCAGCTATGTATTGATAATAGATCAGTTCATTCTAATAAAGTGAGAGGATAGAATCCGGTGAGATCCTGCACAAAAGTAAGAATATAAGACAGTCTCTGTTTTCAGTAGTAGATTCATACTCCTTATCAGCTTAACATACATCAGCACATTTTTTTTGGTAATACATTTATATTGTGCTTTTTTCTGGCACTCGTTTGTTCCTTTCTAATGGCTCCCCTGGGTAACCACCCATACAAGAAAAAAATAAGTGGGTGAAAACTATACTTTTGGAACAGAAAAGAATTTGGGAGTGCAAGAAAAATGTTGGAAGGAGGGTTTAACAAGCCACAAGATCTCATATTTTCACAGCTGCTGCCAGCTCCACTCTCCACAGAGCGATCCTGACACACAAACACTTGAGGTTACAGTCATACTCCTCAGGCCTTTGTGTTTGTGCAGAGCTCAGTGCTGAGGATGGTGGTCCAACACGGCGGTTTCTTTTCCAGGCTGATCCTGTCCCTGCGGTGTTTTAGTGGAGACCAGAGAATCCATTTCTCCGACCAGAGAAGAAACACATTATGGCAGGAAATGATGGAGCACATTTCTAAGTGCAAGAGTTTGAATAAAAGTGGACATTATAGACCAATAAAACTGAGAGTATATCCAGTGGAGCTCTCTGTGTCTGAGAAAAACTCAATTTGGGTATTTTGTGTTCAAGTAAAGTTACCCTTAAAGTATAAAGGAAGAAAAACAGGTGAAAAGGTGAGAAAAGCGGGGAGGGAAACATTTGTATCTGAACTTGGAAACTTGGCCATTGTGCAATAACATTTCTGAGGTTTATGGGAATCTGGGAACTGATTGCAAAGCTGTTCTGAGTTTTTAACTCACATTTTTCAGCTTAAACGATTCCAGGTGTTCAACAACACACATTGGCCGATTAAGTGACAAAAAAACAAAGCCGAGGAGGAGAAAAAGGGAGTGTGCTCGGTCTGTCTAGATTATTTGCCTTCTTGGGCGCAGACCTGCAATTCTGCTGAGTTTGACAACAAAAATGTCCGGAGCAAATTAGGAATCTTCTCAATCACCTCCCATTCTTTTTCCTCTCCTGCTTGCTGCATCATCCTTTCCCTTTCATCTGCTCCCTAGAGGAAGGGATAGAGTCTGGATTCATTAGGCCCAGCTCTGTCCGTCTGAAACTATCCTATAAAGAAGGCATTGCGTAATTAAACAAAATACAGAACAGATTTTTTTTTGGCCTCATCCCTCTGTACTGTCTTATAGAAGAAAAATAAAAATCCGTATCCAGGTTACTTATCACACAACTGTAGTCTAAGGAAAAATAGAAGTAAACAAATGTGAAGGCGTGTAATGATGTCTTACATCCTAAACTTCAATTTGATTGAAGTTAATGTTTCGGTGATACTATTAAACTATCAGGACTGATTATTTAATAAAATCTTGACTAAACACAAACTAAAAACCTGTATAGAGTAAAATGGGAGGGAAGGTTAACTGGATATGAGTATAAAAACCAAACCGAAGAGTAAAAATCTACAAAAAGGAAAGTAGGCAAGAAGAGCCGACTTAAGGCTGACCACAGTGTTGGAGGGGAAAAAGGATTTGAAAATATTCTGTCTGGCTTAGCTTTTAAGTTCACACCACCTTAACAGGAGATCAATGTCTGTCCTAAGCAGCCAGCTCGGTGTGTGAGGGCAGCAGTGGAGCTCTGTGACAGCACCAGCAAGAACAGAGGGCCGCTCTGAGATCAGCCCTCAGGTAATGTGGATTGAGCAAAGCCAAAGGCCAGAACACACAGAATCTGATTTTGTGTCCGATCTGACAGAGGTTGTGCTCTTTAGCTCACATTGAAAGTCAATGGGGATGATCACATCCGGCCCGATTTCACGAACGGGGGCTTGCCTAACTCTGACTGAGATAGGCCCCGTGTCTTGTTTAGGCAGACTACGAAGCAATTAAGCTGCATTTTCATGGGTGACAGGAAGACAGACGCGGTTACAAAGTAAAACACATCCAATTGGGGGGAAAATTCCATTCCATTTTATTCCGCTTTATCTGGGGCCGGGTCACGGAGGCAGCAGTCTAAGCAGAGATGCCCAGACTTCCCGATATACACAACTCCTCCAGCTCTAGGGGGACCCTGAGGCGACACCAGGCCATCTAAGAGAAATAGTCCCTTGAGGGTGTCCTGGGTATTCCATGAGGCCTCCTCCCAATGGGACATGCCTGAAAAACCTCCCGAGGGAGGCAACCAGGAGGCATCCGGAACAGATGGCCGAGCCACCCCAGCTGGCTGCTTTCAACATGGAGGTGCAACGACTCAATCTGAGCTCCTCCCAGGTAACTGAGCTCCTCACCCGCGCTCGAAGGATGCGCCCAGCCACCCTGCAAAGGAAACCCATTTCGGCTGCTTGTATTACCATATTCGGTCATTACCCAGATGGGGGGAAAATAAAAAAATCTAATCTTTTAATCGCACAGAGAGTCAGTTTTGGAGTTGCACATTGCTTATATAGCACACAGGACAGACTCGTGCAAAAACAATGAATGACATATTAAAAATTATTTTTACCCATGATAGGAGTTCAGGAGGAGAGAAACCGGATAAAGAGGTGATCCTCTTTGAGCCTCGCAAAAACGAGGGACAGAAACCTCAGTTTATCAATCTCCTCAAAAAGAAAATAACTTCAGGAGGAGAAAAAACGGATTTAGTAAAATAGTGATCCTCTTAGAGCCTCACAAAAACAAAATAACGAGGGGCAGACAGAGCAAGTAAGCGCAGCGTATCTCTTTCACCTCTTTATGAAAAAAGAAAGAAAAACTTCGATAAACCTCTCTGATCTCTCTCTGAGAATCACCTCTCACTGCCACCGTCAACATATAAACCGTCCCACTGCATTTATTGCTTAATATTGGCATAAGAACATTTTCTGTCTGTTCTGGTTAGAGATGCTGCACAGACTCCTTATACGGGGCTTTGCTTTATAGCTTCGCCAGTGTTTTTTTCATTTGTTTAATAACATGTAGGAAATTGTTTTAATTTGTGTATAGCAAAAAGACAGAAGTATAAAGAATCTGTGCAGATCTGTTAGCCCTGCATAGTGTGAGCCTCTCTATAAGCAGTCAGTGTGACATGGAAAACAAAAGGATTGAAGATTAAAGTTGTACGCAACCTGCGTGTTATGGCCTCAAGGTTTTGTATTTCTGCAACATCTTTTTTTTCACATGGGAGGATGGCTGATCTTAACATAGATCTACAGCAGAGATCTAAGAATTAATTTAGATGTAGCATTACAGAGAGAGTAGAATAGGACAGGTACAGAAATGGTTCAAGCTGATTTGTTTCGATTCGTTTACATCATTAGGGCAGCTATGAAATCTATCGGCTGACCACAAGAAGTATGCTGCATTGAGAGGGCCTTGCAAAGGTAGAAACATATGATGTAGAAACCTATGGGGATTTTCATTGTTACAGAACAACACAAAGAGATGGGTAATTGTGACATGGGAGGGAAAACATTGCATGTTTTGCAATTTAGAGAGCGTGCAATCTATCTACTTTCCACATCTAGAAACTGAAAGTGTTGCCTAGTAACCTTTGGAGAAAAGCTCAGGCCCAGTCACATCAGGAAAGCCTCCTTAAAGATCACTTCTGGCAGTCGGTGGCAGTTGATTTGTTGTAATTAAATAAAGCAAAGTAGGGTTAATAAATACTTTGCAAAGCTTACAGCATCTCACCGTTTACTCTTAGCCTGGCCATCCAGACTAAGAGTAAACAGACTGACTTTGACGAGGCGTAAGTCAGTCTGGTAAGGCTCAGACTCTATGGTCTAAAAACAGAGAAAACATCTGTTGCTACCTGATTGGTTTTAACTTGTTTCCACTGACTCTGTTAGTTCTGCCCAGGTCCCAGACATCAGGCTCTACCCCCACCTTCACAGACTAGTTTATTCTATCATCCAAAAATTGAAAAAGATATGGGAAACTGGAGAAAGAAACACACAACTGAAATCCAACCAAGATAAACTCATCTAAACTGGCAGGACAAATATTAGCTGTGCAATCCACAGATCTGGACTTTATGGAAGAATGGCAAGAAGAAATGCTTTGGTGAAGAAAGCAAACACCAAAGGATCTGCAGCAGCAGTTACTGCAGTGAGAGCTGGTTCTGGGTACTAATAATTTCCCAAAGCATGACAACAAAATATAAAAAAGTGAATAGAGAAGAGGGAAAGGGGATAAAAGCTTATTTGGTTGTTTTTGCGTGTCTTTCAGTGTTAATCTTAATGAAAGCCATAGAGGGAGGACGTAAAAAGGGAGAGAGTAAACATCTGGACTGCTCATCTGTGGCATACTAAGGTCCTGAGTCACTCTAACCAATAACTTCCTGTTATAATAATATTCACTGCTGTCATTGGTTGCTGCTGACTGCTTCAAACCTCTCCTCCTCCTCTCTCACAGGCGGCCTGTGCAGGAAAGATTAACTCTTATGCCTGGGGACTCATATTATTATGGAAGATGAGGAAAGTCATGTTGCTTTACTTTTTCTAAAGCTGCACGATCACAACAATAATCATCTGCCGTGCACATTCTGTCCTCACTCCTCAGCGTAGTCCCTTCTGCATTTTGTCAGTGTGTGGGCACTCCAACATGCATCTGTTAGTCTGTCAGTGAGTCTGAGTACAGCGAGGAAAATCCAGATGAATCTTACAGGAATCTTTTTGCAAATTCTTTCTTTTATATTCGATGTGTCACTTGTGAGCAGTCAAGTCTTTACTGAGAGCAGCAGAGGATATTGACTTTTCATTCCAATTAGATGCATAATCAAACTCAAGAAAAGCTGTTGCCAAATTTTTTAAGATGAGCGTGGATGATTGGGGGATCTAAATATAATACCAAATGCTATCAATTTATTTTTTTATTTTGTTTAACGCTGTTTTCACCATTCTCTGCTTGTCTCATATTATAAGCAATAAAATAAACAAACTATGCTTTCAAATGACAGCTATGCCATAAGGAGCAGGCATCTGGAAAACAAAGCTGTCATCATGTGGACTTTTCATTTCACCGCTGACCTACAGAGTAAGTAAAACCTGTCATCTTGAATCTGCAGCCACATGGAAAGGGTTAATACATAGAGACAAGCCTTTACAGATCTGCTTGGTTTGCTATGCTTGTTTAAGAGAAAAGAGACAAGAACACAAGCAAAGTGATGGGAAAACAGCCAATCGGCTCCAGTTAATATAAGGCTTCTTTAACAATCTATTAAATGTTTGAGCATTTCTATTAATCTGGTGTGCATTTTTCTATTTTCTCTCTCAGTCAAATTTCTGCTTGGAAAAGAAAACCGTTTGGGATCCAGAGTTGAGCACAAACTGATAACTACAATTGGAAAACCTGAGCAACAACAAGTGTTTGATTGTTTTTTCATCTATTCAGAAACAACAATAGTAGATATGTTGTTTTAATTAAAACTAAACATCTTTGCATCATTGTAATTATATTTATTATAATTAATTACACCTATTATAAAAACTAATTTGACATATTTTCTAGGAAATAGTTTAATTTAATTTGTTAAAATACGTTTACACTGTTAAAGCACAAATAAAATTATAAAGCCAAAGTATATAATCTATATGCAGCACTAAAATATGAACCTTGGATATAAAGAACTCATTTCTGATTCCTTTGTAACCTATGGAGGCTCCTATCAAGTGAAACTAGGTTCCAATTGCAGGTCGAGCAAGCAAAGAATTCACTCATCTCAGCGGTGAAACTAGCTGTTAGCCACTGCATAAGCCCTCATATACAGTAGATTGCAGTGCATAACTACCAAAGGTGCATAGAAACAGCTTGGGTTGACGATATGGGGCAGCATGTTAGTGAGTGACACCTAATAGGCAGGAATTGAAAATGTTGTCCTCAAAATTCATGTGTTACAAGCAGAAAAACTAGGCAAGTGTAAGGATACCAGTGAACTATGAATTTATGGCAGATATTTCAACAGCACGCAGAGTTTAGATAGGGGACATGTAAAAAAAAAACGAAGGGTCTGGCAGAAGTAAAGAAGGAAGGATACAAGTAAGAAAGTTTGGGTTGACGGGATGATGAGAGAAATGAAAAAAGTTGAATAAAAGAAAGAGGAACCAAAGGGAGAAAGACGGAAGCACACGTAGGTGGAGAAAAATGGAGAAGGAAGGAAACAAGAACAGGACGCAAAGGGGCTACATTGGAGAATAGAAGAGAGCAAATAATACAAAGAGAATTAAAGAATAAAGAGAGAAAAACAAAGCAGAGAGTGAGGAAGGAATGAGATGGGTAAAGATGGAAGGAGGGAAACAAATAAGAAATACATTTAGCAAGGATACAAGGTAGGAAGAACACAATGATTTCAAGGCAGATAAAAGTAAAAAAATAAGGAAAGGAGACAAATGGGATGAAATGAAGGATAACGCATCGAGTAAGAAAGATAGAGAAATACTGGAGGGCAGACACAAACTACAAATTAGCTAAATACAACCTGTGGAGGACACAAGGAATAAGGAATGAAGGGCGCATAAAAGGGATACCAACATGATAAAGATCAATGGAACAAATTGAGGAATGGAAGAAAATGAAGGAAGGAAGGACTCATTGGAAGATGGAGGAAAAGAAGGAGACCAGTAAGCACAGGAAGGAGCAAAAGATGGAAAACCCAAAGAAAAAAGAGAGGTAGCAAAGACAATGAATGAAAGTGAGAAAGTGCACAAGCTAGGAAGGACTGCATTCATACATAGAGATAAGGTTTAAAATTTAGAAAAAGAAATATTTTTATCTTAAAAACCTGAAATGGAACATACTCATAGTTTCAAAGACTTGCACTTGTTCCTGTAAACAGGCCCAAAGCTTTTAGCTTCTAGCATGTGCCTACAGTGACTGTCTTTGGCGCTGCCATGCCGAGTCATCATTCTCCGACCTTCCAATGCTCCTTCATTCATTCAACAAAGAAAATCCCTACTCTATGACTTACAATGCAATCCCAGCGGGAATTGCTTTTATTTAATTTCATTGACAGAATATGTGAGGATTAGGGGATTACAGGGAGAGAAGCAGGAACAGACAATAGAATTGTGTTTTACTCCAAATTGTGTTTGCAATTAAATGGGACTGATAACTTTCAGCCCACCATTTCTGAAGCTTTAGGACAGGATTACTCTTTTCATGGCTTCTTTGTTGTCCACCTGGCTGGAAACACAGATGGATGATAAAGGGTAGGAAGTGTGTGGGTGTTTTTGACCTGCGAGCAGCTAGAAACACGTCTGCTCTGCATCTGGCCTGTTAGATCTCTTTGTCTTGCTAAGTTTCATTTATACGGGCCAAAAGACTCATTGGTGAATTTGCAAAGAGAAACTTAAGCTGTGGAAAAGAACAGCTGCTTTTTATGTGCTGCCATGATATTTATGACTCACAGGTTGCAGACAGGGCTGCAGAAAGTCTCTGGATGTCTATGAACTCTACTTTTGCAACAGTTAATTTCTGTCTGTTTGATTTTGCATCAGACTTAAGTCTCTATCAAAAGTGTGCACTTAAATTTCGGATTAAGGATCTTAAGCTGTGAAAACTGTTCATAGTTTACACACAGCCATCATGTGCATCATTCTTGGCTATTAAGGAAAATTTGAATAAGTCATTCTTTGTGGGAAAAAAGCTAAAAAAAATCTAAACGAGTTTTTTAAAAAGAAGAGTTGAGTACAGAACTTTTAGTTAGTTCTAGTTGAGGGATTATACATTCTGTCTAAATGATATACAAACACAGACACTAATCTTTGGGAAAAAAAAAAGATGCCAAAAAGCATAAAATTTGTGTTTGGAAGGGAAAATGGAAGATGGATTAAACTTCTAGAAAAGCCCAGACTTGAGCTCATCTAAACATGTATGGACTCTGTTTGATAGTGGAAACTGCAAACAAAACAACCAATGTAATGGTCTCTACTTTTTCTTAAAGGTTGAGTGAAAAAAAAGTTTCCTGTAATAATCCAGAAAATGATTGGCGGTTAGCCATTTCTGTGCCAGTTCATAATTAAAAAGAACGAGCTACAAGGTTCAGTTCACAGAGACGAAAATGAACAATTTCATGTTCATAGTTCACTTTTTCAAAAAATGATCTAAGTTCAAAAACCTATAAAGGAACTAGTTTAAGTTAATTTGGTAAATTAAGCTAAAATCCTACACAGTAGAACCTCGTATTTCCCCCTTTAAATGTGTGATCATAATATATATAGAGAAAAGGAAAATACTAGATGCAGTAAAGTTATACTGGATGAGTAGTGAAGCCTTTGTTTAGCCAAATTACACAGAACTTCAGAAACATGCAGGAACATTCAGGTTTTGATTTAAATGAATTCTTACATTCCTCATTCAGTAGCAGATATTTCCCAAGATAGCTTGGATGCTTTAACTCAACGTGTTGCTTTAAATTTGAAGTGGACGTGACTAAAGTACAGCTTGTTTGTTAAGTCCCAGTGGGCACAGTTTGCACAAATACGTTTGTTTTTTTTTCTGTCTGAGTCTTCACTTGATAATCTCATAAAACTCTGCCAATTACTCTGCAAAACTGTCATCAGAAATACCAGAAGATGAGTCTGGATCATGCAGACTAGTACTAGCAGTAGACATACTGGTCTGTCATGCTAAGTGCTGTAAAACCAGACATTATCCAATGAAAAGTATCGTTATCAGTTGAACGGGAACGCAAGCTGTGTGTCGCTCATTCAGAGAGTGAACGTCGCTCTCCTTCATGTTCATTACTTCAAAACTGCTCAGTTCAGTTCACCGTTCACTGAAAATATGAACATATTCATTGAACGCCGTTCACTGAACCAGTTTATGCACAACACTGCTGGCTGCAAAAACAAGTTGTTGTAGTTTAACTTTCAAAGCAACATTTGGACAAACATTCTTTAACCGGTCTACTTTATTTATCTATATCAAAATTAACACTTTAGCATCAAATCCTTATTTTTGAAGCCATCTCAGTGCCATGCTTTGGTTTTTCTTCTGTTTCAGTTTTGGACTTATTACTCCCACACCAAGGTACATTTTCTCTAGACTCTTCCCAACCACCAGTAAGCATTATAACTCGCTCCAGCTGCTGCCACTAATTATCCCCAAGTCTGTCAACCTGTTGCAGTCCCTTTATATACCTGCCTTACTCTCTACTTGCTGCCAGAATGCAAACTAATGACTCTGCTTGTATGTGGTGCCAGAAGTATGTTACTACCTGCTCCTGCCATTCAGCCTGATTAGAAACACAGCAGCTTCTGGCCACAACCGTCTGGACCACTGCAAGCCCACGTCTGACCCTCTGTGCAACTGGAAGCCCACGTCTGACCCCCTGTGCAGCTGCAGGCCAACGTCTGACCCCCTTGTTAGCTGCAAGCCCACGTCTGACCCTCTGGTTTGCTGCAGGCCCACGTCTGACCCCCTGGTTAGCTGCATGCCCGTGTCTGACCCCCTGGTTAGCTGCATGCTGACATCTGACCCCCTGGGCAGCTGCACCTCCACGTCTGACCCCCTGGGCAGCTGCACCTCCACGTCTGACCCCCTGGGCAGCTGCACCTCCACGTCTGACCCCCTGGGCAGCTGGACCTCCACGTCTGACCCCCTGGGCAGCTGCACCTCCACGTCTGACCCCCTGGGCAGCTGCACCTCCACGTCTGACCCCCTGGGCAGCTGCACCTCCACGTCTGACCCCCTGGGCAGCTGCACCTCCACGTCTGACCCCCTGGGCAGCTGCACCTCCACATCTGACCCCCTGGGCAGCTGCACCTCCACGTCTGACCCCCTGGGCAGCTGGACCTCCACGTCTGACCCCCTGGGCAGCTGCACCTCCACGTCTGACCCCCTGGGCAGCTGCACCTCCACGTCTGACCCTCTGGGCAGCTGCACCTCCACGTCTGCCCTCTGGGCAGCAGCAGGCCAACACTTGACCCACTGGGCAGCAGCAGGCCAACAGACCCTGTCTGACCCACTGGCCAAGTGTTCAGGGGGTCAGATGGGGGTCTGCAGCTGCACAGAGGCCTAGGATTAGCCTCTGCTAATCCTCTCTGCCCACTGTCTAGCCAGGTGCTGTCTCCTACACCAGTTCAGATCTTCCTCTGCATGAACTGTCAGACTCCGTCCCGCTCATCTCCAAGACCTGCCTTCACCCTGACTGATACATCTTCCCCGTTGTCAATAAAACATTAAAACGTCATACAGTGTCGGCTTGAATTACTGGGTTCTCCATGCTAAAAACAGAACACTCAGTTTTTTTTGGAATGATCGCAGAACGAATTGCTCAACGTCACTGATGCAGATGAAAGGATGTGATTTACCATAATATGGAGTCAGCTGAATGTGAACAACAAAAGTATAAAACTTGTTCGCATCAGTAAAGGTGTTAGGTTGTAGCTTTTTTTCACAGAGCATGTAAACCCCATGAATATTTTTGTTTTCTGTTAACTTACGGTGAAGGCTGAAGGAAATGTTGATGACTCTTTCATCTGTGAAGCTCTTCAGGTTTGGGATGGAGGCGCATTTAAGGTGTGTGGATGAGGGGGAGTCTCCCATGTGAATCCAGCAGACGGTCTCCTTAGCATAAATGAAGTCCATGGCCGTGGTTTGTTTGGTGCTGATGGACAGAGGGCTGTGGACCGTGGAGCCGCTCAGGGAGGTGGCTTGGATGTTCTGAGAGTTGGCTATCAGGAGGACAGGCAGCCGCTCCACCGGAACTGAAAACGGAGCATAGATATCTGCTGACAAGAGCAACATGGAATGATGCACAATTAACCAATTTATCTAAAGGATCCATTTCATCCAGCACTTATATGTTTGCATAATTTTGTGCACAGTTTCTGAGTCAAAAGGGGCAACAGGGGAGTTCCTAACAACCGATTCCTACATAAATTCAATTTTCAAACTTTTTAGAACACAGCTTTCATGGTTTTTTATACTTTGTCATAAATTCTGGCTATTGGATACATTTCGACACGTTTTACTGTCAACATCTTTCAATAATCAAGGGGCATTAAAAACCTGCAGTCCCCTTTGATTTAGCAGTGGTGCAAATGACTGTTTTGTTGTCTATTTATTATGGCATCTAAAACATCTTAGATAAGCTCTTGTCTAAACAAATAAAATTCATAAGATTCATTAAAACACAGTTTTTCAATGAAACACATTAAAACACAACTTTAACACCAACTTTTGTTACTAAAATTAAAAACACAGCAGCATTACAATAAATTTCTGGTATCTGAATCTAGTTTAAACTATAAAGTATTGATTTTTAGGATAAAAGAACAACAACAAACAAAAAAATCACACAAATGGCTCAGTTTCGTTAAATAAAATTGATGTTTCTGGAAATGCTGATTTATACTTTTGGAAACAAAATGAATGATGAAATCATGAACATTTTTATTCTATGCATTCCATTTCAATACTTAATAAGACTGGAGGAACGTTAATGGCCTATTCCACGCAGACTTTAAAACCCTGATCAAAGGGGGGCTGGGCGCCAAAAAAATAAAAGTAGTGATTATTTTTTTCTGAATTCTGTTTGGATAAATTTCCCTGAAAAAGTCCAAGTTAAAGGCATTGCTTCAAAAGCAGTGTAATGGACCTTTTATCTTTCGGAAATTCTGATTCTTGTCCTTTACATATGAGAAATATAGTGCAAATATCTTCTATTCTTAACAAGACTTCAAGAATTTGAATAAATAACATTTCAGACTTTTCGAGGCTTTATATAGAAACCCTGTAACTTCACTCAAAAAGAGCCAAACCCCCAGCTCTACAGAAAGATTAATGTCTGTTGATTCTCACCATTCTTGGCTTTGCAGGAGCGGTTGTCTGGCTGCAGCAGATATCCCTCTACACAGGAACAGGTGTAGGAGCCATTGGTGTTTGCACAGGTCTGACTGCAGGTCCCATACACACTGCACTCATCAAAGTCTGAGCCAAAGAAAGCACAGATGGCCACGGTGTTCGTTAAAGGATGTGTTTCAGATCGTAATAATGGAGCGAGAGAATAAAGCCTTAGAAAACTACAAGTAATGAGTATGAGATGAAAAAATAAGATCTCTTAGTGACATCAAAACTATTGAGATTACGTGATATTATTTTTCATTATGTGTCAAAAAAGAACTAAAGGTTTTGTTTTATCAAGCAAGCCTTAAAATAAATCTATCCTAAGAGCAGAAGCAGAGTTTGTTCTGCTGATGTGTGTTCCTAGATTCTCTCTCACACTATTTTAGATATCTATATTTATATATGCTTAAAGTAGGATTTCTTCACAAATAGTAATGGATTCCTCAAAATGTGCTATCACATGCAAACACAATTTATTGTAAGCCTTTTATAATTTATACACGGACGGCTAATGGTTATGGGAACACTGAAAGTACAATAAAGAAAATTCAGATCAGGACACACAAAGAAAAGCACTTTTATCTTTGAATTAGAGAGCAGTGTGAAGGTTAACAACAGCAACAACCTACCTTTACACGTCCTTCCATCGGGGCTGATCTCATAGCCGCTGTTACAGTAACAAGCGGGGCCCTGTGGAGTGATCGCACAGTGTTCCTGACAGCCAGTCAGCGAACAGTTGGATATATACACTGAAGGGAAACAAAAAGAGACGACATGGAAGAAGAGGTGACATTAGTGAACGAATAAACCCTCTTAACAATAGCCAGGATTTATTAGATGCTGTGACAAAAATATAAGCAGTTCAGTAAAAAACGTTAATGATAGCAGCAGCACGGGGAAATTTAATAATTATAAACGAGTCTATTTGATTTTGATCCACCTGGCTTTATTCATTTTCCTGATTAAAGTAGAAAGTAAAGTTTGCTGGTGCAGGAAGTATCAAACACAGGTGATCCCAGCAGAAAGTTGGACAGGCGATGGCAAAACGAACAGACGGATAAATGCTGCACTGTTGCATAATATTCCCATCAAAGCATAAATGTCACAGTGACATTAGCTCTTTATAGCCGTCTGATATCAAATCTGTTCACTTTATCTGGTGATTTGAGTAAAATCATGTTTCTAAGAGGCCACCCGGACTTTATGCACAGAATGCTTTTATAATTCCATCCTGATTGTTTTCTCTGAGTAATTATTTCTTTGGAGAAGGCTCAGGGCTGTCTCAGCTATGTGGACCATAATAATAAATAATATAATACAGCTGTCACCAGCATGGAGGAAAGATAAATTGGAGTCTAATCAGTTTGTCATAAACTGACAGGAGATATGATAACTTTTTTTTTTTTTTGAAAGCAAAGGGAGCAAAAGAAAAACAATTAATTTCAAAGGGGAAATATATCTTCTGCTTAGGGGGAAGGAAGGAAGGAAGGAAGGAAGGAAGGAAGGAAGGAAGGAAGGAAGGAAGGAAGGAAGGAAGGAAGGAAGGAAGGAAGGAAGGAAGGAAGGAAGGAAGGAAGGAAGGAAGGAAGGAAGGAAGGAAGGAAGGAAGGAAGGAAGGACAACGGTGACGATATATTTCGTTGATGCTCCTTTTTTTTATGACAATAACGATAACTGTTGAGCTAAACATAAATCTATGATGACAAAAACATGACGAGTCATGGATGTCAGTTTTTTTTGACGGGACAAGACTAAATGCAAATGTTAGCGGGTTGTCTGTCACACGTTTAAAATGCATCATCATGCTAAGCAGTAGCAGGTCATGTCGTCAACCTGGCGGGCAGCGCTGTACATTCTGCATAACCACAGATGGACCGTGGCAGCAGCGGCAGGGGTGAAAGTAGTCTGGAATGGTCTGGTGTTCTGTCAGATGAGCATACCCGCTCAGACCAGCATACACAAAGTCAATACCCGTTTGTCCCTTTAGTTTATTCCTTTAGTTTTGTACGAAAAATAGACTTTAAACTACCTCAACGGGCGTGCAAAAAATCTATTCAATTATTTACTTTTTGCTTTTTTTTTAAGCATATGTTGATCTGACCTTAATTTTTTTTTTTTTTGCGAATGACAAAAGGGATACACGCCCGTTGAGGTAGTTTAAAGACTGTTTTTCATACAAAACTAAAGGGATAAACACAAATCTGACCTCTTGTGCATGCATATTGACTATGGGTATGCTGGTCTGACGGGGTACAGTGAGCTGACAGAACACCGACAGAACACCAGAACACTCAACTCTGACAAACTCTTTTGCTTTTACAGTTGTGCTTGTGTAGAAATGTGTTTTTGCTTGTGCTTAGCTCCGAGTCTGTGCTTGTACACTGTTTCTTAATTTTTTTGCTTTGCTGTTTTCTTTACACTGGTCAAGTTAGCAAAAGTTGTTTATTTTATTCTGAAATTCCCCAGAACTCTGTCCCATCTGGTGCACTAGTTCCTGTTGCGTACTTTCCTGGCTGATGTATCCTCTGGTGTATGTCCCAGGAGCATTACGCAGCCTTAGTAGCCTGAGACAGACTGCACAGTGGATAATTTCAGCATTCACACTGACTTTAATGACTTTGGGTTCCATGCAGCATAAACACTGCTGCAGAACCTCTCTTTAGACTTATTCATACCCCAAAATATATTAAAATCAAATCCCATTTAGGGTTGAAACACTGAATTTGATCACTCATAAGTAATTATTTCTTGAAATAATTGTCAATTTGGGAATCAAATCGTTCACCTATACAGATTAAAACATCGTATTTGCTGAAAGACTAATATCCTCTATGCTTCTTTGAGAACTAACAGTTTTAGTTTCACCAGGTTCAGATCTGGTAACATAAATACATAAATGAACAAAAACAAAAACGAATTAAGTACTTTTTGATACCAAAACCCGACCAAATTACATGCTTTTATATACTAGGAAATGTGACAGATATTTGTTCCTTTCTACCAGCAACCAAATCTTTTTAAATGAAAAAGGAGACAATAGAATAAAGGAAATAGAGAGCTCAGGCTTGTCTGGTTCAAAGTGTTTGTGTTTAAAAGATTTTCTGCATGATTAACTTATATAAAAAGCGACTTTTAATGGAAAAGGCATATACCGGTAATATTCTAACCTACCAAATGCTGCATTCAAGCAGTCATATGCGGTTTTGAAGTAACTGATGCTGTGATGGTGATTGCATTTGATGTTATTTTTCTGCTCTACTTGAAGTTAAATGCACAAGATTAATAGAGTCAGTAAATAAAGCCCTAGATATAACGAGAAACCTCCAACATCCTGCTAAAGTGGACTGTATGGCATAGACCAGGGTCACTCCAATCCAGCCGGCGAAGCCCATAATAAAATCCTAAAGCATTGGACATCCTGTGATGTTCATTAGGACAGTGACTCATAGTCAAACACAGAGTTATATCAAACCCACTTAAGATCCACTTGCAATAAGTGATTCACTTTGCCCAGGAAGGCTGGCCGACCATCCTTCAGACAAAAACAACATCCTATCTTGAGGAAGAGATGAGATCAAAACCCTCTTCTTCACTCCAACAAGCTCCCGACATAGAAACTCCAAACTTCTCTGCTACAAACTAAATGTTAGACTCTATTTGATAAATAAAAAAGTAATCTTTTGTTTTTATCTATAACTCTTCCATCTGCTCAAAGATAGAACTGAACCTCAGCTGATTTACAGCTTATAACCAGTGCTCTGCTCATTTTTCTGCAACACAAGAGGAGTACACAGGTTTTACAGCTGCACTCCAGAGGTCTGCTGGGAAAACCACAGTTCAAATTACAGACAGGTACGAAATCTTCCAAAACAAGTCTGAGCAATGAGCAACAGAGACGGTTTTAGAAAACCAACAAAGGGAACAATGTAAACAGCCCTCTGTGACACATGAAGCAGATAATTGTTTTAGAGTGGCTGAAATGACATGCTATTTTGGTTTCAAAAGCAAATCCTCTTTATCATGTAGAAGACCCTTTAGTTAAATACTTGCACACATAAAAGTAGGGTCGGACATTATCATGTCCTGAAAATCTTAAGACTGATCTGAATTCAGAGAAACCCTTAAGCTGCTTGTATTGTGTTTCTTATCTCTGCACAAATGTAACAAGAAATGCTTTTTATGTGGGTCTTAATGTGAGGAAATTAAAGCTATTCTTTACAACCTTTGACATGACACTGATATGAACTCTGAGAGTCCCTTGCAATAATCGAATCTTTTGTGGCGAAGGGTTTGGCAGTGGGTTAAATTCATAACATGCATTTGGATAATTCCCATTTTTCTAAAATATTTTTCCATTTGGTTTAATGATCATCTTGGGCTGGAAGCATTTTGCTTCTGTGCTTTATTTTTCCCTGTGACCAAGAACAGAAGAGCAGGTATAGAAAATAACGTAGCTGCATTAAAAACATCTATGTACCGAGAGGGTATTGGTTTTGTTTTTATAGAAATAAGATTTAAGCATAACATATTCATCATTTGAGGTCAACCTTTTAGTGATTTAACTCAAAAGCAAAATAAAATGAATTTTCTAATTATAGGAGAGAAGTGGTAAAAATATATATATTTGTCTCTTTTTTTCTTCCAAAAAATGTTTACTTTAAGTTTAACTGTAAGGTCTTAGCTACAACTATTTTAATAGGATTTTTTTATTTATTTAATACAGCTATAGAATGTCTATATAGCACGTAAATAATTATTTTAGGCATTTTTACGAGTCCGAGGTTCATAAATGTTTAATTCTGGTTCAGACGCCAATGTCGTCAGGAAAGGAATCTGCACTAAGAGGATTAGAAGGTTGAGTTAACGCAACATGGAGCTCAGCGAGCATCCGCCCTGATAGGTGCCCGCTGAACCTAACGAAGAATTATAAATGACACCTATTTACTGATGTATATTTATCCTGCAGGAGATATGGAGGTTTACTGTACAATAACAAGTGTCTCAAGGGTCATCATGAAGAACAGAAGCTACGTTTACATGGACACAAATAATTGGACAGAAGATCTGATCAGATCAAAAATGTTTCATGTTAACATGTCCGACTTAAGATTCTTATCTGATTTGTTAGGATTGGAAATATATTTAATGCTAAAAGAGGTTGTGTTGGCTGATTTCCATTCCAATTAGTGTCCACATACACACCCATTTGGATATGTGGAGTAAAATAACTGCGCATAACATGACATTTTTTCCTGTTACTCCTGACCCTCATTCCCTGGCTTCTGATCCTTGGTGGAGGAGGTGAATCTAAATGTAATGTGATGACATGTGTTGTTAATTGGCGCTATATAAATAAACTGAATTGAATTAATTCTAAACATACAGCTCTGGGTTGATTAAAGGTGTAGTATTACAAATAAATTAATCATAGCAATTGATCACTAATGCACCATGAAAGAATTTAACTAAACTAATTAAACAAAGACCATTTCATTGTGTTTAAAGGATGTATTAGCTAGCCTCCAGACACCTTTGTATTTTTTTCCCCTGTTGAAAATCTTAAGGGCTGAGGGATAAATCCTTGCAGGAATTCAAGCATAATTAGACATGGTGTCAGAAACAGTTTTGGAGTGGAGAGGGGTTGATTGCTTTAGTTTCTTTTCAAAACCCAAAGAAAAAAAATAAAGCAGGTAAAATAAGTATTGAACACTTCACAATTTAAATATATATCTAGATATAGAGGTGCTATTGACATGACATTTTCACCAGATGTCGGTAACAATCCACACATACACAAAAATCAAACCATAGATGTGTAGAAATGAAGATATGTGTAATAATGCGGCATGGCAAAGGGAAAACTAGAGATTAACTATAGATTTGTTGCAGTATACGGAGCATGCTGGACCATTGTATACTTAAGGAAACATACAGTATGTTAGTACATCATTAGGAAGGCAAGCTACTATACAGTGGTGTGGCTACGGAATTAATTTTCTTGAAATTTTTCAAAATCCTCCTATTTTTCCAGAGAAAATTTGGTCTGACATGGGGACAGATACGTCTCATTGCTTTTTACTTTGTGAATCTGGCCCTTCCTCAGAAATACAATTGAAATGTTAAAAAAGAGAAGAAAATATGATGTTCTAAACAGCTATTTGTATTTAAAAGCAATATTAGGTTTTTTATATGTACAAAATGAGTAATGCAAAACTGAAGAAGGTCTAAAAAGTATCTACGTCTACTGATTTATTGTGCCATCTTTGATCATTTCCTCTTTCTGACCTTTAAAACACAGGGTATGCGAAAGGGGAAGTTTTTTCTTTCTGTATAATCTATTTCTATCAGTTCTTCGTACTTTGGTTCTTATTTGTTCCAGCTTCAGTCAGCAAAGTCAGCAGTTTCTTAAAAAGAAAAATTACAGTTCCTGGAGTCATCATAAACAGGTTCCTAATTTTAAGTTTCAGAACAGTTAGTTCCTTCCTTCGTGCTGAATAAATGCAACATTTGGTTTTGTTCTATTGTGGGAATATCCGGCGTTGAAGGCTTCATGCCTCTGGGGCTTAGTTCATAACATTATGCATTAATAAACACATAAATTGTAATTTTTATCTAGGATATCTTTCACATGGACATTTAAGACTTCACAAACCTCTGCAGTGAGGTCCCTCATCCCAGCCGTCAGTGCAGTCTGAGACCCCGTTGCACAGTTTGCTCATATGGATGCACAGCTCGGTCCCCCCACACTGGTACTCGTTGGGTGGGCAGCGTGAAACAGAACTGTGTGGACCTAAAGGAAGATGACCAGAAAAGTATTTAACATAAAAGAAAAAACAGAAGGGTTATGTTGAAATTAACATATCTCAGTGACAACATACTTTTAGTTTGTAGAAATAGAGCTGAAACGTTTTTGAATTTAAATAGAACGAGATGCATGAGTGAATGTTTCGTTTCAGTCAAATCGGTATGTTCTAAGGCGCAAAAAAAAAAAAAATTTAATAAAAAACCAACCCGTGTTCGTAAACCCCTCTCGCTTCCCCATCTCCATGTTATTCTGGACTTAGGCACATCCAACTGAAGTGCAAATCTTTAAGGTATAGTGAAGGATTTTCACGAATTTCTGAAAAGACTTTAATAAAAATAATGCACATGCACAACCCTGTACCCGCTCCCGCGATAGAATGTCTATTAAACGTGTGCGAGAGCGTGCACAAGCCCATTTCTCCTCGTGAACGCTCTGTTTAAATGTTGCCGTTTGCATCGCTCATACAAGCTTACTTTCCAAAAGAAGATTTGCAATTTTTCCACTGTGTCACTCACCACTGGTAAGTGAAAATGGTGACAAGCACGTAGGACGACCTTACATGAACATATCACCAGAATGATTGACAATTAGGGGGACCACTTATTTTGATGATCCACCCGGAAAAAGAACATATTCCACTATACCTTTAAGTAAACTTATAAAAGAAAAAGAAAAAAGGGAAATGTGAATTTGCTGTTTTCATTTGGTTTAAAGCAAACTAGCCAAGCCCCCAAAGCAAGTTGTGGGTTAGTCTGCTCGACACAGCTTTGACCATTTTGAAGGAGAAGTGTCGCCGAGAAGTGTTTCAAGCACACCGCAGCCACGTGACCGGGGCCTCATCACGTCACACTTCGTATTGCGCGTCACACTAACTTGAAATAATTTGGGCATTTCAATACTACTGAAGTATTTAAATGTCAAATTTCAAATCAGACTCACGGCTTAAACCGCAGGTTTTCCCATTTATAATTTTATTCAAAGACAGGGAAAGACATTTTATATTTAGTTCTAATTTAAAAGTGATTCAGAATAGTTTGCTTCATGCACATAGATCTAAAATAGACATAGATAAACATATTACAGACTCATACATCTCTACCCAACACAGTCATTCCACTATTTAATATTTAACAGATATTTATTCACATGGCACATCTAAACAGTTAGGCTCTAAAATATAGATACGATTCGATTAGAAAAACAAATAAATAAAAGATTAGGTTAGTTTAGTTGCTACTTGTGTTGTCTTGTGGTAAAATGTGTGTGACTGAGGAAAGTGAGGAATGAATGAGGGAGAGGCAGTACCATAGATAAACTGCTGAATTATTTAGTTATTGATGCTTCTCCTTTAATACAATCAGCTTTAACAGTCAGAACCACAGCAGAAAAGTGGGGAACCTGTGGGAACTCCTGGGCAGCAGAGTCGCTTCCAATCATTTAAACGATCAGTATTATTTAAAGGATAATTTAGTAATGAATGTATATGTATTTATATAAAACAACATATTTTGTCGTTTTTCTCCCCATGGCTAATATTAATGAGTTCTTTAGTTATATCCAGATTAATACTAGCCAGCAGTTGGTTTAGTACATAATGTTTAAGGGTAAAGTTTTCCAAAGAAAAAAACTCACTACGATCTGTGACAGATTTGGACCTTAGGCAAAGAAGACAAATGAATGGCACATCACAATTAATTGGCAAATCACTTTACTCCTGATAGCAACCAGTGTTGAAAAATATCCGTAGCTGTATGTATTTTGTCACTTTCTTTTAGCTATTTATCTTTAGAAGCAAAGCAATGGCACAGATGAAATGCAATTTGTTTTATGTCTGAGAATCTGGGCGTTATTTCATATCATGATCCATCTGACAGAGCATCTGATCAACGGCATTTTCTGTTTGCCTTCTGGTAATGCATCTAATCCTCTTTTTTTAACCTAATTTACAAAACACATACATTGTTCATGCTGAGTGACAAGTTAGCCTCTTAGCTAAATCTGTGAAGACGGGGATTTTTTTTTTTCAAGGAAAACTTTTGATTGAGAAAGTCTAACTAAGAACCAGAGGGTATATTTATATATTCATACATGCTGCCTAAAAGCCTTTTGTTAGATTAGATTAATTTCCTTCAAGCAGGCTGAAATAAAGTGGCTGTCTGATGGTGCCCTGCCAGGCCCACCTGGGCCTCCCTTCAGGCATCGAGAGCAGGATTGATAAAAGACTTCTGCGCAGCAGCCCTGAAAAGCAAGTGTCTCTTTATTTTACCCCTTGTTCCTAACATCCTTTCAATGAGAGGTACCACAGTTTTCACTGCCACCTTTGGTGCTCTGGTGTTATTTTTTCTCCTTAGGTAAAAAAAATGTCTTTTTGTTTAATGTAGATCCACACATTTTAAGGCAATTCATAAGACCAAAAAAGACAAGCGTATTGTGTAAATTCAAACTCACAGCAGTTATATTTTGCTTGCAGAATATTTTCTTTGTAGTTTTTTCTTGGCTTTAAAACTTTAATAACCTATGATAAAATCTGTCACACCAACAGGAACTTCCCTAGGCTCATAGTTTCTAGTGAAATCACAGAACACTGAAGTTCTTCTCATAATTTTTTTTCATATTTTTGTTTATTTTCGTGCTTTTAATCAATTATATATATTCTAACGGAAGTATTCTGCAAACTGCAGAAAGACAATAAGCCTAAATTTCAAAAAGCAGTGGGATGTCAGGAAAATCTGGAAACCAAGTCTCAGAAGCATTTTGCGAAGAGAATTAGGGCTGCATGGATTGGAATGAAAACTAGCACAGAGTCTAAATCAAAGGTTATATGCCATCATGGCAGAGGTAGAGAAATGTTAGAGGTCTGAATCTCAACCTCTACACTTTGACCAGATGTTTTGAAGACAGTAAACAAAACAAAAAAACTACCGTAGCATACCAGATCACTTGGTTATTTACGGCTGTTGTGATGTTACTGTAACAAGCACATAAAGAAGAAATGAGAATTGTGTATGTGTCCTTGTTTATGTTAACTATTTAGAACTGTTTTAGGTCTATTTATCAACCTTCTGGGGTCTAGCAGACCTTGTGGGGACCAAAGACTGCTCCTATTGCAGCAGACCCCCATTTCTGATGTAAGAGAGCTGAAGGTATACAGTACAGTGAAACAACTTTAGGTTAAATATTATTGTTAAAAAAAAACACAGCTTGAAATTTATTTCATCAATAAAGAAACATAACTTGTTATGTTTCTTTGACTTTGTAAGATCTATCACAAAAAAATAATAAAACCACCATGCTTGTTATTAACATCATGCAATTTTGATTTAAATTGTAGATTTATACAATGCTTCTGGTTTCATTCTGTCTTTCCTGTTGCCCTGCTAAACAGGCAGATTCATAGGACAGATATTCCAAGATGCAATGCAGCAGTAAAAGAGATCTGCTGGAGAAGACAGACTGGGGTAAAAACCACACCATTATTACATGGCTCGTCCAGGCAAATGGCCATCTACCCTGTATCTGCTGTGTAAACACATGTAACGCAGTAGTAAAATATTAGCAGCAAACATATCAATGCACTGACATATATGTTTGGTACATAACTACATCCTCAGAGGGAGCTTTATGGTTCTGCAAGAGAATATAAATAAGGGTGAATGTGTTCCTCCAAATAAAAATACAGTAAATACAACTGGTTCAAGTAAAAACAGGTTTTCTCTTCATCATCATATTCCTAAACTCTTTTTTTTCCAGGATGGATTTTCCAGTCTTGTGACTTTCGGTGGAATTTGATCCACAGCAATGTGATTCATCCCATTCTTTTTCTAATAAGTATACAATGTGCTTGTCAAACTACTCTCTGCAGACTCCTCTCCTCCAAAGACTAATGCAACTATTTAAAACATTAATAAAATCATATGTTTACTGCATGTTGGTAATCCTATGAAAATATTTATCATTTTGGGTATGACACCTCAGAGTAAGATATAAAATATGTGTTTGTTTTTTTCTTTTGGTACATAACACCATTATTTTGCATTTGTAATGAAAACAACTGAAACTTTATTTTGAAAAAAAGAGCGCATTGCCTCGTTAACTCTCTTAATTTAAGCTAAAACTAGGAGGAAATAAGCCTAGCATAAATTTAGCATAAAAATATTTTATGCTAGGCTAATTTTGCTATCTGAAAAAAACAAAACACCAAAACTACCTATCTAACTAAAAAAAAAACTTTAAATGCAGTTTATGCTCTTTAAGGAACAAAAGAAGGACAGTATTTGTGAAACTCTTTTCAATTTTTGCACCTAAACTTTGGAACGGATCTCATTTTCATGTACAGACCATGGAGACAGCTGAGACTTTGCTCCACACTTATTTCTATTCTTTGGTATTGGATTTAAAGAAAGTTTGATTTTCTCTCATAAGGACTGTTTTACTTTGAACTTTATTCTTCAAATACATTTTATTATTGTTATCTAGTACCATCGCCATTATTTTGGGACTGAGTGCTGGCTGGAATGTTAATTTAATTAACCTATCTAGCTCTTCCCTATTCCTCATCACATCCTCCTGTTCCTGTTTTCTATTTAAGCTGCCTTTTTCCCAGCCATCAGTGCCAGATTATTCTTGAGCCTTTGGAGTTGAGAGTTCTCAAGTGTTTCAACCTAATCACTTTCAGATCCATTTCTGTATTTGGACCTTTGAGCCTGCCTGCCCCTGTCTGATTAGTTTGCCTGCCTGTCTTTGGACTCCTGTTGGATTCATCTGTGGACTGAACCTGGATCTGCCTCTTGACTTCGCCCGGTGGATTATCCTGCCTTCCTTCGTCATCTCAAATCTGATCACCTGCCAGCGCTGCAGCCTTCTACGCTTCCCTGTCTGGAATTCCCTTGCAGCATCTGCTCTGTCTTGTCAGCCTACCGGCTGGAATTATCCCCTTTCTCTGGGCACTGACTGAACAACCAAACCAGGTTAGTGACTCACACGCTCATGATCTTCTGTCAGATTATCGTAGTCGCTAGCCTTTGTTTTTCTCTGAAAGACGTTCCTGCCTCAGACAACCTAGCCACTGCAGCCGCTACCACTGCAGATCCGTTCAGTCACTTTTTGAATAAATGCTTTTTTAAATAGTCCACTGTCTGTCTTGCCTGAATTCCGGGTCCGTTTTTCTGAGCCATTACATCTACACTCACCACTTTATTAGGTACCCCATGCTAGTAACGGGTTGGACCCCCTTTTGCCTTCAGAACTGCCTCAATTCTTCGTGGCATAGATTCAACAAGGTGCTGGAAGCATTCCTCAGGGAGTTCGGTCCATATTGACATGATGGCATCACACAGTTGCCGCAGATTTGTCGGCTGCACTTCCATGATGCGAATCTCCCATTCCACCACATCTCAAAGATGCTCTATTGGATTGAGATCTGGTGACTGTGGAGGCCATTTGAGTACAGTGAACTCATTGTCATGTCAACCACTTTGAGATGATTCCAGCTTTATGACATGGCGCATTATCCTGCTGAAAGTAGCCATCAGAAGTTGGGTACATTGTGGTCATAAAGGGATGGACATGGTCAGCAACAATACTCAGGTAGGCTGTGGCGTTGCAACGATGCTCAATTGGTACCAAGGGGCCCAAAGAGTGCCAAGAAAATATTCCCCACACCATGACACCACCACCACCAGCCTGAACCGTTGATACAAGGCAGGATGGATCCATGCTTTCATGTTGTAGATGCCAAATTCTGACCCTACCATCCGAAAGGTCGCAGCAGAAATCGAGACTCATCAGACCAGGCAACGTTTTTCCAATCTTCTATTGTCCAATTTTGATGAGCTTGTGCAAATTGTAGCCTCAGTTTCCTGTTCTTAGCTGAAAGGAGTGGCACCCGGTGTGATGTTACACCAACAAATTTATTCAGTATAATTTAAGTAGCCAGTCATTCATTCCTTTTGCTGAGCTTTTTTCATGGCTTATTACCATTGCTCTTAGACAGGAGCCATAAAAAACCAGCCATCTAAAATAATTCCTTAATATTTATTTTATTTTTTTGATGAAATACCCCAAGATGTGAAAGGTGATAATTTAACTTGATTTTCAAATGATAATGTAAGTGTCTGCTATTAATCCATAGTGAACTTTTATCTTTAAACTTTATAAGGAAGCTATTTACAAATCCCACATTACCAGAAGTCTGGAAAACAGGTTATGCAATGTTGATTGAATAAAAAACAAAATGGGACAACATTGTACCACTACTGTAAGACTCTTCTTTTAGAAACATAAAATAAAATCTGTGTATTGTTTTCCTTCATTGTATAATTCTGAAGTACTATGTGTTGTTCTATACCATAAAATACCAGTGAATTTGAAAATGTTCCACTGAGGCAATAGCTATTTAAAACCTGTTGCAGTTACACAAAGTTTTTTTAGGCTTATATTTTAACCAATCTCATGACTCCATGACTCAAATTTCTCTTTCTCTCCATGGAAATAATCAGTTTACTTCCCTACAGTCCTGATCGCTTCCCTATATCTCCACCCTTATGATTATTATTTTTTTAAGGAACATTTGCTGACCCATTTACAGTAAATGTTTCAATGTGATGCCTATGTGTGTAAAAGGAACGCTGTTTCTTAGGAAGCAAAAAGTGAGTAGCCAAAAGTATATAGCCAAGCCAGAAGACCATGTGGGACACCTCATCCAAAGAACGGTGGACAAAAGGGTTCATTCTAGCACAGTCTTGGCAGCAGGGGTGGGAGTCACAGTGGGAAAAGGCATTGCTAATTTAAAATAAACATTTAATTCAACATCCCTCCACTGTAAGTGAGCCAAGTTAGCAAGAACAAAGCTTTGTCATTTGCAAAGTTTCTTTCCTACCTACATTTCTAAGCATTCAGCTGACCAAATACCTTTAACTAGACTAATTATGGTGTCATTATTGCATAAAAAGTGTTCAAACCAATGTGGTATTGGTTTGTTTTAAGGGTGGAGATTTAACACTGACCTTACGGAGAACGAGAAATTGCCTAATTTCTAGAGACACAAATACTGTCAGATGTTTCCATTCTTCACACACTACCAAAGCTATTTCAGCCCTACTTCAAGTCTAGAATGTTCTTCTAGTAGTAATATCTGTATAGTGATAACCAGCATCCTTGAACCCTCTATGTTTATCTGGATAAACATTTCAAGTAAGTCTGAAAACCTCAAACAAAGACATTTTTCAATCAACTAGACCAGATTGAGGTAATGCAGGATTTTTGAACCCTTGTACGAACTGAGTCTTTAAGCCACAGCACACAGCAATGAATCACATGCTCTCTACTGGGCCAAGTAAAAGGAGGGAGGGGGGGCAGAGGGGCTTGTGAGTATTTTATTGTAGGTCCAGAGAACTAGGGCTATTGTTATGATCACGCAAATCGGCTGCGAATCCCTGCAAAATAGACTGAGCCATCGTGTCGTAAGCAACCTCACATGTGAAGCCTGACCTGAGCCAACAGATATGGGCGGGCAAACTGGGGCTGTTGTGTGGAGGTTGGAGGTAACAGGTACTGGTGGTGGTAGTGATATTTGTCCCTTGGATTAAAAAGTTTGTGATAATTTAAGAGATGGATCAGAACATAAGATACTTCATTAAGTGTCAGAAAATAGCAGAAAAAGTTTTGGTCAAGATTATTTAAATATAGTGGCCAAAAAAAGAACCAAAATCTGTAATCAATGAGCTCTTTCCAGATGTGTTCAGATGTGTACTATAACCTTTTAAATCAGCACACCACTTATTGCACACACCAAAAAAAAACAGGCCATTTGGCACCTTTAATTTGGTCTCTATTAAGATCCAGCCCTGAGCTTTGCATTGTAAAGAACTTCTGACAAAGTTGCATGTTCCCCGTGTGCAAGGGAACTATCCGTCCTGGTAGTCCTAATTCCTCCCACAGTCGGGTTCGGGTTCATTATGACCCAGTCTCTGGCCTTAGCCCTTGCTCCCTATACCTCAGAACCTCGAAAGGGAATAAATTGTAAAAATGAACTCTGGATGGACAAATAGATTCACCTCCAACTTTACTTATGACTTCATTCTTTTTTTTTTCACATTGTGAAATTAGTAAGAAGAAAAACAGAGCATTGTTTCATCTGTCAACAAACAATTGTGATATATTTTTGCTGATAACTGGGATTTTTCCATTGATGCCTTCGGACTATATGTGTTTAACAAAATGCAAGTTTCCCCAAAAAAACAACGATGGGCAGGGTAGAGCACAAACTGTTTTTTTATGTCTTAAGAACAAAAATCAACTGTGAACAACAATCAGGCTGCCTGCTTCCTTCAGTTTGATCATTAGTAATTTAGGAGCATCATTATTACAAGCAATTCTGTACACATATCTCCACAAGCGGTGCAGTAGGTTTCAGACAACTTAGTAAAAGTATAGAAAAGTTTTCTTATAATCATTATTTTACTACCATCACACTGGTCCTGTGCCTTAAATCGTATTAATAAGATGCCAAATTAAGAGTCATAACGACCAAAGTATTAACCGAACCCCTTGGAAAGAGCAGCATTATTAGAGAAGGACATGCTCTCCCCCCTTCCCCACCTGTTACTGGTTGACACAAAACAAAACATTTCCTTGGCAAACAAGAACGACTAATTTGGGTATTTGGAAACATTTCTTAAGCAGTGAGCTAAGAACTGCCTGTCTGCAGACTGGCTCCAACATAAGCTTACAGGACAAATAACCATAGATTAGGGTGTTATACTTGTGTTACTTCATAATGGGAGCTATATAAAAATGTGTAGAGAGCGGCATATAAAAACTCCAATATGAAAACATTGAATGAAAACTGCCTAAATCTTCAGCCTGTGTCTTTTTCCCATCAGTAGGGCAGTAAAAATGTTTCTGTTCCATTATGACATCATTCTTCCAGACTATTGGTCCCCTTTGTGTGTGCTTGTGCACATGGCTCATTCTCAGATGCAGCACCCACAGCCAGCAGCCCGAGGCACCCGATGACCTTAGCCTCTCGCCAGTCATGCCAAAATAAAACAAAAAAACTCCAAAACTAGGACATGGCACCGAAAACAAAACCCATCAAATTCACTGCTTTTGCTGAGTCTTCAAGTGGACAGATGGACTATGTTGAGATGAGATGGTAGCTTGTTTGCCCTCCGCAAAGCTTTGTCAGTCATGGATGATGGCAAGCCCCACAGAGAAAAGGAAGAACAACACCTCAGCTCCTCAGCACAGTTTGTTTCTGACAAGCATCCTAAAAACACTTCAGTCTACAGGTAAAATACAACACACTGACGTGCCACTCAAACAGCCCCTGAAGAACATTATTTACAGCATGTCTAAATGTAAATTTTTTTGACAGCTGCGGATCACTGGGCTTCTTTTATTCAGAAACATTCAGCATAAATGTTGTTTATTCCAATGATCGCTGGCTTTAACACTGGTTGCGGAGTGTGTGATGCATTCGCTGCACTCTGTGTTCGGTAGTTGGATCTTTGGCTATCCTTTTCCTCCAAGATATCAACAGCACATTTTTATTCCATCGTGGGGGGGAGGAGAGGGGTTGGTCCAGCTGGCAGTGTTACAAGGAAAGCAGGAAGGCTAAATCCAGCCCCCCTCGCAAGCACAGCAAACTAGTCTTCTCAAAACACACAAGCACCAGAGCTCCTTGGGGGGATAGCCGCCACTAAATAAACAGTTTGATCAGCAAAGTACACTGCAATACATAGTGAATAGCCCCCACCCACCGCCACCCACCCACCCATCATCAAATGAGCAGAAGCGAAGTAAACAGCACAATAACAGTACACACAAAGGAAATAAGCAGTATTTGATTTTTCTGTCACTTTAGCTATCAGTTACTGTATTTTATGATTAATGTATTTTTAAAGGATCTGTGTGTAACATACTTTGCTTTTATTAGCAGAAATCTAGTTTTATTTTCATAAATACATATTCAGCCAAAGTCTAATAACATCCATCCATCCATCCTTATTCTGTCACTCTTATCCTGGCTGGGGTCGTGAGGGGTGCTTGGGCGAGAGGCAGGGTGCACCTTGGAAAAGATCGCCAGTCTATTGCAGGGCAACACAGATACAAACAGGACAAACAACCATTCAGCCAGTGTACCCGGAGAGAACCCACGCATGCACAGGGAGAACAGGCAAACTCCATGCAGAAAGACCCCAGGCCAAGAATCAAACACAGAACCTTCTTGCTGCAAGGCAGCAGTGCTACCCACAGTTCCACGGTGCTAACAGACGAGGCCATGCCAGGTTCATATCCAGTCCGTATTCCCACCTATGCACTGTGCCAGATATTGAACAAAGACAGTTCTTACGAGGCATGTCATTTTTATTTTTAATCTTATCTCAGCTGCACTAAAATAGTTCTCTTTGTAAATTTTTTAACATTATAAGCAATTTGAATTCAGCTTTGCCTCCAGAACCCATAGAAGCTCCACAAAAAAAAAAGAACCATTGAATTTTATTTTTCAAAAGATCAGCCATCCAAGAAAAGACCAACTACATTCAGAGAGGATGTGCAGAACAACTCAGTTATTCAGGATTCATAAAGAGAGAACCACTGGGATGTTCTCATTTTATCATTACTTATCTTAATAATGAATCCTTTGGTCCATTGAATATGTTAACTTAATTTCCATCACATTTTCCAAATGAAACATCCAGAGAAGTGCTGTCTCCTGTCATGGTGAGTTTTTATCAAATCTACAGCCTCCTAGAAGGCCTGAATTGTTTAGCTGTTTTGTCAATTGTAAGAAAAACTAATAAAATAATGAATGAAGCTTTTAGCCTATTAGCCAATATTCATACACAGTGTAGTTTGCATGGGATTCGATTGCACTGGTTGTTGTATTAGTGCCAGTAACCCATTAATAACTTATAAGTTCCCCATTGTTTATTTTACTTAAACTGCAAAGAATAATTAACAAACAAAGTTGCGAAATTAAGTTTACAGTATATTTAAGATGCAATTATTTTAGTAGGACCCATACTACTTTACTTCAATTATCTAAAAATCACGAGAATGTAGAAAATAATATATATTGTTCAAAAAATGTTCCACATAACTACAGACCACTTATTGTTACTCAGTAACATTTACTGTGCTATTAAAATTCCACATTCTGACACTTTGTCTCAGTTAGATCCTCTGAAAACCTCCAACCTACAGCTGCACCTGTCCTCATAGACTTTTGATCGAATCCTGACAGGGTTTCCTCTCCAAACTATTTCAAATTCTCAGCCCAAGGTTTGGTGAAAAGTTGGCAGCCCTGTAATAAATATTATTATCTGGACACTATTAATATTAGCAGGTGAAATGCAGGTCCAGAGGAGTTGTGCGCTTGTTGATGTCACGACTCCACAAGTTTGCTTCAGTTCCAACCCACACAGATTTGTTCTGCATCCTGATATTCTCCCCGAGTCCGTACTAGCTGTGCTCTTGTGCAGAACGGATTTGGCGAGAAAACCAGTCCGTACCCTCGTTCTAGTAAATTCAGAATCAGCCTTTTTTTTATTATTTAAAAAAAAAAATTATAATTAAAAAAAAATGTTTAAAAAAAAGAAAAAATATAAATAAATAAAAATAATTCAAAATCAGCCTTACTCTGCAGAATTTACGTACGCCTCTTCCAGGTGTATTTTCAATGTGTTTGATCATTCATTTCAGCTGATTTGTGAAGGGTGATGGGGATTGATATGTTCCCTTTAGCCAGAAAGCAGAGACCAAACAAATAACAGCTTCAAGTTATGGTTTTATCACTAGAGCCACAAACAATCTAACACTAAAACATATCTTGGGTAATAGTTATTAACAATATGTCACCATCCCCACTTGAAAAATCAGAAGAAAATAAGCTTGGAAGCTTTGGGAATCAACGAAAATACTGAATTAAGTATCGTTCTGTAGCTCATCATCTGACGGGGCACTTGAACTGTGACATTGTCATATTTATGACACTCTGAGGCTTCCGTAGTAGTCAGTAACGCTTAAAAATGAGGCATCAGGCTGCGCATCTCTGGGGTTTATAATTCATTTAGTGCACCATTCAGTCGAGACTAATTCTTACAGTACACACTTGTGCCTTGAGTTTAATACAAATCATTGTGTAATTGGTGTCCTTTCTTAGCCTAGGCAACATTTCTGTTAAAACCATGTACGACTTGAGTCCAAAATCTATGCATCTCAGCCCAATGCATCATTTGAATGTTAAACGTTTCCATTTGCCTGCATTGGTTTATAAAATGATCCTGATGTGGAGCAAATACACCATTTTGAATTTTGTTTCCATTTTCCGATGGTTTTATTCATGTTTCGCCTGCTGATTCAGATTTCTCCTTAGGAACGGTGCTTCATAAGATGCAAAAACAGCAGTTGAAATTCTTTGTTTATACCTTTTTGGCATAAGCTGTCATTATTATTCATATAAAGACCTGTAATTTAATAGTGTCTTTAAAAGAGGAGTTGCTTGAAAACTGGCTTTTTCAGTAAACAAAAAGAATATTAGTTTGCATTTCAAACTCTGTATAACAAATTAGCATTTAGCATACTATTATTTAGTAGAACAGCAGTCTATGTGTAATAGCCTAACCTAATTCTATTATTTCTAAAAATGTGTATTTTTAAGGGTCTACAGTATCTAGCTCCGGAATCCAATGAGAAGCAAATTTTAGTCAATGGTGCAAAAAAACAAATTTGTTGCATTGGAAGTATGAAGAGACTTGAGTGATGCAAAGCCATGCTTATACAGACTATTTTAAAAAAAAGAATGTTTTCTTAATTTTTCCAGAACTTCCGACTTGGAAAACTTGTTTTCAGCCACAATAGTTCATCCGGACTTAGGGGAAAAAATAATTGGCCACTTGGGCCTAAAAGAATGAAGACCTTGACCTTTAGTTTGACATTTCAAAAGGGTTACCAACATTTGCAAATCCAGCAGTAAAACCAGGTTGCTAAACAAAAACACAAAGTAAACTTCTCTAAGACTCAGTTTACCTTTCTTTAATTCTGAAACCTCAGGCATGTCTCAGCATCCGGTAAGAAAAAAAGAAATGTTTAAAACCTTTCTAGGTCTCTGAAAATAGACTTTTTTCCCCATCTAAAAAAAATTACTACAACAAAGAGCATTACGGCTACTGATCAGAACAAGAAAATCCTTCTGTGATTTAGGCCTGGAAATCAAGTAATTCCAGAGACCAGCCAAATTTTCTATGCATATCTAACCATAGGTTAGCAACTTCTAATAAAAAAAAAAACCTTTGGTGCAATTTCAATTCTGGAATAATGACCAATTCCCACTGCTGACAGTGATTCTGTTACACGGAGCACTAGAAAGGAAATCCAAGGGGTAGATGACTAATTATCACAGAGAGGAACAGCTTAGCAAATATCTGAGGGGGATAGGAGAGAAGGATGGGACTAATTGTTATAGTAACAGAAAACAAACCAGCTGAGACTTAAGTTAAACAACCTCTGCCAGAGGAAAACGCAAAGTTAAATTATTTAGCTCAAGGGATGCAGCACTTTATTTATTCTCCTAATGAAATGCAGGTGCTATAGAACAAAAGATAAACCTTAAGGTGTTCTACATTTATTTTTCCAGTTTAAGAAAGGTGAATGATCCAATTACTATTGTTCATGTTGTTCTTTGTGTCTCCTCAAATTGTTCTTCCATCCCCTGAAGCGGTGCCCTTGGCCTGACCGGCTGCCGCCAGTGGAGAGATGGTGAGATTACAGATTGATCTGTTTCTACTTTTTTTTTCTATTCAAACCACTTACATTCTTTTCTTGGATAAACAGACCAAATTTATTGACCATTCATTAAGCCCTACTTTGCCCTTTCCACTGGTCATCTAAGAAAAAACTGAGATCCACATCCACCTGACCCCACAGGCTAAAACAGTGTAAAGATATAAATAATATAGATATTCATTTTTGATACAAAGCCTAAAGGCATTAATGTAGATGAAAAAATTACCAAGAAGAAAATTACAGGAGATTCTGTAGATCCATGGGTCAAAACATTAACAGATGCAGTCACCACTAATGCAGTTCTTTGTGGAAAAACGACCCTCTCAACTGCTAAGCTGCGTTTCAAGATGATGGGAACCTGGGCTGGAAGGGTTTCCCTTTTAGAGAATCTCATATATGTTTAAGATCTATCCAGAATATCCACCCGCTATTGGAAAACCAGCCTAGATCTACTTTAAAAACACATTTGTAAGTGAGAGATGACTCATCACTTCAAGATGACTGCCAACTAAGAAGCTTAGAGCAATATCACAGGTTTTGCATTCAAGATTCAGTTTGTATATATATTAAAGTTCATGGCAATAAAAGTAGAACAATACTGATCATAGATGTTTGCTGAGTGTCCCTCCCCCAGGGGACAGTCGCTTAATGAGATACTCCTTTATTGTATATTATTTCAACATGTCTGCCTAAATAAAATGAATATCAGACTTATCTTATTATTAAATGTTCATCCTCCTCATGATGAGTAGGAAAAAGTACTGTTCAAGCACATCTTGTTTAAATAATGACCAGATATCGGCTGCCTTTTCCTATAGAAAACATGAAGCACACAGGTTCTTAAAGCTGAATCTAAAAATATGGAATTCCGGTAGATAGACGAGAGCAAATGGGAGACTGCATGATCAGAGTTTCGTCAGTGGATGTTAAGGGGTTGTAATAAATCGGAAAAATAAATCAAAAAAGCAAATTCACAAAAATGTCAAGGCTGATACCAAGAAAGACCATTGCCTGGTTCCTTTTTTCCATAAGGAAATTATTAAACAAATACTTCAGGTTTCTCTATATATAAAATAGCCATCTCGCAAATGTCTTTAAAAGTGAGCTGAATCTAAAAACAGAAGCTTCCCTCACCTTATGCCTGGGTTGCTGTTGCGTTTTACACTCCCAAACTCCTGCAATCAACCAATCGCTCAGAGGAACTTTGAATTCTCCCCTTGCTCATAAAATACAAATACTACATCATGCATACAGGTGTTTTCATCTTTTGTTTTACTCCAAGGTGTCCCCATTATATCCATCTGACCCGTAGCCCTAAAGACAAAAGAAGGAAAGAAAAAACAGCCCCTAAAAACAGGTCGGTGTTAAGCCCTGTAGATTTATGCGACCTAAAAAAAGAAATTAAACCTTGAGTACAATAGTACAAAGACATCTCACTAAATATGATGTTGAAGCAGCATTAGAGCTTCATTTATAGAAGCAAACGTTTTTTAATGACTCTAAAATGCAATGTACAAGTCACCCAGGATTGTATGAATCATTAGAAAATAATCAGAAATTATTTTCTGGTTTCGATTTTCCCCATGAGATTTATCTTTTATTTTATTTTATTTTTTTTACAAATATGTAGTATTATCAGACTTAACTTTAACTTAATAAACACAAACTGAGGTAATTCTAAGAAAATATGTTTAGCTAGAATGTAAAACCAACCAGTCTCTGGGAAAAAGAATGCTTATCAGCAATAGTCTAAACAGTTACACCTATTAAAGAAACAGTCTGCTCATAAACATTTGGTTTAGTCAGGGTAACTGGAGAAAAATTGCGTTCAGGTTACTTTGTCCCAAATGTGTCTAATTTTTATAAAGGAAGAAATAGAGGACATATTTGCAAAGATTTAGAAAGAGTATATTTAGAGAAAACTAATCCCAGATTAGAACCTATGTACTTGGTTTAAATTCTGATTAAAATGTCTCACTTCTCTTGGAAAAACATACAAAAGGCCCCTACAGCATGCAAGTAATGGAAAAGATTACTTAAAAATATCAGAAATTTTAGCTTAAATTCAATCTTTAGTCATTTTTAAATGATTTGAAATATCTTGTGATGCCAATCTATAACATCTGGAGTCACAATTAGGCTAAACTATGAAAGCCAAGGCTGTGCCATTCAGCCTGGGAATGACCTTCATAACTGCGGTTGAGAAAGTTACGTTTTTTTTTTTGTTTTTTTTAAGCCTGGCTGAGCATCGCTGCTTCTAACTGCAGGTAAAGGAATATTTCATGAGACCTTTTTTTTCCCAAGCCTAGGCGTGTGAAGCGTCACAGAGAAAAAAACGTGGACGCAGATAACCACAAGGAAGGCTGGATCAGCTGAGGGGGGGAGCAGGTAGTGAGAAACAGCAGGTTTCTCCATTGCTCAGGGCAAGTCCTTAATGACTTCCAGACCTCTGCTTTCAGAGTCTCCTGTGTCTGGACCGCAGCTCCAGTTTTCTATGTGAGCTATCATCCCATTCGGGTAGAAAACAGGCTCACACGCATGGTGTCTAGCAGTATTATTTATATCTCTGACGCTTTTCCGTATTTTGACACGAAACCATAAAAAGAAATTTTAGGCAACAGATCAGAACAAACACACTCATCTGATCTATCAACTAATAAATGTTTTTTTTTTTTTTTTTTTAACAACCTGGAATATCTGTCCAACACGTGTCCTGTCCTGTTTTACTGAAAACTGTCTTTGTAAAATATCTGAATAAAACCTCATTCATTTTATAGATGCCCTCTTACCTCCCAGATACTTGCCTCCATTTCTATTCAGACCCTTTTACCCTAAAATACTGCATTGGAACCAACTGCTTTCTTCTGACTCCAAATCAGTAAATGGTTTCCATCTTTATGGGTTTTATCTCACTATTTTGTTTAGTCTAATCAGTAGCTGACAGCAGACAGGATAGGGATGAAAGTATGTAGACTTTTAAAAGAGATGGCAGGTTAATTAAGGTGGGAAACACTGTCCTGTTAAATAGAGGGCGGTAGAGGATGGGTGTTAAATACTTGATGAATGTTGCACTCTAAGATAAAAGAGCAGCCAGCTGCTTGTGCATGACATAATTTGACCGGATGTGGGCTCTGAGACTCAAATGATAAAGTTGTAGATGTCAACATTTTTCTGCAGAAATAAAAACCTATAAACACGGTGCAGGCGGGGAAGATGAGATTAGCCCAGCATAGCAGAAAATGGAACTGCTCAACTAACCCACCAAGACATTACTGTCTGCTTAAGCTGACAGGCCAGGTCTGCATTAATCAGAGCAGCAAGCAGCCCAGTTTACCTCTGGAGGAGCTGCTGCTCAACTGAGAGAATCTGCTGACGGGTCAGAGCGGCTTACTGGAAGGGTGGAAAGAAAGATGTTGAAAGAAATAAGCCTGGTTAATATGTGGTTAAAAAAGGGTGCTGTGGTCAGATGTGGCCAAAATATTACTTTCTTTGGGGTGCTCAAAAAAAACCTTAAGGGTCTTGTCGGATTCAGACTTAGGGGCATTAATTTGCTCTCTCTGAGAGCTACAAGCAAAAGTAAAAATAGAAAAATATCTTTTGTGAGAAGTAAGAGAAACACGTTCACAAACCCACCCCACAACTCCTTGTAAGCTCTTTTGATATTTATTTATGAACATACCATGATATTTAAGTTGCACCTGTTTTTTAGACAACCAAACGTGAAGATCAGGCCCTTAGAGTTTGTAAAAAAAATACTAAATTGTGTTTTACCTGCACACACATCGGTTTCATTGAAACAAGAGCATGGCAGCATCATGCTGTGGGGATGCATTTCTTTAGATGGGACAGTGAGGCCGCTTAAGGTTAATAGGATGATAGATAGAGCCAAATACAACACTGGAAGTAAGCATGTTAAAGCATTAACATACACTCAGAGGTTTTATAAACTGGTTCAGAGCAGATCACTGTTATGTGTTGCAAGTATGACTGAAACAATTCATCAGATTAAGCGTAATTAATGATTATTGAATCATTTTCAGCTAATTTAGTAATTATTAGTCATTAAATGGAGTCTAGCCTTTGCAATGTACTGGCGACCTGTCCAGGGTGCACCCTGTCTCTGGCCTATAGACACCTGGAGATAGGCACCTGAACCCCTCACGATCCCCAACTGGGATTAAGCGTGACAGAAAATGGATGGATGGATGGATGGATGGATGGATGGATGGATGGATGGATGGATGGATGGATGGATGGATGGATGGATGGATGGATGGATGGATGGATGGATGGATGGATGGATGGATGGATGGATGGAGTATAGCCTCTAAAACATGCCTTTAGCAGACAGAGTGACCAACTTAGAGAAGTAACTGTACAATTGTAAAAACGTACAGGTGCTGGTCATAAAATTAGAATATCATGAAAAAGTAGATTGATTTCAGTAATTCCATTTAAAAAGTGAAACTTGTATATTATATTCATACATTATATACAAACTCATATATTTCAGATGTTTATTTTGTTTAATTTTGATGATTACAAATGACAACAAATGAAAATCTCAAATTCATCATATCAGAAAATTAGAATATTACTGAAGACCAATAAAAACAAAGGATTTATAGAAATGTTGGCCAACTGAAAAGTATGAACATGAAAAGTATGAGCATGTACAGCACTCAGTATTTAGTTGGGCCTCCTTTGGCCTGTATTACTGCAGCAATGCGGCGTGGCATGGAGTCGATCAGTCTGTGGCACTGCTCAGGTGTTATGATAGCCCAGGTTGCTCTAATAGTGGCTTTTAGCTCTTCTGAATTGTTGGGTCTGGTGTATTGCATCTTCTTCTTCACAATACCCCATAGATTTTCTATGGGGTTAAGGTCAGGAGAGTTTGCTGGCCAATTAAGAACAGGGATACCATGGTCCTTCAACCAGGTACTGGTAGCTTTGGCACTGTGTGCAGGTGCCAAGTCCTGTTGGAAAATGAAATCTGCATCTCCAAAAAGTTGGTCAGCTGCAGGAAGCATGAAGTGCTCTAAAACTTCCTGGTATGTGGCTGCGTTGACCCTGGACCTCAGAAAACACAATGGACCAACACCAGCAGATGACATGGCACCCCAAACCATCACTGACTGTGGAAACTTTACACTGGACTTCAAGCAACGTGGATGAAGTGCCTCTCTTCTTTTCCTCCAGACTCTGGGACCTTGATTTCCAAAGGAAATGCAAAATTTACTTTCATCAGAGAACATGACTTTGGACCACTCACCAGCAGTCCAGTCCTGTTTCTCTTTAGCCCAGGCAAGACGCTTCTGACGCTGTCTGTGGTTCAAGAGTGGCTTGACACAAGGAATGCGACAGCAGAAACCCATGTCTTTCATACGTCTGTGTGTGGTGGTTCTTGAAGCACTCACTCCAGCTGCAGTCCACTCTTTGTGAATCTCCCCCACATTTTTGAATGGGTTTTGTTTCACAATCCTCTCCAGGGTGCGGTTATCTCTCTTGCTTGTACACTTTTTTCGACCACATCTTTTCCTTCCCTTCGCCTCTCTATTAATGTGCTTGGACACTGAGCTCTGTGAACAGCCAGCCTCTTTAGCGATGACCTTTTGTGTCTTGCCCTCCTTGTGCAAGGTGTCGATGGTCGTCTTTTGGACAACTGTCAAGTCAGCAGTCTTCCCCATGATTGTGTAGCCTATAGAACTAGACTGAAAGACCATTTAAAGGCTTTTGCAGGTGGTTTGAGTTAATTAGCTGATTAGAGTGTGGCACCAGGGGCCATCAATTTTGAACCTTTTCACAATATTCTAATTTTCTGATATGATGAATTTGATATTTTCATTTGTTGTCATTTGTAATCATCAAAATTAAACAAAATAAACATCTGAAATATATGAGTTTGTATGTAATGTATGAATATAATATACAAGTTTCACTTTTTAAATGGAATTACTGAAATCAATCTACTTTTTCATGATATTCTAATTTTATGACCAGCACCTGTATATAAACATTTTTCCTTTAGGACAAAAAAGATTTTTGTCTGTTTTATTCTATAACAAAAATCTTTAAGGAACCTTTTCCTATCCGATTATTAATGGATTACTGAAAAAAAAAAATCAACAGATTAATCAATTAGCACAATGATTGTTAATTGCTTCCCTAGTTGCAAAGACCTAGTCAAAGTAAAGACTGACCTATCTGGCACATTTCCCACCCTAAAACTACTCAGTAGTATTCCATACTTTTTTTCCAAATCTAATCACAAAAAAAAAAAAAAAAAAATTGGCAAAGTTTATGATTACAGTGTGCGGAAAAGCGAAATTAGTTCATCAAGCCACAGAAAACCCTGAGATGATCTCCTTTTTGCCTTTCGAACCTGGTCTTCTTAGAAAACTAGTACAATATTTCTTGCCCCAGATTGTCTGGCATATTGGGTCATGACTACATCCTCTGTGGATCTGAAGATGTGATCTAAATCAAATCTAACAAGGAAAGGCAAACTTTGTAAATCTCCTAATTAGGCATGACAGAACTGTTTAGTAGCAGCTGGATCGTTCTAGCTTGCTGACAGTGTGTACCATTGTTTTCTCTGCTCAGCCAGTGGTGAGCCAAATAAAAACAAGAGGCTATCAATCTCATTCTGTTGGCATACAGAGAAGCTTATCCAAGGAAGAAATCAGATGTTTTAACATATTTTCACTGCTCTTTGATGCTGGGATAAAATATTTACTTTTAATCATTTCATGTTTTTGGTAGCATTTAATATGCACATATATTTTAAACATTACTTACAGAAGATGGATTGTTATTCATTTTGAAAAAGCTTGTATTTCTTGCAAAGTTTTCAAAATATGACAAACTGGTTTATAAGGGGCTAGCAAGACTCGCATCTTTAGCCAGTATTATAAATGCTGGCTGTAACTTGACTTTGGCAGTTCTTCTTCAAATGTGACGAAAGAAAAAAAAAAAAAAAACACTTCAAAGCAGATTTGGTGATGTTAAAAATCTGTGTATTGGGGTAAATGTTTGTGGGAACTTACAAACATCAGGATCCTCATCTGATCCATCTGGACAGTCCTTCTCGCGATCACAGCGCCAGCCTTTAGAGATGCACGTCACCCCATCTTTACACACAAACTGCTTCGGGCTGCAACTCCTGGGGGCTGAAAGGACAAAAAGGGTGTAAAGAAATACATAATTTATACTAGCAGCCGCTCACTGATCTTTAGTCTAGAGATGTCATTGGCAATGGACTATCTGTTGGGAGTCTGGGGGACCACTATTTGGGAGTCAATAGTGGTCGCCTTTGGCCCTACCCTGTGTCTGACAGGAATTGGGAAACAGTACAAGAAAATGTAATGTCCAATTTTCTAGGCAGCTGGCAGTAGCGAAGCATTGCTGCGGGGCATCAGAAATGTCCAGTCCAAGGTTCTATGATCTACCCTCAGCCAAATGGCACGCTAATATATATATTAATTTAAGGCCTTTCATAGAAGCAGAGGAGAATTTAATCTAAATGCATCAGTCTAGACAGCCTCTTAAATGACTCCTACTGAGGGGTCATTTTGTTTGATTCCTCACTAAGAAGTTCTAAAAAAAAAAGAAACCTTGGTTAAACACACAGTTTCTCTCCAGAGTTGGCTTATTTAAACCAGGCTATTGATAGCAATCCCAGCATTTGCTCTGTTGACCACATACACCATTGCCTAAGCGCTCTCTTTACAAGGACTGAACCACCTGAGGTTTTTGGATGTTTCAACAAACCGCTGCTGTACAAAGAGTGACTACCGTGCCCTCATTGGCCTTTTTTTTTGCCGAAGAAAGAGGAGGGCGGGAACTCCTCTGGACTGGAAATTGAATTTGTCCCAGATATTATGACAGAACAGAATAGAACAAAATGCTATAGAATAAAATAAAATACAATATATGTTGTCCTTCAGAAGGGAAAATGAGGTATACCAGCAGCAATGTTACAGGCAAGTTAAAAGTATGCAAATTTACAAAAAGGTAAAACTCTAAAAACAGAAAGTAACAATAAGAGACTGTCCAATAAGAGGAAATATACAGCATAAGAAAAGAATGATTTGCAGTTTTTCAAAATTGTATATTTAGTTTTAAATAAATGTACAACTTATTAGGACTATAAAAATAAATGTACAAAATGTGTAAGTTTATCTGTGCATGAAAGACAAAATACTAACAAAAATAGGCTCATGTAAAATTTGAAACTGCAAATACCAGGATGGATGTAAAAAAGATGAGTTTGTTGGAAGGTGTGTTGATTAGGAAGTAAATGTTTGCTTGGAAGAAAGACCTGTGATAACGTTCATTTGTGTACCTAGAATGCAGCAGTCTAACAATGACGGAGCTTTTATATTCTAATACTCAGCCAAGATTATAACACCTTTAAACCATGTCTCTTTGAGTGGTTTCCTGTGGCAACACCGAAATTTGGTCAGTATAAATCTGTGCTTTGCCTTTTCTGAGTTTATAGGCCACTTGCGTTGGTATATTTTAATGCAATATATATATTTTTTTATACAAGCGTTCCAGCATATTTCCTGACTTCATGGCATAAAGAGTGAGAATATTTTTTCTAACAATCTTGAGTCTGTATTTTGAGATTCTGACTGAAAATGAGAGCATTATCTGAGCAAAGGTAAGAACTGCCAGTCTAGACAAAGAACAGCAGAAACAAGACAGTTTAGGATGGAAGAGGTTAAATGATGGGATGAGGTGGGATAAACAGGATGACGGCGTTACACGTGCAACAACAGCCTCAAACTCCCACAGCAAGAGGAATCACGAAATAGGCTCAACCCAAATAGCATAAATTCAACCTGACATATTACCGCTAAGATTCTCCATATGTTCTCATCTCCACACCGCTTTGAACAAAGCGCTCGTACCAACAAGCAGAGGGGAGACTTTATCTCTCTCACAAGTCAGAAGGTTTTGAATTATTCATGACATGCAAGCAGGCTCGTGTTAAAACCCTTCCACTTTGCTCCTCTTCTTCCCTCTTTGGAGCATGCTTGTTTGTTTGTTTACGGGGTGTCTTCAGCAGCTGTAGCAGGTGGGAAGATGTGAAGTGAACTGTTAATTCAGATGCCGACAAGAACCCACTCGACGTGCGGGTAACTTTACATTCAGTAATGGCGGTGGGAGGAGCAGGATCACTCACAAGCTGCTGGTAACAGAAACATGGAAGGGAGCAGAGGAAGTAGGTTAAAAGGTTAGTTAGCATGGGGTTGAAGTCTTACAGGGAGAGAAATGGTGTCTATTGATAATGACTTACGGTAATCTCTATCAACAATATACAATGGATTAAATAGATGGCCCCTTATCTGATTCTAAAAACATTTAAATCCTATAAAGAATATAAGAGTTTATGTAGTACCCTGAAAGGAACAGATGGATTTAAATCTCATAGGCACTAAAAAACAGCCACCCTTCCTTTTAAAGGAAAGGAAAACCAATTTTTTGGAATGTGTATCAATGCAACAAGCAAACCAACAAGTGATATTTGTTGGGGTAAGATGAGACAAGTTAAACTATTATATATAATTAACATAATGAGGGGGGTAACTAACATGGAGAAACAAAAAGAAAATCCTTTTATCATGGCTGCCGCTGTAGTTCCTCACCTCTCATGTTTTTCTTTATAAATCAGTCACTGGCAGCTATGTCGGCTAAAAACTCACAAAACATATCTGCATGAGCTTTAGGCCCCGTCCACACGAAGCCGAACCCTGGCCTAAACGCACAAATTTTTCACCAAACCAGCCTCTCATCCATACGAAGCCGGCGTTTCGGGGTCTGTAAACGATCTTTTTTTTATTCAGCCTTCAGAGTGGGAAGATTTTGAAACGCCGTTTTCGCGTTTCCATCTTTAAGCTCTAACCGCATTTTTTTTCTTACATGCATGCGTCATAGCGTCGCCTCTAAACACGCATGCGCGACACAGTATCACAACAACAATGGCCCCGTACTGTGTTGAATGGTTGCTGCTAATGCTACTCACCCTGCTGTCGGGCTTACAACAGAATCTTCTTCTGGAATATCTCCAGGAAGAACAGAGCAATATCAACGACATAGTTCAGCACCTGAATTTGACTGAACCACGAAAATGGACCCGCAGGGCAACCATGTATAAATATTAGTGGGCATGCCCAACATTTCGTTGCCTATTTTTGCTTTGGCACCACAGCGCCACTTACAGGCCTGGCATACATTTTGCAGCATTTTCATGCATTCATGTGGTCGATCACATTTATTTTACATCACCGTCTTTACGACAAACGTTCTGGAAAATATTAGCGTTTTGTGTTCGTTTTGACTTCGTGTGGACGGGGCCTTAAAGGTATACTGGAGGATGTTATTTTTCCAGGTGGATAATTGAAATAAGTGTCAATAATTCTGGTGATATGTCTACATAAGGCCGTCCTACGTGCTCGTCACCATCTCATTTCCCGGTGGTGAGTCTGACATAGTGGAAAAATTGCAAATCTTCTTTTGGAAGTAAGCCTGTATGAGCGATGCAAACAGCAACTTTTAAACAGAGTGTGCACAAGGAGAAATGGGCTCATGCACGCTCTTGCACGCGTTTCATAGGCGTTCCCTCTCTGGAGTGGGTACAGGGTTGTGTATGTGCATTTTTTTTTTTTTTTGTGCAGAGGGCAGATCTTTTCAAAAATTCTCGAAAATCCATCACTATATCTTTAATTCATTGACGAACTGAGGCGTTCCTGTTTCTTCACCTGCAAACAATTAGGTACCTTTCCCCCAAAAGGGGCGCAGCAGTTTGTAGAAGGAATGGATGCAAAACTAAATCCACCATTAACAAAAACCAACTTAACAAGTTGACCTCAAAGCTTTATAACCAAATTTAGTTTAGCTTTTTGTATTTAAGCCCAGTGCAGCCTACCTAACTTCAACACCTTCTTACAGCGTACAGTCAGCTTCGTCTGTGCTACCTTAAAGACTTACTGAACAGAAAATATGTTTTTCAGACTCCAGTTCTTCTAAGCTTGCTAAGTTATTTGTCAAGCTGAACTATTTTAGAACTTTATTAGCAAAGATGATTTTGAAGGACGGACGGTAGAATGAAAAACAAAGTGGACTGAAGACAAGAGATCACAGCGAACGGTTTGTGAAGCAGTAATCAAAGAGCTCTGGAGGTCGGGTGTGAATATCTGTGAATGTTCTGAGTGTAGCTGGAATATTGAGAAGGGATGGTGGAATGTCACACATGCTATCAATAAGCTGCCTGTTTTTCTTTTTCACCGAAGCGGAGTCTGTGTGAAGTCTGGACCAGGTTTCAAACCCCGCGTCCTTTTGGACCCATCTGCTCCTGCTTCAAAATGAGTTCAGCCTGTTTCTTTTCTTTGTGAGAAAGAGTCCTCTGCTAAGGCAAACACAGGCCTTCGCCGCAGTCCATGCACCATTTCCTCCAACACCCAAAGTGGAGCTATAAATAAGTTGGAAGTCTGCTTTGAGAGATCAAAGCTTCCTGCAGACACCGAGACCAGTACACACCAGTTAGCAGAGTTAAGAGGATGCCGGACTTCAGGTAAGAAGACATATCTGATCTTGTGTCTTTGCAGTAAGATCCCTAAAAGTTATGAAGTGCCGGAGATAAGCACAAAATGTCTTCCAAAAGCAGGCAGATCCTTTGATTTCTTACACATTTTGGCCCATTGGGACCTGGAAATTAATTTTCTGAGTATATGTGACACATCAACACGATATAGTGCAGATTTAACATGGGAGGATATATTGTTTTCAAGGTTCTTAACAGTTAAAAATCTAAAAAGTATGGTATGTATTTGCTTTTGTCCATCGTGGGTCAATGTTGTACTCAATGTTTACGACCAGCTTTGGACATCTGAAGGTTTGCTCAATTTTCAAGCTTGATCAAGTGTAGTCAGATCAGAACATCTATTAAACATCAGTTTTCAAACCTTGCCGCTAAACTAAATTAAGGTTTAGACTTTGACTTGACCGTTGTGACACTTTAATAAATCTAACCTCATAAAGAGCTCATTTGGAGCTCTGTCTATATGTTTAGGCTTATTATCCTTCTAGAAGGTGAGTCTCTTCCCCATAATCTAATGCCTTTTTTTGTACCCCATGACGAATTTTCTCCCAAGTCTTCCCTCCATCCATCTTCCCATCAACTGGCCAGCTTTCCTGCCCTGTGATAGGAAGCACATGCTGCTACCTATACTGAGATTGGTATGTTCACTGATCAACAGTGACAGATTTCCCCTCATACTCTTTTCCGTGTCGACCAAAACAATCCGTTCAGTTCTCATCTAATATTGCTCCGTGTTTGCAGTTCCCCCATCACGGTGTATGGCAAACAACAAATAGGAACAACAATAAATGACTTGACTGATTCTTCTAGATGAGCTCTACAGCTCCTCCACTGTTAAAATATATCTCTTGAATGCCTCACTGATAATTGCTCTCCTTTCTGTTTAGGTCAGGGGCATCCAAAGTGTGACATTTGTGGCCCATTTGTGGGATGTTTTTTTGAGGCCCTTCACCAGGACTCAGTGATAGTATAAGTATGTTTTGCCAGGCCAGAATGTTAATATAGACACCTATATAGGGTGTTTTGTTGCAGGTTTTCACCAACATTAGAGTTATAAACAATGATAGACTAAATAAACACTTATTAATTTACACAATGTATGGTTCATCACAAAGTATGAGGTTTTTCTTACAACTGAATTAAATTCACAAGCAAAACGGAAAAATAGCCTTTTACTAAAACTGAGACTAAAACAAGATAAATTAAGCAAAAGTGAGTCATATGCATATCCTGGTTCTGTTTCTAAACAAAGATAATGAACCTAAACGTTAAATTCTACTGAATGCTGTTTATTGTTTCGGTTTTTAAACAAGCAAACCTGCAGGATTATTTATAGTTTCTATCTACAATGACATATATGGCTACATGGTAGCCACAGCTGCCCTGAGGTTCACTGACAGAAGTGAGGTCTGGGCCCTCTGACCACTATCCATAGGGAAATAAGTGAAGTGTCTTGTCCAAGGACACAACAACACTAAAAGCCAGGTAAACATATCAATCCATTTCCAATAGAAAGTAGACCAATTCACATATTTTATTCCAATATCACAAACTCAGTTAAATGTTTAACTGCTTTTTTTAAATCTATTTAAAAGAAAAAAAAAATTTGAAAAACCTTGTGGTCCTTGAAAACTTTAAACAAGACATTGTTTTGCCCCAGTGGTAAAAGGTTTGGACACCACTGGTTTAGTAGAACAGCCATGTCTTGGTAATTCTAGATTGCTACCATAGACCTCACACTTTAGGATAAACATTCAAGCAGAGTTCTGTGAGACGGGGCGACAGTGGCATCAGATGAAGGAGTTTGCTTTGCAACTGGAGGTTTGTTGGTTCCGGCTCTGGCTTTCGGTATTGTTGTGTCCTTAGGCAAGAAACATCACCTACACTGATGGTGGACTGGTGGCGCCAGTGTATGGCAGCCTTGCTTCTTTTAGTGAGCCCAAGGGCAGCTGTGGCTACCATGTAGCTTGCCCCTGTGTATGAATGGTTGAATGACTTATTGTAGTGTCAAGTGCCTTGGATAAGTCTCCTTACTGGGAAAAAAAATGCTATATAAGTACAGGCCATGTACTATTTACCATGTTCAAAACAAGAAGCATTGTGATATTACAAATGCTCTTTCTTAAAACACTTTTGTTGAAACTGTTAGGAATCCAGTTTGTATGGGTTGTTTGTGTGTTTTTCTCTCTCCACCACCAGGTGGTGGCCTGTCCTCGGTGGGCCTCCCTGCACACCTGCGGCTCGTTGGATCATTACTGGAGGAGTATTTGAGCAGTGGGCTGTTACTACCTCGACGGCAGAGTGTTTGCCAGTTTTGGGTACTCTAGCCAAGCTGAGATTTGCAGAGTCTAACCTTAGCTTTTTTTTTTCTGAGTCTTATCTAGTTTTTTGTCTTTGCTCTTTAACAGGAAGCCTTACTGAGTAACTGGATACATGGACCTTCTCCCCCTGGAAGGATTAACTGAGTACACACTGAGCTGGGGTAAACCTCCACATGATCCGTTTAAGTCCTCATCGGAAATCCAAGTTTCAGTCCGCTCCTTTACTCCTGTGGGTCCAACGCTTGTCTATCTGTCCGCCCTCCAACGAGTTCCCTCTTCTCTGGATTAATCACCACAAGCTGGATTCAAAGATTGACAAGAGCCCCCTCAAACGTGAGTCTCTCTCCAGTAATATTCAAGCCTCATTCAAATTTCCTACGGTCCCTGAACTGATCACTGTGATCTCCCCTTCAGGCTTTCCAGTTCCGGTTCACCAGTCCACTGAGTTCCAGATCCAACTTTTGTATTTCATCTACATTTAATAAACCTGTTAAACTTTTTCCCTTGGTCTCCGAGTGGTTAACTGCATGTGGGTCAGATCGCTTAAACCTATTATGACAGAAACAGTGTCATGAAGATATGAGGTCCTTAATCATTGTGATACTCTTTGATCACAAATATTCTCCAACAAACTTCTGAGGTTTTAAGGAACAGCTTCATCTAAAATTAACATGCCAGGAAGTTAAACGTAAATTCGGGATTTTAATCAGGGTTAAATAGAGTAAGAGAGCGTGAATACAAGTTCAAATGGATCTCACATAGTCAGACCGTGTTTTGTGGGAGAGAAAAAAAATATATATATATATATCTTGTAATATGCTGAGCACGCTCACTCTACAGCTGCTCAGATTTAATGTGGTTCATCCCTTTTTTACTACCTAAATCCAGAGGAGGCATAAAACACAAGGTCAAAGCCTCAGATGAAGTAAATTGGTTGTGATTTTCTTTTTTTTTAATGGCCACAAACAAGGATGAAGAGTGTAATGGAAAAAAACTGTTTAGTCTAGAGAAGATAGCATTCAAATAACACACTTTAGCTGGTTCCCTTGGGGGGGCTATCCCACATTTCCTTATACTAGTAGTAGTCATTATACAGTAATATCAGTAATATGAAAACTTTTTGATGACATGACAGATAAAGTCAGAATATATATATATATATATATATATATATATATATATATATATATATATATATATATATATATATATATATATACGTGTATATATATATGCAGAAATAAACTGGGGTGGAAATGAAACAAAGTGGGATACCGTTTACTAGTTGACCTCTGGGCTGAGCTGCAGGTATTTTACTAAAAAGAAAACTACAAAAAAAAAACTTAACACCAAAAAATTTGGGCAGAAGGAATCGGTATGTTTTTGCTGTGGCTTGCCACCTCTTCATCTGCCTCCAGAGGTGCTTCAGAGTTGAGAAAGGAAAAAAAGCGAGAAAGGAGGAGAAAAAGAGGGAGGGGAAAACTGTTTTTTTATTTTTTCAGTTTTTTGCAACTGTTCGTGTTACCAAAGAGGGAAAAAGATGGCCCAGCAGTGCCTCCTGAGCCAGAGTTTCCAGTAGAGGCTGTGAAAATCTGTCTTTAATGAGCAAATAGAAATAAAAGAACAAACATGCAGCCTCCCAATTAAATGTGGATTAATATCTAGAGTGAAACACTGTAAATTCATGTGGTTAAAAAAGTTCTCTGCTACATTATGACATAACCTTTCTTTAAATCCGGATACATGTTAATGTTTTGCCTCATGTTTTGGGATTAATCTGCAGTTCCTATTTGGTTTGTTTGTGCTAAAGGCTGGTTAAATGTCTGTTCTGCATGAATTCATTTAAGACCCATTAAAGCATTATTTCAGAGTGCTAATCGAGCATGTCAGCTTTCTCTAATTGGCTGGGAGTTTGACCTCCTTCTCTTCCATGTTAAACCTATAAGTCATAGCAGAAAGATAGGGAACGAAGCAAACCCACAGAAGGTTTGAAACGTGACTATAAACCTGGTGAGTTTGTCCCAGCACCAGGGTACACACAGAAAGCAGCCCCAGCAGAGAGAGCAAATGACAATTAAGCCTTCTTAGTTCGCTACCGAGGGGAACATATTAAAGGAGATTATTTGAAATTCTTTAGAGCTTTCTTTTTTTATAAGACCGGCACAGTTTATAAGTCTGAGAGTGACTGAGCTCTATGTATAGAAGCTGTATTTGAAATGTATTTTTGTTTTACTGCTATGTGTAGAATGAGCATTCCTGACCTTTTATCTGCAGGCAAAACCCCAGCATGGCCAGGAGGGATGATCTCTGAACTGACTTAATACTGAAACCTTTGAATAGAATAAAATATATATATAAGAAATGAAATGCAGTTTGTATATAATAATTAAATATGAAATATGTTAAAATATAAGGAAATTACCAATTTTAAGCTGTGAAACATGAATCCAAAAAACTGTCGACTCTGGGCTTTAAATCAGCAGGTTTTCAGCCTGTTTTAATCGGCTGCTATCGACCTTAAAGCTGTTCCTATCCTTCTCTGAGTTGCTCACATCGACATGGAGCCCCATTCTTGTACAAAGTTTACTGTCATCGCCTCATGCTAAATCTCATGCCTTTCACTGGTTTATGGATACAGGGGGATTATTTTGTAGACAGGTTCCTCTATGGCCCACTGTTAGAGGACTCTTAGAAATAAAGCAAGCTCCTCCTGAAATTACTGCTGTGTTCTGAGGCTTTGCTGCTGAGTAGCATGCAGTTACTTCCGGAGGATGAAGAAGCAGATAAAAGCAATGACCAGGGAAATGCAGGAAAACTGTGGTAAGGCCACCTCTGTGTCCCTCAATGGATGGAGATAGTTTGAAGCATCTGGTCTGATGGGTCTCCTTCTATGTTTTTGATGTACTCGCCCACAGCTGTTGGTCTGGAAAGTGACATTTTTGTCCTCCTAGTGTCAAACACCTTTGGTAACTGGTTGTTTAAAAAAAAAAAGTATTGGACTTCCCTTTAAAGATGTGCCATGGACTCTAAGAGGTATACAAGTGAATAAAACTCCTCTACATTATAAATAAACAAGCCTGTTCTGTTTTAGTTATGGTGTGTGTAGGCTAATAACAGTGGAGCAAACAGCCGCCTATTCTGTTCCCAGAAGAATGAAATATGCACATAGTAGGGGAGACCACACTGCCTACACACAGATATTTAAGTGTAGGGAAGCCTCCGCACGAAGCAGGGAAATAACTGCATTTTACAGTGTTGATTTCAAGGTTTTACATTTATTATCATCTTATAACATCTAAAAGGCTTTAAGCTTCAGTTGTGACTCAAATACAGAATTGAGGGTGGACTAGAGTTGTTTTTTTTCTGTGCATATTTTCTATTATTTAAATACGAATCAGGTGCAACAAAACTTGAAAAGGTTAATGTTTAGAAATGCATGGCTAGCACCCAACCACAGTAATATTTTTATTTAATGGGTTTCAAAGACAAAATGAAACTTAGACTGTGTTATCACTCTGTTAATAGGGCCCCTGATTTAATTAGCATTTTGACAAATTGCTAAATGAATAGTTCCTTTCTCATCATAATAGACAAACTGTTTCTGCTTGTTCGCACAGCTAGTGCTCCAACATCAGAGAGCTGTTTTAGTAGGGACTTAGTAAAAATGAGTTGGGGCTTATCTGACGTATAAGAATGTGAAATAGGGAAGCGTACTGATCAAGGAAAACCAATGAGCTCTGATTCTCTGGCCACATTAGTCATAACTGTGGCTTTTTTTTTGCTGTTGTTTCACTTCCTGATGAAGTTTCGATGTGTGCAAAAGGGTCGTTACCTTAAGGCTCTCACATCTTCAACAACTATCAAACATTAAAAGCTAAAGGAAGATAACAGCAGATAAAAAGAAAAAGCCAAAAATAAATAAATAAATAATAGAATTACTGATTACCTCTTTTAGACATTTTATAAAACTGTGATTCTTGGTAGCAAGAAACAGGAAGGGTCCACGTTTTAACTTATTCTCTCTACAGCTTTCTATTAATAGGATTACCTAGAACGTGCAATCAACAAAATTCTTTCTTATTGTATGGAGAATACTTTAATGCACTGCTGGTCAGCTGGCTGAAAACTTTCGACTGTGCTTTCACTGCAAGAAAGATACATTTGATTGAGGACAGAACAACCCCTTATTATTTTTTTAAGATTAAACAAACACAGTTTTTTAAATGAAAAAATCTAGATAATTTTAAATACCAGAACCAGTCACTATTCCTTCTATGGTCAAAAATAAATCCAAAGGGGCTTTAATGGTGCAGTGGATAGTGCGCACGACCCATGTATGGAGGCCTTAGTTGTCCACACAGCAGACTGGAGTTAAATCTGATCTGTGGTCCTTTGCCATCCTTCGCATGTCTCACTAGTGCCATTAAAAAACTAAAAAAAAAAAAAAGAAAATAAATAAATCCAAAGAGTGCCTCTATAAGAAATCTGTGAAAAACACTTACAGAAAGAAAGGAACAGGTTTTTTGTACAACATACTGTAACCCTCAGAACATTAATGTAGGTACAGGAACTTATTTTTTTACTTTTTAATTTAGCTACTAAAGTTTTAAAGTAGCTTTTCGATTTTTATTTCAGCTTTTTAAAGTTTTTACTTAACTAATTAACATTTTAACTTTACGTATTAACTCTTTTTAAACCTAATTTACAGCAGGTAATACTGCAACCTTAGATTACTGGTGGTATTCTATGAAGCAGCAACACTCAGCTTTAAAACAGAGGTGAACCTTGCAGATCCTGCAGGCCACATTTGACCTCATGATTTCACTGCAAAGGTATACAGGGCTAACGTGTTTTAAAGAATTTTGTACAGTGTGTTAAGTTCAGAACTTTAGCAGCTGGATGGATATATATATATATATATATATATATATATATATATATATATATATATATATATATATATATATATATATATATATATATATATATATATATATATATATATATATAAAATCATATTAATGTGTGTATATATATATATATATATATAGGCCTATATATAAATACCCATATTAACTGAAAATGTTAAAATCCTCCGGCGAAAAATATTCAATTTCATATTTTGGTGTTTGCACTTTTTAACCAGAAACCAAAGAATAAACCCACATCATTTTCACTTTCAGACGCTCATGATCAGCAGCAGGAAATCCCCGACAACCAGGTCTGCTTTAGAGATCTTTCACTGAGGACTCCCAGCACTGTCCAACAGAGTACTCATCTCAGCCTGATAGAAAAAGGCTTTTTCATCTAACATCAGAGTCTGACCCTGCAAATGTTCTTGAAGAAGAAGGTCAATAATTCCCATAAACATGCTTCTTGTGGGAAGTCCTCCCTATAGATTTTAAGCTGTTACATCTGCATGTGGACTTTCACCAAATCTCATCATTTGCAATGGGAGGCTATTCAAGTTTATGAGTGTGTTAAAGCAGGAAAGCATATGTAAGCACATGCTTCACCAGTAGTTTGTGTTTTCAACAGAACTTAAACACATCAAACATTTGAGTATTTAATCCCTCATTGGTTCAATGTAGGTTCTTGTCGTGTTCTCACACAGACACAGCTGTCAACTCTCACCCATTGGGCGTGAGACTCACGCATCTCAGTGTCTTCACACGCTCTCTCTCCATATCCGCAATTTTTCACATTAAAAAATGACGGTCATTAAAACTCAACTCTATTCCACTTATTTATATATAAAAATACCATGCTGATAAAATTCCAGTCCTCGTTTTCAACACAAACTTAGTGCTAACACACAAAGACATGCCAGGTTCATATCCAGCCCGTGTTTTTGCACCAGCCCACCTATTCAATCTGCCTGCTATTGGAAAAAGTTATTATAAGGTAAGTCGTTTGAACTTTTTTCTTATCTTTATCTTAACTAAAGATAATTCAGTTTGTAAATTATTAAAGATTTGAGGCAATCTAGCACTTGATTAAATATGATATAATATAATTATGTACTTAACAAAATTTCTTTTTGTTTACACTTTTGTGTACAAAATGACAAAATAAAATCTGTCTAAGTCTAATATGAATAAGATATACAGCAGCTAGCTTAAATTATGGATGTGGAGAGTAGGATCACTTAAAATCGACATCAAATGGTTTGTTTTCTCTATATCTAGTTGTGTTTTTTGTTAGCTTTACTCCTTGTTTCCTCTAATTTAGCCACCTGATTAAGAGCTAGTTTTAGTCCATGTTTTGCTCACAAGTTAAATAAATATTGCTTAGTATAGTTGAATAATCCCTCGTTGGAATTTAGGACTAATTAAACCGACACAAATATCTGAATTATTAAAGATTTCAGGTATGCCTCACAAACCCATAGGAGGTCCACAAAAAGAAAAAAAACATCCATTGCATTTTATTTTTCAAAAGATAAGCCACCCAAGAAAAGACCAACCACATACAGAGAGGATGTGCAGAACAACTCAGTTCTCCAGGATTGATAGAGACGGAACCACAGGGATGTTCTCAATTTATTATTACTTATCTTATTCATTTATCCTTATTGTGGTCCATTGAATATGTTTAAAAACTTAGTTTCCATCACACCTTCTAAAATGAAACACCCAGAGAAGTGTGTGGTAAGTTTTTATAGAACCTACAGGCTCCTAGAAGGTCTGAATTATTTATCTGGTTTTCCAATTGTAGAAAAAAAAACTAATAAGATAATGAGTGAAGCTTTTTAATCATTAGCCTATTACCAAATATTCATACACAGTGTAGTTTGTAAGGGATTAGATTTCAATTGTTCCTGCATTAGTGCCAGTAATACATGTCCACATTTTTTTATTTTACTTGAACTGCATAGAATAATCAATAAACACAGTTGTGAATTTCTTAGTTTACATTGTATTTAAGATGCACATATTTTGGTAGGGCCAATTTTTCTTTACTTCAGTTCTCAAAAAACCACCAGAATAAATAAAATAATGTATACTGTGTGAAAGATTTTCCACAAAACTACAGACCACTTGTTGTTACTCAGTAACATTTATTGTGCAATACAAATTCCATATTTTGTCACTTTGTTGCAGTTAAATCCTCTGAGAACCTTCAACCTATAGCTGCACCTCAGAGCCTTTCAATCGAACCCTGACAAGGGTTGCTTGTGCAAACTATTTTAAAATCTCACTCCAAGGTTAGGAGAAAAGTTGTCAGCCCTGCTCAGAGGTGACCTGGTTAACATCTAAAATTATGTTTTCTCTTTTTAAATTCCTCAGCTTCCAGCACCATTTGACTCAACACAATGAAAAACTTTTACTTAACTTGCATTAAACAGATTCCTTGAACCTGAGAACAGTCCAGAAATGATCACCTGACTGCTGATCTCCTCATGTAACAGGAGCTTTAGTTATTCAGCTCATTGTTTTGGTTTTCTGACCAGAAGCTGAAACTGGGTCACCCTCACTGTGCCCGCTGGACCATTTTTCAAACGCTCCAAGAACCGTCTGTCTGTAACTTCCAAAAGCTCATTTTAAAAGAAAAATGATCAACCTATTCATAACCACAAGAGAATGTTTTAGCTTTAATCAAACTTCTGTTCTTTAAATTGAAAAAAGGTTGAACAAACACCAGAAAACAGGAAATTTAGAATAATGACTCTTACGTGTCTGATCCTACATAGAAAACATGTAATAGATTTTTCCACAAATAGGAACGCCTTAAACAGATTTGTATGTCCTCCTCTAACAAGCCAGCCATGCAGGATATCCATAACATCCAATAATCTTATTCTGTCATGGTAACTCTCAACAAATACCTCACATCAAGGCCAACGTCTTAAAATCGTTTTATCATGTTCTAAAGTCTTTTGAATCATGCCAGAGAAATTACCAGAGGGCTAAAGTTTTATTTTTCTGCTTAGCTGCTAACGCTCCTCTGAAGCTGCTCTCTGTCACTGCTTAAAGGAAGATTACAAGGAAAAGCAAATTTGTGCATTTGAATTTATTCCTGGTCACAGAAAAGGGGGAATCAGACAGAATAGAAAAAGAGGAATCACCAATAACTTGCTGTTTTGGGAACAACAGTTGTGACTTACAGGTACAATAGAGCTGTTGACTGCAAGCAGGCTGGCAGAGGAGATTGCCAGACTAATTATCCAGCTAGTAGTACTTTGTAAATTGGTTATTAGCTATGCAAAACTTTACAAAGGATAGAAGATAAAAAAAAAAAAACTTGAATATTTGTTGAAGCAGTGCAGACATATCTACTGGAGATTTATTTGTGATCAAAATCTTCCTATTTCACTAAACGATGTAAGAGGAATGGGTACTATATAACTTCCTGGGGTTAGGGCAGCTCCTTTGTTTCCCATCTTTTATTACTGGAATTTATGACTATTAATCCAGGTGTGCCTGGCATCAGTGCCACGAAAACACTGGCCAGATGCACCTGGATCAATCAGTTCATCCATCGGGGGAAAGGCAGGGATCAAAAGATCAAAAGAGTTGTGCATAGAGCCCATTACAGGCCATTGACAGGGATCTAAACTGAGCCAATATCAGATTGTTTTATGCTCCGATATCTTTTTTGGCTGATATCGGAGCGATTTTCAATATCAAAATTTTATCGGGACACTCCTGGTTAAAAATGAATAAAGTAATGTTCATATTTTATTATCTTTTAGATTACAGAATACAGCTGAATGTTGTAAAACCTCTAAATCATATCACAGACTCTGCATCAAACTGACAATATCAATCCAGGGTTTTTTTGCACCATGTTTTTCTCTCACAATTCTTACATTTTTTCCACTGATGCACTTGTCATGAGAACTGTACAAAATGAAATTTCGTTTTGCATATTCTCTGTATACAAAACGACAATAAAGTTTGTCTAAGTGAGTATGATTTCAATTCAAGAAACATATTTCCTTACCTATTTAGCTTAAAAATGATCAAATCCAACCATTTATTGCTCTTTAGTTACTAGCAGGGAAAATAATTGTTACTTCTTTTGTTTTAAATAATTTCCGTTATGTAATAATTAGTGGTGGGGCAGAATTGTTGTTAACATGCTGCATTAAGGGCAGACTCTTAACGGTTGATAGATATTGCCATTAATCTAATCTCAAAGCTGGTTTGGGAGCTGGGTCTATAGCTATGACAGCGCAAATCTGCCGCAGATGTATATCTGGGGGCGAGAACGAATCAGTCTTGTGTGTAGGCCTACTGTTAGCACATTGAATGAGATTATATGGTGCATCTATAAAGCTGCTGGGTTTGCCTAAGGGAAAATTTATTTTTCAAGAATGCCTATCAGCGCCCGATCAAGCTCGTTCTCCAGGCGGCCACAGGTGACCCATCTTAAAAACCACCCTTCATGACGAGCACACCACTAGTCATGTATTCTAGATTAATCTAGATTAATTCCAAGATTACAGTGACATTAATGTAGACTTCTTTTTTTATTAATCTATGCCTACCACTTGTAATAATATAAATTCATAAACAGCACAGTAAAAATTCAAAACTCTCTACTTGGTGGTATCATGCTGCCTTCACGTCTAACTGTGAGTTATATAAAAACGAATAAGTAAATGAAATTAAATTCAAAAATATTTTTAATTAAACCCAAAGGAACCCAAATGTTGTAGTTGTAAAGTATAGTTTCTTTCTCAAAGATTTGTTGCAGATAAATGAATTACAAAATATGATGTTACAACACGGGATAGGTTTGGAACTAAGTTATTTTTTTTTCTTCTTTTTAAATTACGTGCCAATCGTGGTCTATATTTCCTAAGAAGACTGACAGAAAATAAGGAGGAGCGAGGATGACAGCACAGGTCTCTCTAGGTCAGGACTCTAACCAAGGACAGCTGTGCTTCCATACATGAGTCACGCGCTTAGCGTTAGAACTGGGATACTGGGCTGGATGCTAAACAGATGATGGAACAATTTCCAAAATCTGCTTCCTCATTACAATACTCTGCAGTGCAGAACATTTTTATCACCATTAACCAAGACATTGAAAGTTAGAGCCTCTAATGATAAGGAACACATACAGTAAACTGAGCTTAAGAGTCTATATTTCGTTCTTCCTAATGTAAGAAGTAAAGAAGTAAAGTGTTTAGAAAGAGGAAACATTGAGTCAATGCCGCTTTAACACACAGTGGTGTTAAATCTGGTTGGGTGGTCTGAGACAAACTCATCTGTTTTGCTCCATTGAGAAGAGCACACTGCTCTTGGCTCCCATTAAACCTTATTATGACTGCAGTTTGGTCCCTGCAAACACTGCAGCTAAATCCTAGTGTGGCGTTTAGTCAGAACCCCAAACACTTTGTGAGGTAAACAGTTGAACAAACTCCTTCCTCTGTTCCATTTTCTCAGCCCGAGTCTCATAACAAAACTTTTGTAGGTCTCTGTTTTCAAAACTAAACTTGTAATCTCTGCATTGCAAAACTGGGTCTGGGTCCACAATGACCCAATTCCACAGCGTTAAACGATTAACGTTAAACCTTTTGGTCGTCATGCAGGGAGGATTTCTGTCAGTTTATCCCAAGAATGTGAATAATAGTGAAATGAGACAGATTTTCTAAGCAATGCTTCGGTCCGTGCAACAAGTCAAAGAATTCTGGCAGAGAAAGAATCAGTTTCAATGCCTAACTTTATTTATCCACACAGTTTATCTCTGATCAACAATAAACATTTAAAACTGTTGGTATTATTCTTGTATCTTTCATAGAGCACCACCAAACCATGATCTATCGTCCTCAGTCCACCTTAACCTTCAATTAAAGGAGCATGAGCCAAAAGTGGGTCACATTACTGCTCTGATGTATCTATGATACATGTCTTATATTTATTTAATTAAGGTGTAAAGGGACTGTCTGTAATTAATCTAGCTTTTAATTAGCAAAAATAAAGCATTTCTTTAATAAATATTCAATTTACTTAAGTCTAACAACAGTTACATGGCTTCTGTATAGTCATTACGTGACCTCTTGGTCGTTTGTAATTCATTTTCTGGATATATGTAAGGAAATGTCACACACAGAGGTTTAAATGAATCTGTTTCTATGAATTATAGAATATCAAACAGAAGCTGTAAAAAAGTATTTTAATAAATCCATGCTATTTACAAATTCAACATAGGGACTGCTGAATAACAGTGTTAACATACTGTTGTACCCAAGCATATAATGGAAAGTTTAGTGGAAGGAAAACGGTGCACAAGGTAAAAGAAAACCTCATTCTATTAGTGCTTACGGCAATCTAAAGCAGGGGTTGCTAATAGGCGGCGTTTGGTCAGGATTCAGACCGAAGTGATGTCTCATGTGGACCTGAAACTGATAACAAAACAGAAACAACCTAAAATTTTCTTGAGCATTTTCTGGTTTACCGGCACAGTTTTTAGAATCCTTAAGGTGGTGGTCGCGCATCCAAGGCAACCTACAGACAAATTGCATACGAGTCTGGCTATACCACGAGATACCACCCACCCAAGAAAGGAGAAAACTGATTTGCTGAGACAGAGAGAGAAACAGGTGGAGATAAAGGAGAAATACAGGCGTATGAGACAGAGGAAAGGACGGAGACTACAGATCGGGGAAATAGATATAAGTAGGAAAGGGACAAATGGCAGCCCCAAAAAAACTAAAAGTGGACAGTTAAAATAGAGCATTTTTATCGGAGTTCTGGACCTTGGCATCATGAAAATATTGTTGGAGTGAACCTCTTTAAGTTTTAATTGAATACCACTGGTCTAAAGCAACCCGGAGTTCTTCAACTTCTCACACTGACGCAGTAATTTGATTACTATATGATAGTGACAGCAGGCCACATGGGTTTAAAATATATCCCAGGATCATTTGTTGGAGGAAGGAAGGAAGTGGTGATTAAAACAAGCCAGCTCTTCATAAAAAACATCATCACCAACAGCACAACTAAAGAGGACAATAATCAAAATAGCAAGAAGAACATATCAATTAAGGTTTTTATGGAACCAACATTGGAGGGAAAAATATTGATATGTTTGAAACAGCAGAAGGAAAAATAACATCGATAATATCAGTTTGGGGGGTTTGCAGGTTTGATCAAGTATATATTATTTTATTCTTAACATCATCTTAACATCAGATTTGTTTCCCAATAAGCAGTGCTAACACTAGTCTTATTTTACTGTGCATAAACAGACTACTTTAATGGTTTTATAATCTGTTTTAATCTTCTTCTAAACAGGATTATATGCTTTTTGGAAACTAGATGTTTTGATCTAATATATTTAAAGCAATAAATGCTTGCAACATGTTACTCTGTATAATTGGTCTATGGAATATATGGTTGAATTTAGGAATATTTCAAGTAAAACCAATGTTTCCACCACTTTCTTCCTTATTCATTTATTCCTGGTTGTGATTTAAATGCTGCATGCCAGTAAAATAACAACGATTAGACAGATTAAGTCCAGTTTCCCCTCTCTCAGTAGACATCCAAGTGGTGAACTTTTGGCCTCTGGGGTGTCACTGTGTCAATATCACACCACTGACAGCCAAATGTTTTAACAAATGCTGCAGCACAGATGTCTGCAGGGGGTGGACTGCAGCATGAGCAGGAAGGAACCTGTGCTGCTTCAAATGAAGAAGGTTTGTTCTTTAACTGATGTCATTTCCGATAGATATCTCAAACAAACGTCTGGTAACTAACGTTTTGGTCTCCTAAAGAAGGAACTGACCAGTTAAAGCTCTGAGAAGGGAAAGACTGTAACATTTGTAAGGGGCCACAGCTTTCTTTTAGTCATGAAAGCGCTTCCAGAGAGTGAAGTGGCATGAATTATCTAATTAGGGTTGGGGGGTTTTTGCATTGGATGCCCAATTAACACAGAGCTCTCTGAATCAGTTCAGATTGTTCACAGAAGTCCCTTCTTGGGAACAAAGAGCACTTTAGACCCAATTAAACTTTAGAGGTAATAAGAAACCCAAAGCTTAAATAAAGCCTATGAAAGAGGAACACACCAACTAAAGGAGAAAAGACTTTGGAGCAGGTCTCAAGTAAACCTGAAGTCTAAATAAAACTCAATGAGTCAAATGGAAACAAGTGTCATTCATCTGTGGGAAAAGTGAAGTAATTTGACTGTGACTGATGGGAAGTAACACAGCTTGTTCTAGAGACGGTGCATCTCTAGAACAATTGGAAACATGGCATGATTGCTTTGATGCCAATAAAATCTCTTAAGTTTTTAGTCACGATAAGTATTTTGTTTTATTGCGTGAGGGTTTCATTAATGTTATTTACAAAGTCCTAAAAAATAGGCAAATTGTCAACATTTTTATTTTTACTTTTTCCCCATTGGGACATTGAGAAAAAAAAAAGAATATGATTAAGTGTGGTTAGTGTGGCATGTTTAGTCATATAAGTCATGCTTTTTTTATGCAACTGTTGTCCTGAAGAAACCTATTTTAAATCAAATCAAGAGCAGTTTCTGTGATTGTGGGGCTATTATTGCTGAGACAGAAAGACTATAATGAAAAGTTGTTTTATCCTTCATTTTATTGTTATCCTGAAAATATTATGAGAAGATTTTAAGTCTATACCCCCATCCTTAATTTGGAACATTGTCTTTTTATCTTTTAGTAGGCGTCTACATCTTTTCCAGTCAGAAACAGACATGAAATTACTTTTGAAACCAAAATTTCAGGGGTGAGTATAATTTGGAGCTTACCACTGTGTGTTGATCCTATTGGCTCATGAACTGACCATGCCTATAATTGCATTCAGAGCAAAAATGTAAAAGTTAAGGACTCAGTTTAATCTGCATACATCACTGCATACAGTGAGGAGGAATAAACAAAAAATAAAACATCAAAGATTAAATGGAGAGAGCTGCAGATTAGCTGCAGATTCTACTGCAACTAAAGATGAATGTATTCTAAGGTTTTTCACATGTCCATTTTCATTTCACAATATAAGTATAGCATTAATGCTAAAAATAAAGAAAACTCTTCACATTGAGGTTGAAAGCTGCACAGCTAAAGGCTGCCTGGTCACATATCTCAAAGCAATGCAACTCAGAGGGAGGAGGAACGTTTCACTGGCAGTAAGTAAATGGATGCATCAGGAGCCGCAGGACTGAAAAGACGCTTTTAACTGTAGGTACCAGGTTGATCATTAAGGTGGAAATATATCCTGGCTGGTTGATGAACAAATAGGACTTCAAATGCAAAAGATAAAGCATTTCTGTCTCGATGAATCTCACAAACAGGCACAATGTGGTTCAAACTGCTTGAAACTTCTACATTTAGAACAATTACAGGAACAGCAAATGTGATGCAAATGTGATCTTAATGAGAGATATAAAGTTTTAACTGAAGCTGCCTGTCTTATAGGTCTACTGTGGTGACAATCTGCTTCCATCCCACTAAGTATGGGAATGCAACCTGTAATCTTTATGGTTTCCACAGGTTACTCCATTTTGGGAAGACTGTTTTTCACAACAGCAGTTTCTAAACATTATTTTTCCATCTGTAGAACAGAACTCAGAGCTCTGAACATTTACTGACTACAGATATTCAACCGTTAAAGCGTAAAAGAAAGCTCACCAACTCAGAAGATCAATTTGAACAATTAGAGGGGAAATATGCTGCACAGCAATGTTTGAACAGGCAATACCCCCACATGAGGTAGGATGTTCATAAACATAAACTGTACATGCTACAAAAATTTATTTTTCATAAAAAAAAAATGTATTCCAGAATATCAAATAAATCTTGATATCAGGGAAAGATTTTCTGGGTAATACAAAATTCCAGTTTGAAATGATTTAATTTGCTAATCATTACTTATGATCTATCCAATTCAACCAAGCCCAAAATAAAAAAGCAAAAATGCATTGCAGAAAAACATTATAATACAAATGTCAAGCATTGGAAGCGACAGGATGATGGTTTCAGGCTTCTTTTTACTGATTCAGGACCTGTAGGACTTGATGGTACCATGAATTCTGCTGACTGTCCCTTTACCAACACTTGCGTAACAATATGATTAAAAGCAAAGAAACAAGCCCAAATCTGAATTGTTGGGGAAAAGAAATATGATTTTGGAGCAACCTAGTCAAAGTTAGGACTTAAATCCGAATAGATGCTTTGACATGACCTTAAAAAAGTCAGTCATGCCAGAAACCCATCAACTCTGACTGAATTAAATCAATTCAGCACAAATAAAGGGAGACAATTCCTTCGCCATGATTTAAAAGACTCATGACAGTTGTTGCCACCAAAGGTTGAGGAATCATTTATTAGCTGTAGGGGGCAGTGACTTCTCATTTGAACAGGTTGGTTTTGGATATATTTCCTTTAATAAATGCAAACTCAAAATTTGAAAACATTTTTCTTTTGTTTCTTTGCCTCTTATGTTGCTGTTTAAGGGTGGTTTGAACAATTAAAATCTAACCTACAAATCTACAGGAAGGAAAATCCCTCCTTACATTTATGTACATGTCTGGAATGCAAAGATCTATTCCTCAGCTCTCTATATGATACTAACATATCTGCTCAGCCTTGAAGCCTGTAATTTCAGCTCCAAATTTGTCCAAACACCCTCGTGATAAGACCAGACCTCCAGACTACATGTCTGTGATTAAAAATTTACAAATATTATAGATATAAGATGGAAATCTAGGTTTGGACCTCATTTAAATTTAGATCCTGTAACCTAAAGAGGAAGCAACACCCATGATATTGACACAACATTGAGTCACACCAATAGGCATTGATATGCATGCCTGTTGCTTGGCGTGAATCAAGGCAGATGAAAGAGGAACTGACTGGAATGATAACTTAGATCATTCAGGCGCCTTATTTTGCACCAGAGTGATGTTTAATGATGAGGCTGCTACATCAGATAATGGACTGAGTCAAGCCAAAAAAAACTCCTCCTGCATTTCAGGTTATAGACCAATGCTTCAGTTGCATCTCTGGACGTCTAAATAAAGGTCTATTTATGCTGCTGTCATGGTAAATAAAGCAAATTATTTCAATGTTTTTTTTAGGAAAAGGCAATCAAATGCATCCTTCTGCTCTCTCTGCATGCAGACAAGAAAGAGAATCAACATGCACACACTTTGTTATTCTCCCAGCATCTCACTCAAGGCTGTCTGCATGGGATCTGCTTACCATCCACAGCCCTGGACGGAGCCACCATCTCAAAACTGTGCAGTGATCCCAGGAAAAGCAGTCCTGCCGCCAACACGTTGGCCGCGATGCGCATCATTGTCTGCGGTGAAGGCTGCGCATCAACCCCTGAGCGGCTGTCAGGCTGCGGGGCGCTGCGCGCAAGGCGAGGAGCAGGAGAACCGAGCCCGGGGGAGGAAGATGCTCCACAGTCTGCGCAGTCTCTGATGGTGATCTAGTGTCAATGCAAAGGAGGTGAGGCTTCTCCCAGCCTGCTTCTGAGTGCAAGGAGAGCCCTGCCACAAAGGCTAGCAGGCTGAACTGAGCATCTAGCTAATAAACCCCGGTCTGCAGCTTAGATTGTGCAGGAGAAGCAGCGGGGATGGCGCCTGTGATCAAGCAGTTTGTCCGTCTTTTGTTCTCCGGTGAAGGAGCCACAGGGGGCGGGGAGTGCATGCATACAGACACGGATCAAATGCTCCTCTCCTCCCCACCAGCTCTGCTGCCGCTGGCCGCAGATTGAGCCTCTACCCTGGAGCTTAGTCTAAGTCTGACGTCGGAACATCAGCTGGCCCTCCTCCTCCTTCTCCCTCCTCCTCCTTCTTCTTCTTCTTATGAGATTTTATGGCGGTTGGCAAACTTGTGAAATGTGCATTACCGCCACCAACTGATATGGAGTAAAGCAAGGAAACAGGAAACGATTCACCCCCCCCAAAAAAAAAAAAAAAAAAAAAAAAAAAATACAATAAAATAACCTGTGTAACTTAAACCCACATAATACTAAATTATACTAAATTACATTTGCCCGTATAATTTTAATTTACTCTAGGTCATCGTACCTCTGCCAGTTTCTGATGGTCCCATTGGTCTTTCCATCATGCTTCCAACCATCTCCCAGTTCATATCTTTAACATCCAGATATTTTTCTGCAGCCTTCACTATTATTTTGATTTTTTCTGTTTTTTTTGTCGTCTGAGCAGTACAATTAATCACTTCCACCATGAAAAGAACAAAATTTGTCTTTTTAACAATTAGTGAGTCTTCATCAATTTTTGGAGATTTCTCTAGAGGTTTGAAATTTGCCGTGTGTTGAACTGTAGGTTTGGGTTTTTCTGACTGAGATGGGATCCTTTTTGCAGCTTCAGCATAAGTTATTCCAAGCTCAAATTTCATTTTTTTTATTTCTTCAGACCTTTTGCTTGCTTCACAGCCGCGATAAGCAGCAGTATGTTCTCCACCACAATTACAGCATTTTATTTTAGCTTCTTTTCCACATTTACCATATTCATGTTCTCCTGCACACCTTCCACACCTCTGTTTCCCTTTACAAACTGCTGCAATGTGTCCGAATTTTTGACATTTGAAACATCTCAATGGTGGTGGATTGTAGATTTTGACATTGTAACTGATGTAACCGATGAATACTTTGCTTGGTAATTGCTCTTCCTCGAATTTAATTAGTACAGATAAACTGTCAGATCTTTCTCCGTTTCTTGTTGTTTTTAACCGTTTTACTTCTTTTACTTTTGCACCGCTTATGTTTTCCAGAATCTCTTTTTCAGAAATTTTCAGAGGAACTCCTCCAATGACTCCCCTGCTGATCTTTTTGTTCTCCATTAGGCTGCACTGAACTCTTATCCCGTCAATTTTGTTAATACGTATTGCTTTGCCTTGCTGGGCGCTGTCTCTGCAGTTAATTAGCAGGTCTCCACTGTACAGAATTCTGGCACCTCTGACTTCTCCAACAAGTTTATTGATGGTTTTTGTTAAGTGAACCGGATTCCAGTTTGTAAAAGAGTCTGCCTGATTAACGACTTTGAATATGACTTTGAATTCATTTTGTTGTGCTGTGGAATGTATGGATTGATCATCACTGGATTGTTCTGAACTAGATTCCCCTTTAACTGATCTCTGTTTTTTCCGCTTTTTCTCATTTTTTGATGCTGCTATCTTCCAACCTTCATTGTCACTATTTCCCTCTTCCATCCCACAAGAATCGCTTCCTGTTTCCTCACTACTCACGGCCCAGGACATTTCTCCACAAGCAGAGCAGCTTCAAAACACGCGCCATGCACCAAACGACCAACGTTCCTCCCACGTAGTGCCAATCCCGCGGGTTTAAAGCCAAGAGGCGCGTGCGTCCCCTCCTCCTCCTCCTAGAGAGCAATGCTTTTATTCCCAATCAGAGCCCCTTATTTAGTTAATAAAAATAAAAAAAAATTGATGCATGCTTTTTAGAATTTAATGAGCAGATTTTTATGTGGACATACCTTACCTCTTTTGTATCTGTTCCTTCCTGTTAAAAGGGAGTTTTTCCTCTCCACTGTTGCTACCAGCATGCTTAGTGTGAGGGGTTGCATTCCAGTCAATGAGTCCAGGCAATCAACTGGTTTTCCTTAGATAGAAAACTTTGAATCAGTTTGACTGTATGATCTGGTTGAACTGTAAAGCGCCTTGAGATTACATGTGTTGTGAATTGGCGTTATGTAAATAAACTGAATTGAACTGAACTTATGTTCCTTGATTAGTGAAAACACATGTTAATGATGCCTAAAGGAAATAGATGATTTTAGGTTCAGGGTGAAGCTATAGAGATAGAAAATCAGAATCAACTTTATTGCCAAGTAGGACTTAAAAACCTTTTTTGTCACTTTATATGCACAGCGTATACAACACGAAATTTGCATTTACAAGGAATTTGACTTGTTGTTGATGGTGCTGACAATTTACAAATACAGGATCTATATTTATATACAATATAAAAAATACAATATACTATATACAATATATAATAAGGCTATATACTATATACACAGTAGGCTTTGTCTTAATGTAACGCAAGAGGTGTGGAGATGGTCTCTGGGCCTTGTTGATAAGGCTGGTAGCGGATGGGAAGAAACTGTTTTTGCGGAGTGAGGTTTCAGTCCTGATGGACTGCAGCCTCCTGCCAGATGGAAGACTCTGAAATAGTTTGTGGCTGGGATGCAAGGGATCAGCCACAATCTTCCCCGCATGCCTCAGAGTCCTGGAGGCATACAGATCCTGGAGAGATGGAAGATTGCAGCCAATCACCTTCTCTGCAGACTGGATGACACGCTACAGTCTGCCATTGTCCTTGGCGGTGGCACCAGCGCACTAGATGCTGATGGAGGAGGTGAGGATGGACTCAGGGATGGAGGAGTAGAAGTGTACCATCATTGTACTTGGCAGGATGAATTGTTTCAGCTACCACAGGAACATCCTCAAGCAGCATTAAGTTTTAAATTCCGTTGTTTTCTAAATTAAAAGAAAACTACTTTAATCCAACCAATCAAGATATTACTGAACTAATTACTGAACTAATAGACTGGGCAAAGAGAGCATTGATCAGAGGGATTGTGCATCAGAGAGAATCTATGAATTGATGAAATCTAGTAAGAAAACCAGTAATCGAGTTTGAGCCTGTGAGAAACAATATAAGGATGCAAAAGATGGTCAAGCTAATGCTCAGCAGTATCTTAGATGCATCTCTTTCCTATAGTGAACCATGGATGGGTTCACTATAGACAAAAGACAAACCAGCTCCAGATAAAATACACATATGCTTCACTAAAGGCCCAGTCAAAGTCAAGAATTTAATCCAATTGAGAAACAGTGGAAGAGAATAAAGAAATGTTCACTACATCCTATTTGGGTAGGCTTGACTTTGAGAGAACTTTGCCACTTCAAGAAAAATATGGAGAACTAACAAGGGGAAAATGTTATCAAGGCTAAATTGTCAAAGATCAAGAAGATGGATTTTACTATGGCATTAAACTCTCTCTCTCTCTCTCTCTCTCTCTCTCTCTCTCTCTCTCTCTATATATATATATATATATATATATATATATATATATATATATATATATATATATATATATATATATATATATATATATATATATATATGTATATATATATATATATATATATATATATATACATATATACATATATACATATATCTATATATATAATATGTAGACGGACGGACGGACAGACAGATAGATAGATAGTTGCTAACTAGCTGGCCACAGGCCATCCCCTCCTCAGCTCCCAAAGCTTGGACAGAGGCCAAGCTGCTGTTGTGGTTGCAGTTGATGCCATTAGTTTTAGCTGCTTCCCCTAATCATAGAAAGAGTAAACCATCCAGGAATGCAGCTGGCAGTAATGGAGTCACTGTTCAGCTCTGTAGCCACTTCCATTAAACATTAAACACAGGATGCTTTAGCTGCTGGGCCAGGTTGGAGAAGTATCGTCAGGTGAAAGACTTGGTATTTGCCTGACAAATATTTGGTCTTTATCACATGTGAGTATGATGTTTGTTTAAGAATCACAAAGTCATGAACACTTAGTATTTGTATTATCTCATTTTTAGATGATTTGGTGCCAGTGTGTCGGGAGCATTTTGCACTTTTTGACAATCGTGTGGAGTTTTCCTTGAAAAGGGAGAGAAATGCTTTATCATTCATATACAGATTATATAAAAGAGACCTTCAAGTACTGCCTTATTTTCTGCCTGGTTATCAGCATGTGAGCTTTTGAAGTATATTGAGACAGTCTTATTTATCTTAGCTCATTGTAAATAGGAAACACTGAGTGTAACACATAATGATAGATAAAGGATAATCTGTATGGTAAAAAAAATGTAATGCATTTAGCTTGGACATAAGGACTTTGAAGGGAGATTAAGATCATACTTACCTATCAAATGCACTGTTCAGATTCTAAAATAACTTTATCCATGCATCTAAAAACATTATAATTAAGAATAGCTGTTTTAAAAGACCCCATTTTCCATATGTGGGGGAAATTAGAAGCTAACCAGCGGCTTCTCTACTGCAGCCTCAAACGGTTTCCCTGAGTACAAAAACTAAAGTGGTTGGTTATAAATTATATATTGCATTTTTTTAGTCTAACCCTTAGATGCACCAGGAAATGCATTTCTTCTCCTGGTTTCAGCTGATCTGTCCACCTCAGTCTGATCTGTTCTGTAAAGAATTATATCTCTCTGTATTCCATTTAGGGAATAAGAAATGAAGAAATGCTTTGAAGGGACTTGAGTGGGAATATTTGGAAAAACGTGACTCCTGGAAAATATGCCCAGCTCTAATATGTCTACTTCAGACTCTGTGGTCAGACAGTCTAGAGATCCTCTGACGTCCTTTCACAGCCGGTCTCTCTAAAGAAAATAATATTTAGCAATGTAGTTACATGCCAAACAAGCTAAAAAATGTTTCCCTCACAAATGTAAAGGTTTTGTGAAAAATATTTTTCTTTTTATTATAAGATTAGGAGGTGGACTTGGCACACATTCCTACGTTCTTCACAAAAGAATAGAGTTATGAAACCCAAGCTCACCCGGCACTCCTCCTTATCTCTCTAATCCCTTTCAAACACACAAGGACACTTTAAATAGGCCCTTTTTTGGCCTGTAATCACCTCACATCATCTTCTTTTGGCCATCTGGCCTCGAAAAAACAGGCCTGTCGCCTTTAACTATCATGTTTGGCAAGATTCTTTTTCTTTTGACCCTGAGAAACAGACAAGTTTGTTGTTTTTGTCACAAACATGATTTTATAGTTAAGTACATTTGGAAGTCATTAAATATTAAATCGTGTTCTTCACAAAAACTTGAATATATTTAAAAGATTAATGAAGTTTGATTACAAAAGTTGAATATTTATTTATTGATTAGTTTTTTTATTATTTTTCTAAATCATAAAAAATTTAAAGTATATAAAGTGGAATCATGGAGATCAAAATTATAAATCCAGTGTTCACACTGTCAAGCTAATGCTTCATTGAAGCACTTTTTTGGTTTCCTTTCAGTCTCCATTGAGTGGAACATGTTAGCATCTTTCATATCTTGACCTCTTAACAGGTCCCTCTGGGAAACCCCACGGGTTTAGATTAAGTCCTGAATTCTAGCTTGGGCATTTAAAAAAACTTAAAATTTCTTCTCATGATGCTTTCATTTTGTTTTTTTGGTATTCAAGTCTGGACTCTCTGTGACACAACGAAAAACATCTCTTCATATTCATCTTTTTCTTCCTAAATACCTTAAAGTTTCAGGAGACATGACACCTCCACCACCATGCTTTAGAGCTGATGTTAAATGTTCTTATAGAGTCAGATGCACCAGTTGGATTTGAAACCAAAAGTTTTGCTTTGTTTGAATCAGAAACATTTGCAGCCACTTGTCATGCAGATTTTAGACAGATCTAAATATTTTTTTTTCTTTTCCTTTTTTTATAATTAGCACCAGCTATTGCTTCTTTTAATTGCACTCAACTGATCTTTGTTCATCTCTGTTGAATCTAAATCTGGGTTACCTGTTCCCTTACTGTCTGGTCCTCCATTTACACTCCTTTGGCCTAACTGGACTACTATGGCTTACTAGTTATTTTTAAATATATTTTCCAAGATGCACCAACTGGTGTCCTGTTGCCATTGTAGCACTGCATCGTATCACACTCTTATATGCACGTTCTCTCTTTTGTCTAGCCGTATAAAGAAAACTGAAAATATTTGTCTCACATGCAGCACAAACACATAGCAGAAATCCCTTTCATTTCATATTTCATTAAATAGTAAAAAAGAAGTGTTACTTAATCACTAGATTTGTAAGTTCATCTGGAACTTTACTGGAAAAAATCTCAGGGTGTGACTTTCATGGATCAGGTCCTGGTTGGGAGCAGTCCTGTAGGATTCTCTTTCCTTGTCGGAAGTCTTAAAGGTCAGACGGTGAAGGCAGTGGTGTGATTCTGTTTTCCTTGACTGACTTCTGTACTCTTTCAAGAGCCTTCGAGTCAGCTGAGGAGCAGCTTGTAAACCCCACCCAGATATTGTGATCATTCATGCTTTCAGCAGAGCATTTATGAAAAGACACTTGCAGGATCGGAGCTATAATAACCTTCTTAAATGACCTCAAAAAGTCAATTTGAGAGTCTGTGTGAGGTCCTGGGACATGTGTGTAATGACCCTCTCCACCACGTTCTCTCCACTCTATAGAAGGACATACTCCTCACTTATCCTCCTAAGGTCGACTACAGGATCCTTTGTTTTGGTCGAGTGTCAGGTTGGTATCAGGGAACCAAGTGGAAAGCTCTTAAACTTTATATTAGTGATTTCTATTGTTCATTAAACCACCACAGGGATCTCATCTGCAAACCTCATAAAGATGTTACCATCGCTGACAGGTGTGCAGTTTCTCTTTAAAGGATTGCTTCCTCTGGCCGGATTGTTATTATCCAACTTTTGGCAGAGTGCCCCTCTTCTTATGCAACTAAGATGCTGGTTAAATTGAGGAAGAGCAGTTCCTAAATGTGTGTAATTTGAGATCTCCAGCCACAGGAACATTTCCATCAGAATTAACAAACACTAGTTTGCTAATTGTTGTTTATAAAAATGTGTAGAGCTGTGCCAGCATTAGTGTTAGGTGAACTTTACAGAGTCATAACAATAATAACACCAAACATGCTAAAAAAAAAGAGCTGGCATCACTTAGTGGCTAACTCTAAATCAAGTTTTGTCGTTTTATCGTTATCTTCCTTTTATCTCCTCTTTCTTTCAACATTTCTCCTTTTTTTCTGTTTTTCTTTTCCTCTTCTACTTACATTGCAGTATCCATAAAATCTGTAATACTTCCTGCATGATTTATAATAAAGCTATTTATATACATAAATCAAGAGGAACACTATGGTGATAGCTGTACTGCTCCAATTGTGAAAGAAAAATCTGTTGGGCTCTTTCTGCTTAGTTGTTCTATCTTTTTCAAATTTGACTGTAATATGAGTTTCATAAATGAAATGTTTTTTTTCCTTTTATTTGAACAGATCGATATTTGAGCAGTTGATGCTTGTTTTCTAACCAGAGATAAGTGGGAGTTATGTAAAAAAAAAAAAAAAAAAAAAAAAATAGAGCTTTTTTTTTTAATGAATGAAATTAAGAATTATTAAAAAATGTTATGCCGCTGAAAATGCTCCTTGTAAAGGCTTGATGATACCAATGCGGCCCAATATTAAAATGTTGCACATTTTGCCTTACAGCGATGTTTTTTGTTTTTGCATTTATTTGTACTCTGTATGTATCTGTATCCTCCATTTATATTTAATTTGTTGTTGGAAAATATGAATTCCCCCACTGAGTCCAAATTATTACTTAATTCTATTCTATTCTATTCTATTCTATTCTATTCTATTCTATTCCATTCTATCCTATTCTATTCTACTCCCATTATGTCTGAAAGTGGACATGAATCTATGTAGGCCTATGTGTCAGGGATATGTTTGTTCAACAGTGACATCTAGTGGGTCTACATTGGAAGTGCAAGGTCCATGAACAAGGAGTTCTATGTTCCAGAAAAGAGAAAGAAAAACTGTTCCGAAAGACTAAATTCCAGGCAAAAATCCTTATTTTATTCATCAGTCTTTAAGACACACTGAGATACAGAATCTGTATATGTAACAACATTAAAATATCTGAGTGGGGCAATGTTTATCAGGACTTGTCAAGCAGGGCGACCTCAATTTCTGTCTAATTTTGGCCTCTTGGGAGGAAACTGAAACCCTGATTAAAAACTACTTAATTTGAGCATAATGAGGCTGTCACACTTGTAAAGGCAGACACTTGATACGCTACTTTAAACAAAAACTGTTTGATGAGAACTCATTTGGGACTGTTCATTATCCTCTCTATCCCCTGAACTCAATCCATTCAACACCAAAGCCTTTCTCTTTAACCAGCAGTTAACTGGAAACAGATGTGAAAAAAGCACAGAGTCACACAACAAATTTCAAAACAAGTACTCAAAGTAAACATGTAAACTGCTTGGACGTCATCAGACACTCAGACCACAACCACAGGCATGCAGCACACATGCTGTTTACATAATCCTGGGAGCTCTTTGCCTAAAGATGGCACTATTTTCCCTTTTCAGCTGTTTTTTGTAACAGAAAAAAACCTAATCTGTAACTTTCTGTTTTCAAAGTACTTTCAAAACTCTTTTTGGTCTCGTTTAAGCCACTAGTAAGTCACAAATACTTGTGATAAACTGGGACTATTTTATTCCTCTGAAAAAATATTTATTGTAAGATTAAGCCTGCAAGTCAATGTTACTGTAATATATCGACTTCCTAGCTGTTATGCATACTATTCATTTAATAACCTAAACATTATGAGTGCATGACTGTTTAATTGTATGCAGACCTCTACAGACCTGTTCTTGTTTCTACAGTCATATTTTAGTTTTCCCTTCTCTCCCTTGTTGATATTCTTGCATTTTGTAATTCTGCAATTTTGAAGATAAATCAAAACGGGCTTATCAACAGGAAATCCCTTTTGAGTTCAAATCTTAAAGCTACTACCCAGTGGTGTGTGTTTTTTTTTTTTCTTTTACCAACAAATTTACAGTATAAACAATATCAGGAAATGCCTAAAAAAGCACGAGGCACAACAACCAAACTTTCCAGTCGACACTAATTAACAGACATCCTGGTGGATAATTAAGGTTTGGCTGATTTCCATTAGCAATCTAACCTCTAAAAGAGCTCCAGACCAACTGCATGTGCTAGTGAGCATAGCTTTTGCTGTTAAGGTGGATGGCCAAGACATTTATGTAAACAATTGGCCAAGTAGAACAAGGCTTTTGTCCTATAAATCTGACAAGTTGGTAACAAGTTTAATAGACAAACCATTAAACTTTAAATGGAGCCTACATTTAGCTAAACTGCAGTGTTTATTATTTACATATAAATATGGTCTAACCTACTTATCCTACGTCCATCAATGTCTAAATGTGTGTGTGAATGGATCCTCAGACTTGGTAAAGAGGTAAAAAAAATGCTTGTCATGATCTTGACTTGCCATATTACTTATTTCATTCACCTGCCCAGCTCTGCCAAGTTCTCATTACCATTCATCTTATCCACCTGCTTCAGCTACTATTTAACTTGCCTTCAGACCAGTCATCAGTGCTAGATTATTCAAGCTTTTGGTGAGAGTTCTCTAGTGTTCCTGTGTTTCTGATTGCCTGATCCTGACCCATTCTGCCTCTGGACCTCTGACCCTGCCTGTCCCCCATTCTGATCTGTTTGCCTGACCTGTCCTCTGACCCCTGCTGGATTTGACCTGTGTACAGAACAGAGAACTGACTCCTGACACCGTCGAGGATTTCCCTTTGGCATCTCTTCAGGTCTCTGATCCTGGCTGTGACTCCTGAGCCCGTCCTCATCACCTTATTTGGCTTCACACTCTGGATTATCCTGCCTTCCTTTGTCTGCTTGGTTCTAATATCCTACCTGTCTTCCGGCCTCTTGCCTGTCCTCAGCGTCTTGCTGGTAGCCAGCTGGCTGGAACCAACATCCTCCTTTGGGCACTGACTGAACTTTAAGGCAAGGTTAGTGACTCACACATTGGTTATCATCTTCCGCTAGATAGACGTGTTCACTAACCTGCTGTCTCCTCCTGTTCTGAGCCTGACAATGCTGGCCATTTACCATACATTTAGTTTTTTGAATTTTATCTAACAGGATATTTTGCAGGAAACATTACTGGGACCTTTTCATAAAACACTTTACCGTGTTGCATGATTAAACAGTTTTGTTTACAACGGTATATTAATGCAAATAGGAAAGCTGGGTGTGAGTTGTTGTTCAGTCAATGACAAGATACATTTGAAACTAGTCTGATAATTCTGCAGAGGTCAGGCCTGTGGCTTAAATATGTGAACTTCAGGCAAGGAAGGGCCTCTAACCCGATAAACACCTCTACCTTTGCATTCATTTGCCTCAGCAACATTGTAATTTACATGTGTGTCAGCCAGGCTGAGTGTGTTTATAAAATGTTTCCAGCAGATGGAAGTATAAGACAGGAGAGGAAGTCCAGACAGAGAGGCGTTCCTTATGTCTTCACTTTGTAACCAGGCCTAATATCCATTTGCAAAACAACTGCTGAACCAAATCACTCTTTCTGTTTTAGACACATTTAACCTTCCTTCACATCTCTGCAACTTCGCAGAATGAACGTGTCAAAACATTGTCACGATCTGTTTGACTAATATCCACCTCAGCGTATCATGTTAAGGTCATTTGTATATGTTGGCTGCAGGAGACGGCGATAGAGAGAGAGATCATGAAGATCGATTCCAATAGGCTTATGGAAATACTCGCCTCTCTTACTCCCTGATATTTCTACTGTGCCTTGTAAAATCCTACAGATCACCTAAAACATTTTAAACCATTAGTGTTTAAGGAGTTGTTTATCAGGATCTTATAAAATCAACACTTATGATGGTGAAAGAGTGAAAGAAAAATTTATTTTTTTTCCTTTTTTTAGGAGCACCTTATTCAGTACCATTTAGAACCACTTTCTGATGCCATTAAAATTATTAAAACCCATGTAGCATTTTCCTTATGTAAAAGTATGCTCTAATTTGTTTTTATCCACCACATACAATCTCAGTAATATTAATGAGTGTTTATGGTATAAATGTGTAAGAATATGGACATGAATACCTTGGTGAGACAACGTACAGCTGTAGCTTCCCTGCACTATAAATGTATGGTCAATGCTGCAGTAATCTCTCTATGGTGTGCTCTCCAGCTTTCTTTAAAATAAGAAAATGGGGATGTGCAGGTAGTTAGTGTGCACAACCAATGTACGAAGGCCTTAGTCCTTGACGTTGGTGACCCGGGTTCGAATCCAGCCTGTGTTTCTTTCCCACATGTCTCTCCCTCTCTCTCATACCCCCTTTCCTGTCACCCAACTGTGGAGAAAAAAAAAAACAAGCCACTAGTGCTGTAAAAACTCAAATAAAAAAAGATGAGTCAACATTAAAGCATTTTATTCCTAGAAAACCAAGAAGTAAAAAAAAGGTGGGAAAACTAAAAGTGGTGCTGGGCTCTACTGGTAAGCCTTTGTTCATCGTTTAACAGCATCTGTGGGACCTTGGCATGGGAAACTTGTTGTTAATTTTTTACAGAACTGTTTGGTTTTTCTTCTGAAAAGAAAAAAAAAAGCATAACAAAAGCATAAAAACAGAAAACTGGCTGTTCCGCTGGTCGGTTTTTCTCCAGTGCATTTTTTATTGTTGGAGTAAGTGAAAACACAATTCATCTGGTCTGTGTCACGACTGGAGTGAGCATTTCATGCGTCATCCTTTCATCCAAAAGTGGAGGACCGTGAAGTTCCTCCGCCCAGTTTGGAGCAGCTATGATGGGAGCCAGGTCAAAGTCCGGGGACTGAGCCTGTGCATGCTTGATTAAACACCAGCTTATAAAACACAAATAATCAACGATACATTAATAAAGTCTGGTGCTTTCAGAAAACCTCTGATTAAACTTTCTTTCTTTTTTAAATATGTGCAGCATGCTTCCATCCCTGATTTACAACATGATTTGGACATACATCATCACTCATCTTCTGCTCTCCCCTTCACTGGTGCGCTCTCGTTCCCCTCCCTTTGCTTTGGAGCCAGATGGATTACCTCATCAATCAGAATCCCGACCTGTATTTGTGTGTGCATCCCACCAGTGCTGTGTCTCTCATCAAAAAGAGAAGATAGTATGAGGCTCCCACTGCAGCCATTTCAAAGGGGAGTAAATGACAAGCACAGCAGCTGTTTTGCCCCTCGCATCTGCAAAAACAAAACCAAAAACTTCTAACCTTTGCAGTACATAAAAACTCTTTAAGGTGGCAGAAAAAAGGCGATGGAATATTATCATTACTACCTGTTTCTTAATTTGTTAGTATACAATAAAACTATGATTAATCAAACAACTGTAAAGAGTTAGGGTTTTGATAAGGAGCTTAAAGGTAGCAAACAATCCTATATAATCATAAATAAAGCCTTGCACAGTTGGTAATACCTAAAAAAATAGGTTTATGTACCTCTAGAAAGATACCTGTGTCTTATTATTTTGTTAGATGAATCATAAATTTGCAGACATCTACAACGGTTTTGATGGAAACCGATTGGAAGTTGTATTGTTAAATTGAAAAATCAGACTGTTTTGTTGCATTTAGCTTCGATCGAAAACAGTCCTCACCAAACTTATTCAAGGATAGTTGTTAAAAAGCAGAAACAAGAGGTTGAAAACCTGGACAGCATGAGTCCTTAAAAATATGGCAAGGCCATTACTGAGCAAATAGTATGAATTCACATATTTATTACATATACATTACATATGTTTGATAGCAGGAGTCATTTTACCTACTGGTTAGTGTTTAGTTAACACCAACACCATTAAATCTCCAGAAAATAAGGATTTCATTAATTGGGTAAAAGTCAGTTCTACCTTTACATAAATAAATAAAAATATCAGAACAAAAAATATTGAAACCTCCTAAAATCCCCAGAATGTTGCTATAGCGATGGATCTGTTTTGTTTTTTGTTTTTATCTTTTTTTAAATACAGAAAAAAATCAGTAATTTAGACAGCTTAACCCAGAGTTAAATCTTATTTGAGAGTTTTGCAGTTGAAACTCTAAAAAACACATAAAGGAGGCAGATAAATTTTACACACATGTTCATGCTCTGTATTTGGGAATAGATAAAAAAAATGCAAAACACTGAAACACAAATACAAAATCGTGTCTTTTCTAAACGTTCACAGTTTAAAAAAAAACATTTTATATAGAGACATTACTAACTGCTTTTCAATGTAGATATTTGGCTCAGTTTTATTTATTGGACTCAGCATATCTTAAATTTTGAGTTCTTTGGGAGTTATTTTCCCTTTCTGTTTTTTTCGTTTTCATAGAGTAGTTTTTGTTTGTTATTATTATATTTGCTTTAAAAAAAAAAAAAAAGAAAAGCTGCACATGCTCTCTAATTCTGCTTTCTAGCAATCTTTGAATACCTCAGTCAACAATGTCACCATTGAGTTCTAAGCTCTTTGACCTCTTGCCTGTACAGTTGTAAAGTCTCTGCAAGTTTTCTTTTTTTTCTTTCTTTCTTCTCATTACTCCAAATGAACAATTATGGAGCAGGCATTGCTGATAACACCTAAGGAATTTGAAGCATGCACAAACAGCCCTTCCCCCATTCGCAAAGTGTCCCTCCCTCCTTCCCCCTAATGCCCACATCCCCCCACGGTCTCTCCTCCCACTCCATCAGCAGCCTCTCCGTCTGCCTCCTCAAACTCAAATCTGTTGCTCTGAATTCTTCCACCTGGGTACGCAAGGTGAACTATTGACAAAAAAAAAAAGTAAATAAATAGTTTAATCATATTAGTATTATCATTTTTTTGTTTGAGAAGTCTATATTTTATGTATTTCTTCCTCTTTGGAGTCAAGGGGTGGAGTTAACACCCTTGACCTAACATCTCAAGGTATTTAGCTAAATGTAATATCTTGATAGTTGATCAGTGATTTGGAGGTTAACTAATTAGATTCTAAAGGTATTTTTTTCCAAGAACAATGCAGCATAAAGAAACAAAATGAAAAAGTAGAAGAGTTTTGGTCAGAAAGGAGCGGGACGAACTGATGGATCGGTTTATCAGTCAGAGGAATATGGATGCTGCATTGGTCTATTAGGGTGATGAGAGAGCTGAGCCAAAAGGTGAAGCTATGGGTTCATATAGGCCAAATTTCATGACCATTACCAAAAGAACCTGATCATGAGTACAAGTGGCTGAAATTAGCTTGATCTGCAGCTTCGGCTGGGCACTCCTGTAGAGACAGGGTGTTTCAGCAGGCAACTAGTATGAGTAGAATTAAATATTAATAGACATGCAGTTAATAAAAAATAATAAATACTTAATTTTTTATAGGAAAAAAAATGTTCTTTGTTTTCTTAAGACCACATTCTAACTCTGTTTATGAATTTTTATAAACTATAAATCTTTAAAAGAATGGTACGTGGAAACTATGGTTGCGTGGCACTTTTTTTGACCACATAAATCAAAGAACCAAACCGTCTCATTTACATAAAGTCAGTTCCGAAATGCAACCTTTTGTTGAAAATGGGATCTTAGGTAAATTAACAAAATAACCTTTCTATCCATCCATCCAATTTCTCCAGCTTAGTCCGTGTCAGGGTTATGTAGGGGCCAGTTCCTATCTCCACCTCTCAATGAGCGAGAGGCGGGATACGCCCTGGACAGGTCGCCAGTCTCTCACAGGGCAACCCAGAGACACTAAAACACACACAATAATGCTTGCACACACATTCACACCTAAGGTGAATTTAGAAAAACCAGTTAACCTAACAGTCATGTTTTTGGACTGTAGGAGGAAGCATCCTTGCAGAAAGACCCCAGGCCAGGAATTGAACCCAAAACCGTCTTGCTGCAAGGCAGCAGTGCTACTCACTGCCCCGCCATGCAGCCCTATTTCCCTTCTATTCCTTTGCAATTGATGGCTAAAGTATCCTGATTTGTCAAAGCATTTGATAACTAAAATACTTTAAAACCTTTAGTCGTATAATAAACAAAATGTGTGAATGTCTAAGGAGTGTGAATACTTTTGCAAAAAAAAAAATCTATTTGACCAGGGCAACATTTTACAATATTGCATCTCATAAAGTACCTTTGTTTAATGGTGACAAAAGTGAAACACAGGAAAAAATGTTAAAATAATTTAAAAAATGTATCTGTTTAAAAATACTATTTGATTAAACACTGAACTGAAGGTTAAGAAGAGGAGTCTTTTCAGGGTTTTATAACCAGGTACAATCAGGTAAAAGGCTGGAACAGAAAGACTGGATGCTTAATTTCATTCAGACTGCAGTAGAAGGCAGCAACAACCTTAAATCTCTTTAAAACTCAAACTCATATAGCAGGATATAATGATATTTTAAAACATGCACATTTATTTTTATGTGACTTTTATGAGTATGAGAGAGTATGTTCTTTCAATAACTATTTGTTCCCCTTCCAAAGATTAAAAAAGGAACCCTCTGCAACACATCTGAAAAACACATTCCACCAGGAATGCCTGACAGATTGTCTGACTGTTTGTGTGTGTGTGTGGGTGTGCGTGTGTGTGTGTGTGGTCTGTTCTGCAGACATGTTAAGTAACTGTTCTCACGTGAAGCAAGCATGTACATCTATTTGTTTGCTAGTGCTTCACTCTGACCACATTTTGTCATCTTGTAAAACAGGGATGTAGCTCATGCCAAAATGTCTTCCCGTTTGCAGATTAGGGGAGACAGGATTTCAAACCTGCATATCTTATAACTTTTTCAAACAACGCAAGGACTAAATTTTGGTTTATTTATTTATTTAACCTTTGAAATGTAACTCATGTACAACAGTTGGATTTTATCCAAATGTATCTTGTGGTTTAGAGTTTTCTTATGCTAACTGCATGAAAAGCAGCCGAATGTTTCAGTGTCATTCTTTTAATGAATGTTTCCTCTACTAATTTGCACCCTCCTTCACCGCTGTTGTTATCCGGCTCTCGACCTTGAACCCCTCAGCAATGGTGACAATGACCAAGACCCTCAGGAACACATGAACTCCCTGAACCAGTCAACAACATTCATAACTATTCTCCTAACACAAGGTCCCCTTCCTGTGCTTTAATGATTTAGGTACACAACCGCCACATAAATGCTGTTGCATAAGTGTGTGTGTTTGCAAGTATGTGGGAGACTGGGTGTGTTGGTTGTTAATGCAGGCAAAGGGTGGGACTTCCTCAAAATGTGCTGTTGTCTTTAAATAGCTGTAAGAATGAAAGCTTTGGGTGATTTTTTTTTTTAGTTTTTTTGCACAAATTTGTACACATAAACAGCTTGATTACAACATCACGAGTATTATCTTTTCATTCTAGACAGGAAGTTGTTTCTTTTTTTTTTTTTTTTTACTTATCTTTGATTCACAATACAAAAGACTCATTTTCAATCACCAGTGAAGTCATTATAAAGTTTAAAAAAGAAAGCGACAGCAGGCAAAGCACTATCTACTCTTCTATGCGATACACAATATTAGGAAATTCTCCTCATCTGCAAAAATCACACATATAAGTATGCAGATGCATAAGTGGGACTACACAAGAAGCTTCATTACCCAGGAGGTTATGGTATAAATCCACATGCTGGAGCGCTCGTTGTGGAGGGGTGGGAGCTGGGTTCCTTAGCAACAGGCCTGTTGATATCCAAACAATGTTCATGTCGTCAGAGTATTGCTAGTCGAGCCGGACTCCGGTTCTGCTGAGTGAGACAATGTGACTGTGTGTTCCTGAATGCCAGTGAAGGAAAAAAGCGGCAGATTGGCCTCTAGACCAGAAGATAGTGGGACAAATGCAAAAGCCTGAATGGCAGAATATTTTTTCTTTCAGACCCTTTGTAGTTTCCATACATTTACAGTTTGCATTAATATATATTATATTCAAGTATAGAGGATAACGTTAAACTCAGTGAGAAGTTTCTCTTATCTACATACAGCAAAAAAATAAACAATAAATGGAAACAAAGCTAAGCGAAAAGTTATTAATTCCCTATAGATTTAAAAAAGCCATTGACTCTAACCCTATTTCCTCTGAATATATATATATTATTAACCCTTTAATGCTTCAGCTACTTGACTTGAGTCTTTGAAGTGAGCTAAATATTAGGGTGATGGTAATGAGGCCAACCAAGCTTAAAGACTTGCAGCTCATCACCATGAATACATTGTTTAAACCAGCAAAAGACAGGCAAAATGCTTAGGAGTTACCTTTTGAGAAATGCGTCTCTTATTTTCTTTCAGAAAGAAAGTTTGTGGTTGAATGAAAACAGTTAAATGTTTTTATCTGCTAGGTGTATGAATAATTCTTCATCTTTTGTTGCTATTGACATTTAGGCAAATGACCCTTAGCAGGTTGCACCTCGACCACAAGCTTATTGGTACACTCAGCAAGCTTATTATGTTGAGTTGAGAAGAAACCACATGCTATTAGCAGCCATCAAACAACTTCTGGTATAAAACAGGCTGGATCTTTGAATCACAACTAGAAGACCAATTTTATAATGGTACATTTTCTGAAAGGATTTATTTTGTTTCGTGCACAGTCCAGATAAATTTGAAAGGGCCAGAGTCCAAACATTCCCCAAGTGGAATCAGTTTTGATGTCTGTTTAAGATATTCTCTTCCAGCATCTGTTTTTCTGACAGCTGTTCATCTAAGATGAATGTTAAGAATTTGGAGGTTGCCCTCTCTCTACATTAAAGTTCCCATATTATTCTACATATGAAAATAAAATAATGTGAACAATGAGGCTCCCAGAGCAAGTTTGTGCGGAAATTCATCTCACATTAGGCACACAACCTTTACCAAAAATCTCCTTATTCAGCCCTCCTCTAGATTAGTTGTTTGGGCTTTGCACACCTGAAGTCCGCATCCCCACAACCTGCAACCATGACAACCAGCCAGAGTTTGCAAAGATAGCCTAGGAGCATGGAATAATACATCAGATGAAGTCTCTAGCTTGACCAATGGGCTGCTACAACTGCTCGGGACAGCTTATTTCCCCTTATGATGTCACAAGGGGAAATAAGCCATAGTGGTGGAGAAAGGTAATTATAAAGGCAAAAGGGTTTTACCAAGTCTTCTCTATACCATGTATTATTTCTACCCAGCCAGTGAAAGGTGGCAACTGATGTGTTTAAATAATTGGTAGCACAGGGAACAACACAGACCCTCACCATGATGATACCACCACCATATTTGTAAATCATTACAACTTTTTGTGCTTGAAAGTTTACATACCCTCCCATCCATCCTCTCCCTCTTATTCCGTCAGGGTTAGGGTGGGGCCGGTGCCTATCCGTGGGCGAGAGGTGGGGTACACCCTTTACAGGTCACCAGACACTCGTAGAGGAACATAAAGACACACAACCATGCACCCACACATAGTTGTATTTTCATGACTTATGGGGACATTTCATTGACTTACATTCATTTTATATGGCATAAACCTAACCCTAACCTGAACTCAAAGAACAAAACTTTACCATATGGGGACCCAGCTTTTGGTCCCCATAAGGACATGACTGACAGTGTAAACAGTTTAAAGTCCTCACATCATGGTAAAAACAAATCCACACACACACACACACACACACACACTCTAAACACACTTTTGTGATGACAATTAACCGCCATGTTTTTAGACTATAGTAGGAAGCTGGAGTACCCTGGAAATAAACCACTCATGCATGGGGAGAAAATGCAAACCATGTCAAAAGACCCCAGGCCAGGAATAAAACCCGGAATCTTCTTGCTGCAAGGATACAGTGCTACCCACTGGTCCAGTATCCAGCCCACATACCGTTCCATTAAGGTAAATTATGAATTCCCATAAGTAATTCAAATAAAACAAAACTGAAAAAGGTAATAATAATATAAAAAAGTAATAGATAATGTCGTACATTTAAACAATGATTTTTATTTTTTGTAAAAACAAAACAATTGAAAAATATCAAACTGTCCGAGACAGATTAAAGTATCTTGCTAATGAACAGTGAACCAATATACCTGTCAACAGGAGAAGAAATCTTAATTAAAATGTCCTTAATGTTACAGAAAATATTGTTGCTTGTAGTAGCATAAAACTTGCTGCAGCATAAAACTTGCTGCATGTGTTTTAAAAACTAGAATTATCCCTTTTGCCTGCAGAAACTTTAGCCTTTAGCCGAATCAATAAAACAACCTGACACAAAGACAGCCCTGCTGGTTTTATCTGTAACTGGGATTAACAGGACGGATGCATGTTGCATCGTAAACAGTTTATATTTATTACTTTATACTACATTTGTTTTTTAAATCACATGTTTGATCGATGACACCAATGAGACATTTTTAGAATAAAATACCCTACAATTAAGAATACATCTTTGAATACAGTAATATTCAAGTCAGAAGATGAAGCAGCAATGGATGAAAAGAGAGACACAGTTCCAGGACAAGACTCGTTCACACTCCAACGCCGAATGTTTTGGTTTAGTACCTTGTCTGTGTACGTCTGTGATTTAACAGCTTTCGTCTGTGACCTTCAGAGGAAACTACAAGACGTCATTCATGTGGGTATTTAACCCATGGCACAACTGCCCGCTCAAAATGACTGGATAGAGCTGTTTATTCACAAGAAACTGCTCCACAATGATGTGTTTCATCCAGAATGTCTGCACAGCCTCATTTTAAATGCTTTACCCCATTTTTTTTTTTTTTACGCTCTCGGTTTGTCATTTTTAGGATAGTTTTAAAGCCATTAAGGGAAAACAAGTGGGAAACAAGGACAGAAACAATAAAAATCCTTGAAAACATTGATGAAGCATCTATTGAGAAACACTTGATGTGAAATATGCTGAAAATATAGCTTCCCTCTTCTTTAAGACTATTTATTTGTGGGATATAAACTTAATTTCTTAAGTAGAAGGCAAGGAGACTTCTGTTGTTCTCTGAAGACATTTTAACTCTAATTCAAAAGGCTTTTTTAGAGTAAGAGGTTCCGGTAAGAGGTTTAAATACTCATTTAAACAATGCTTTTTGCATTTCAGGTCATCTTGTCTACTATTATCTGGAAAATATGGGGTGTTAGTTTCCTTGTATTTTGCACCACTAGCTTTAAACACTCCAGTTATTCAAATAATTTGTTTTAAAGAAACAACCAGCCAGGTACCACAGGATAAATCTTAGGCAATCACCTCAGTCACTAAGGTTCCCATGTTTAGATATATAAATTGACATTGTCTAAATAGAAACAAGCAACAATAACACAGTTTAAATGTTTTAGAACTGATTACTAATCAAGAAGTATTTTATTGTTGGAAATATGACTTTCTGCACGGGCGCTACAGGGTGTCAGGCTGAGGATGCAGCTTCACTTCTATAAGAAAAAGGAGATTAGAGAGGTTCTTCTTGTCAATTTCAAACATTTCTTTTATGATAACACAAAAGAAAAACAACATACGATTTAAAAAAAAACATATCACCATGTACATCCTGGGAGACAAATGGCACATGGTCCCTCACCACTCTATAAACAAGCACAGGTAAGAAGCAATTGGGAGATAGTCAGAAAACCAAGGGAAGAGTATTTAACTGATTTCCAACCATACGAGACCAGGAAGTACTCATAAATGATGTTTTATATAGTGAGCAATATTCTCCTATAATGACTATATGGGCTTGTATTGGTTCTAAAGAGCTGAGGGCAATTTTCTTTTATAGAGACAGTGGAACACAGTTTTAGGTTATCTAAAAAGGTGAGAGGACCTTTAAAATTAAAGTAACAATACGGTAAAACCTGGAAGTTAGCTGATATAGTTTTAATTTGCAGGTTGGGATACACCAGGTGAATTGGAATATTGGGTATGAAGGCTGCAGCAGCAGTTCTAGACCAAATTTACCAGGAGGCCAGGGTGGGGCCAGTGCTTTTTTAATGAGGACACAGAAAAAGGAAACATAAAACAAGAAAAAAAGGAAAAAAATCATTAAATCACTAATCACTAAAGAGCCACTTGTTATAAAGGAGAGCCCAGAATTTCCTAATGATAATTAAATATGAAACCGATCTTAACCAACGATTATGTCTATCTTTAAAAAGGTCTAAAAATCAGTTGTTATTAATACTCTAAACCTTTCATTTACATCTGAGAGCACTATCTTGTACAAGTTTTTATTGTTTCATAGGTATTGCTCTTTTTTGTTTAAATATAATAAGATTTAAACATACAAGGTGTGTTATGGTCCTATAAAAGCTCTCATAAAGAACATATCGGTTTCAGTCCAAATCAGTATCGACATGTCAAGATCTGTTATCGGTTAGAAGTACCTTCATTTTTAAATCGTTGCTGAAATAAAACGGTAAATGTACAAAAAACACCCTTAAATAGATCAAAGGAACCAGTCATATTGTTTCTGTACCAACACATATAATTATAAGAATACATTTAACATTTAGGGCCAGGACTTTAACGTTTTAATTTTGGTTAAATAATAAAACAAATGTTAAGGTATTGAAAAAATGTATTGCATTTTCATATATACATACTATAATCCTAAGCAGGAACCTTTTTACTCACTGTTTTTTTATACATGCTAAATCGAAACAACAAGTGGCATCACAATTTCGGGCCAATGAAATGCAGTGACTTATATGATGTCAGCGCATCTACCAGAGGCGGAAGTCTGAAGCAGAACAAACATGGCTGCAACTGGATTTGGTAAGAGTTTGATTTATCAGATAACTCTGTGAAACAAATAAAAAGTATGATACGTCTCAGCTACTACTGCTGCTGCGATTGGCTAAAAACTCAGCATGGGAGGCAGGTACCCAATCAGCTTGAAGAATGTACAGAATTGTACAGAATGTCCCTCCCTTTTGTAAACACTTTCTACAGGTGACTTCCATGATACTGTGTAGACTTCAAATTGAACTACATATCAATCTGGTTTATGCCAGCTTAATTAATCCATCTGAATACCCTTAAATGAATATGGATGTCTAAGGTACAGTGGAAGTGCATCTGTAAAGGCTATCCAAATACTTCTGTAATTAGGAAGGAACTAGAACATAGATTGTTTATTTTTGTAACTGGCTTGATGAGAAACAGCAGCCTCTGTGGTAATATTTTAATTACACTAATTGCTGCACATTGAATATTAATTGTTAAGATTTATGCACAGCTGAACTGTCATGGTTCTGTAAGTATTAATAACTAAACTTTATCGTCTGTTCACAGCAAATGTTAAACTCTTATAAGGCAATATTTTTTATATATAAATCTTTTTTACATTATTTAGTAGGAGGAATTGCGGTATGATTAATGTTTACCAACTGTTCCCTCTTTTCATAAAAGTAGCAGCTAAATGATTATAATTATTAACCAATTTGATGGTTGAACAACCTAAATAATCAATTAAATACAAGAAATATATAAGCTAGTGCTCATGAGATTAATTACTTTATAACTGAGGAGCAAAAAATGTTTTTTAGAAATGAAAACTTGTTTTCATTCTTATTTATTAAAATGCAATAAATAAATAAATCACAACTTAAAGAATGTGCCAACACTATTACTATTACTCCTTCAGCACAGGGGCCAGGGCCAGTTTTTAGAACTGCCCATAGGGCCATTACTTGAAGGATTGCAACAGTTACCCTTCCTTTTTTTAGGGATTATTTTTCTTTTCTTTATATTCTGAAGTATTGCTATAATTCTTTTAATTAAACAGAATGGGTCAAGTGATGAGTTTAAAAAAATGTTGGTGGTTAATTTAGCAACCCCAGGTTGTCCAGTTCATTCATGCCAAAGTCCCCAATGTGAATGAAATAACACTGTGAATGAATGTGATCTAGGCCTCCTCTGTAGGGACCCCTAATGGAGAAGAAGTGCAGGAGCCCTGCAGGGGCCTCAGGGCCAGTAGCGGGGCCCTGTCCTGCAGCTGCAGCAGCAGCAGCAGCACCACTCGCAGTCTAGCAGCGGGACTCCAGGTTCTCACTTCCCCAGCTGCTGACGTCAGCTGGCAGCCTGGGCTGAGCTCGCCGCTCCGGACATAGCGCCGAGGAAAATGCTGCTCTCCGTACCGCCAAGGGCAGGAATCAACCCCTACAACGGCTACAACAGCAGAAACAGCAAAAAGGTAAAGGCTTTCGGGCTTTTCACTCCTTTCGCTTCTGGCTTCTACTCCCCCCCCCCTCTCTCTCTCCCCCCTCACCCCTCGTCCTCCTCCTCCTCCTGCGGGGCAACAAACCCGCGTCCGTCGCGACAAAATATGGATCTTGTGACAGTGAGCCGCCGTGTCCTTGAAAAGCTAAACGCTCTGAATTGAACTTAAATAAAAGATGGAGTAAATGTGGAGCGACTCCCCGGTCCGCTGAGTGTCAAAGCTGGGTTTGAGGAGGTGGTGGGGAGGTGGGGGGGTCTACCGGAGGCTCCTGTCACGCTGGACCCCCGCTGCTGCTGCTGCTATCTGGGAGTATTTCTATGTGTGGCAGACACAGCGGGGATGTGGATCATCTGTGCTCGCTCCTATCAGAAACTCTACGGCGGGGAGCAACTTTTGCGTGGGGAACTCCACGGTGCTGGGATAGCGCGTCCGTGGCTGGATGTGTTTATGGAAGTGGGGGTAGGGAGAGCGGGAGGGGGGAGAATTTAGAACAAAATCTCTCCGTGGGCTCTGGGACAGAAATATGTGCTGGTAGATTCAGATCTTGGCTATTTCCGCCGCCGCGTGAGTTAGCTAAGTTTTTTTTTTTACTTTTACTTTTTTCCTCGTTTCCAATCTGAAAGCGGAATATGCCCCACCCCTCGAAAAATCCCACCAGACTATGATGACTACATTCCCAGATTATGAATTCCCTGCTCACGTTCATTTATGACTGTGACTGTTTTTATGTAACATCAGGAATACAACGTTGAATTAAAATTAAAACGTCAAAATTGATTTAGTTACAGAAGTGAGAAATATTTGTCTTTCCATTTAAAATATGAATCTTACGGAAGAGGATTAGGGACACTGAATTTTTTTTTTAAACTTGACTAATTTTTAAATTTTATTTCAGTTTAATATGTGGGCAAAGAAATCAGAATTCTGACTTTAATCTCAGAACTCTGACATTTTTTCTCAGAATTCTGACTTTTTTAAAATCAGAATTCTGACTCTAATCTTAGAATTCAAACTTTAATTTAATCTCAGAATCCAGACTTTAAACTCAGAATTCTGACTTTAATCTCAGAATTCTGACTTTAATCTCAGAATTAAATTATTTTTTTTCAGAATTCTGACTTTAATCTCAGAATTCTGACCTTTTTCTCAGAATTCTGACTTTAATCTCAGAATTTTGGATCTTAATGTAGATGGGAACCATGAAGGAAGAGATGTGGGAGCACTTGGCTTCACTGAAAAAGATGTGAGTTGTTTGGGAGCGTAAGTAACACATTAGTGGAAAATTACGCAATTAGGCGACTTTTTATGTGCCCGAGGGGTCCCCGGTGATGCTGTTACATTAAAGGAAGAGCAGAGGGTGATCTCTAAACAGACGTGGCTAAGGCTTAATGCTAACATGTTTATTAGCTCTCAGGATTCAGTCAGAATCCTGAGATTAAAGTCAGAATTGTGAAAAGAAAGTCAGAATTCTGACTTTCTTTTCTCATATTATAATGAAATGAAATAAAATTTTTTTTTTTTTTTTCAGTAGCCCTAATCCTCTACCGTAGAATCTTTATATCAGTCATTTATAGAGAATTGTGTTTCTGTGCTTAGTTTTCATTACATACCTTTTACTACAGTGAGCTTTTAATACAGTCAAGCACTGAGGCTTAATTCATGTTTTTTTATGTACATTTTATATATATTCACAACCTTTTTGTTTTGTACCACTTCAAAGAAATAAAGCAACAAACAATATTTTATTAAATATTATACTACATTAAAAACATGAAAAAAACATTTTAAAATAAAAAAAGGGGAAAGCACTACTCTAAAGGCTTATATTCACCATTCAAGGCTTTATGGTTGGATGAGGATCAAATCTTGGACAAAATTTCAGATTTCCATGATCAATTACTGTATAATAGATGATATTATCAAATTTATTAGTTCAAATCAGTGGGTTTTACCTGCTGTCTACTGTTTACGCCAATGTTTTAGAAGAGGGTTAATCTTAATCCCACAATTTGTGTTTTTCCTGATACATATCAATGCATCTTGTTTTATTTATCTGTCTGTCTGTGTGCCTGTCTATACAAAAGCAAGAAGTGATAACTGAAGTCTAGCTTTACATTTCTTTTTCTTTATTAATCTCACTTGATACAGTAAATAGCACATTATTGAGGCTGGACGATATGGCCAAAACATCACATTTTATTTCCTAATTTAGTTTGATATCATTTTGATATCAAGATTAAGAAATATAAAAGCTTTAGAAATATGCCTGCTCAAACTTATAACAATTATTTTGCCATATTTAAAAAAAGTCATCCAACATTATATTACATTATAGAAATATTAGCTATAAAAACAACACATGGAAAGCCAGTCAGGGACAAATGCTGTATCCATAGATTGTAATGGTTTTTGAAATATCGAAAATGTGTTTAAAAGCGATATCATTGATATTAAAATAACTAATATTGCAATATCCATTAATATTGAAGTATTATCCCGATTTAATTGAGGCTCATCAAAAACGCCATCTCTGATGATATTTTTTCGTACTTATCTTTGAAGCAGAACACAGTGCACACCTTAGGTTTGACTTCCAATTGAATTTTTGCATGTAAAGGTGTCCCACAGGACACTGTCGTATTACTACTGCATGTCATTCCATTTAAAATAAATAATAACATAGCCCCTATATAGCGTTATAATTATTTCAAAATGCCCGCAAGCAAAATAAACATACTCACATGTATGTTAAACTAGTTCTGCTCATGGTTGATCTACCGCCACACAACAAATTCACACATGCGCCAAAAACTGCCGCTTTAAGAGAAGAAAATTGCTCTCCGCATGTGCTAGCACCTCCCGCGCACGCTTGGGATCATGCTCGGGATCTCACCGCATGCACGATTTTCTATCCAGTGATAGAAAATGTGACGCCATACCTCTGAAGCAATATTTAAATCTTACACTGACAATGAAGTATTTTTTCTTTTTCTTAAAACTAAGTCATTTAGATATAGTGCAACTCCACCTGACTATTAGACTGGACTAGTACTAGTTGCACTTTTATCCACGTGCTACATACTGCATTTCAACCTACACTTGTTTCTTTTAAGGATGTTTTACATTTCTGTGTATTACATGCACTTATTTTTAATGAGTTCAACATTACTTTAAAGCTACAGTGTGTAATAATTACAGGGATATACAGTCAGAAATGTAATATATTATACATAACTATGTTATTTATCATCATCTACGAGCTCAGCCTCTTAACCTTAATATTTGCGTTGCCTTAGAATTCCTTATTTATAATTACATAGGAGAGGGTCTCGCAGCCATGGAGGCAGACATCTTTGCGCTACGGCAGCGCAGAGCCAACAAACTAGCGATTGCGAGATCGCCATTACGCTCGAAAGTAACTACGGCAAGTTGAGAGAGATGAACTGAGACGGTACTGAACACACAGACTAATGAAATACTATCTGTAAAATTATCAATGTAAACAAATCTCATCACTTGAGAAGGTAGGTGATGCGGACGTCGTGGAAGACATTTTGTCCAGTAACGCTCGCCGTACTGTTGGGGGGGGAGAAGCGGTGGGGGGGAAATATTCATGTTGCTGCGGTTTTCAGTCTGGACGTTAGATGTCGCTGAAAATTACACACTGTAGCTTTAACAGTTTAGCTGATTGTTGCATGTGAAAAAAAATAGAAAAAAAACTGAAAATAAATACTGGACTTAATCTGAAACATTTACTCATTAACAGCAATATTTTAAAGCAGTTAGCATCAATTGGCACCTATAATAGTATCAATATAGCAGACCATGACCATTTTATTTTACCACTGATAACTAAATCATGCAGGAATTTGCATGTATAAGCCAGTTTTTTGTCGGTTTGCAGCTGCTCAGTTTGCTTATGGCTTGGCTCTGCCTGCAGTGCATGTTTTTGTGTGGTCATACACATAACACATCATCCCTGTGGACAATAATTTAATTAAACATAGCATATGGTGACCTTCCTTTCATTGGACCTACAGTAAGTAAGCCCCTTCCCAACCCCTATGTTTTCTGCTCTCTGACGGCTCCTGTGATCTCCTGGACTGTGAGAGGTATTTTAAAAATGTATATCAGCATATTGTCTTTCTTTGATCCTTGGCTTTGCCTAGCAGCTCATCCTCACAGATCCTATTTGTGCCTATCAGCAAAAAAACAAATACTCTTGTTTTTTTGTTTTGTTTTGTTTTTTACACTCTATTGGAAAGCTTTTCATTCGTTCTATTTAACTGATATTCCATTTTGAATAATTGACTTTATTCATTTTGATGTATCATTTCAAACATTAAAAAAGAACAAAAGAAAAAGAAAGACAAAAAGAAAAATATGAAACATTTAAACAAAAATGGTAATAAACAAACACAGACGAATACAGAAACTTTAAAACTTTAGTATTGATACCTTAGTATTCATGTGAATTGCATTCAGTTCCTGTATAGAGACTCTATAAACTATCAGAGCAGACAATGTTTAACTCACTGGAGTCAAATGAACCGTCTAATGATGCTCCTCATAAGAGAGTTCAATATGAGTGTGTAGCTGGTCTATAGATGTGGGCACCTGCAGGTTTATCACTAAATCCTCAATTTTCTATTTAGTATTATAAAAATAGTTATTCAATTTCTTCCTGACATTAAAATATTATAGGGAAAGAAGATTTTCAGTAATCACACGGCATTTTGATTAACTTCTTATTCTTTTTGAGTATTTGTGCAGCAGGAACTGAGCTAATTAATTCCTTAAAACTGCATTTATAAAGACATGCTTAAGAGAAGTTTTCCTGACACGATATGATCCAAACATTTGTTCAGACGTGAGCCTTTACTGATTTGCTTGAGCAAATTGAAATCTCACAGATCACACACAGTGATTAGAAATTTGTTTCTGTTGTAGCTAACACCTTTTTGTGTTAATGAAGAAGAGTTCCCCACATTTATGAAAACAAGATAGACCTGATGGAGAGGCAGATTTTTCTAGACCTCTGTTAAATTAAAGAATGCATGAATCTTAAACACACAGTGTGTAAAACTAAGAAATGAATAAAATGTTGCAGAAATATCGAAAGATAAAAGAATCAGAATATTAGAAAGACAAAACATGAAGTGATTTGATTTTGAAACCTCTGTCCTGATGTGACACCTACTTTGTGGAATGACTATTACCAGTAGTGGTTTTTGAAATGGGCAATATGGCTCATTACCCCAGAGCTCTGTTTTGCTAAGGGGTATACTGATAGAGGGATTTGTCTCCTTCTTAATGTGTTAGTTTTACTGTTTCTATATTCTTTTTGGTCTTTTAAAATTGTTATTTGCTGCTCTTTGACTTAAAGTTCAAAAAGAAAACACATACTTATAGTTTCTCGTTTGATGTATGTACAAAATTGAATATATCACAAGTGAAAACATTTCCAGCATATGATAGCAGACGACGCTTATTTCCTCATTGGGTCACATGACCCACTGAGACGCATGCCGTGACGAGTCAGGAAGTAGTCATTTTACATAGCGAGACAATGTTTATTTACCTTTGTGATGGAGTTTTTATCCTTTAACGAGTACGAATACGAAGCAATCAGAATCCTAGTGGTTTTATTAATGCTTGCTGGTTTATTCCTCACTGCTAATTGTTCTTTGATCTTATGCAGAGCTGGTGGAAGTTCATCTTTCCGAACATTTTCCAGATGGATCTGCGCTTTAATTAGTTTAGATCAGAGTCTAACCTTTTGTTTGAAGATTGGATCAGATAATTCGGATTGCTTCTGTGGTCCGCTGGGTTTGGTTCGGTTGGACGCATGCTGCTGCGGCCGGGCGTGAAGGCTGGCCGTCAGTGTTGGAGCCAAGTGTGCGGTGCTAGGATTTTTTGTTGTATGAAATAAAATATTTAATAAAAACAATAAACAATGCTTTGAATCAGCTTTATTTCCATCAGGTACTTATACAACAGAGAAAACAAGCCGTTTAAGCGTTGGTATATTGAATCCAACTGATGCTGTGGGAGTAGGGGTTGATGATAAAAGAATCTGCCGTGATCCAAACAGAGTTTGCTGTATCGGCTTGGACGCCCAAAGATTGTCTGGGTAATTTTTGGCTAATCTGTTTACTTTCCGGATCGAAATTCGATGCAAAACCGGGTCCTTCGGATAATTAAACATTCCTTTTCCCAATCGGAAGCCATTCCTACAATTGGCATTACTACAGAGGACCATTGTAATGACGTTTTAACAATCCTTTCAGAGTGTTTAACAATGCAGGAAGTAGTATTTCTATAAAGCCGTCGGAGGACGTTTGACTACACTGACGTCACTGCTGTGTTTTGTCACGTGACTGCTATAGAGGAACTAGTGGCGCCCAGTATACTGTAAAATTCTCTCGATTTTTAATACTTCGAGCATTTTTAGCTCGATTAAATCAGCCACATAGAGAAAAGAAAGGATAATCTACCATCACACACGATAAAACTGCTCAAGACGCACTCTTTTCTATTTGAACTTTATGATAGCTGAGTGAAGATGGGCAGTAATATTGACATTAAAAATGAATATGTAATCTAGTGTTCCTGGAAGGCTTTAGCTGTAAATCAATGACTCAGTATGGTTATTATTAAAGAAAGATGGAACTACAAGAACTTTTCTGTTGTTCCTGAGCAATGTAATATTACGCAGTTCCTTACTCAAAGTCCATTTTTTTTGCAGTCTGAGGCTGCAACAAACGATTATTTTGCAAATTGATTAATCTGTCGATTATGTTTTCAAATAACTTATTAATAATCGGATAGCCAAAGGTTAATTCAAGAAGATTTTTTTAATGTAATTAAACCACGTTAAACTAAAGCTTTTCCACTTGAGGAGTTTTGAATAGAATATATCGACAAACAGAAAACGTTTTTTTTTTTTTATCCAAAATGTTTATGTATATATATATATATATATATTTTTTTTTTACAATTTTGGTATAATAACTGCTCTAAGTGGGTCCCTTTGCATTTTAAAAATATAGCTTGTTGACCGTTAGATTGAAAGGTGGATAAGCAGTAGTGCGATGGACTGCCTTCTCTTTCTGCTGATTGAGCTTTAACCTATTTCTGTTTCCTGTGATGGTTTTTTTATACCTATATCCTGTATTGCTACGTATTCCTCATTTCCACTGATAGATCTGCAATCTGATAAATTCTCCAATCTTTCATAAATTAATTCAAGAAAACATAATATAAATGACTGTACCAGTAATTGTGGTTTTGATCCTTGCATAGATCTCCCAATGGTAGATACTACATGATGATCACATTAACGCATTTCTTTAAGACTGTCCGCAGAGTAAAACGATCTCTCTGAGTCATCACTTGTTAGTGCACATACCAAATGTCCTCCTATAGGTGTGGTAAAAATTAAATAACCAAATAAAAAATTGACTAAGGGACAAAATGACCAGTAGCCTGTCATTCACTTTTCTGTGTATGTAAAGGAAATGTGAACTGCAGCGTGTACCATGCCATGCCAAAGGAGGCATAAGTCCTGGTTGAAAGCCACCACACATGGAAGCTGCAGCAGCCAATACTGTTTCTCTTTTACTGTAAAAGTTGTTATGAAATGTGAAAAGGCCTCAGACTGTTAGAGAAAACCCATATTTGTTAGAAAAGATATCCCTTTATTATATTTTAAAGATCTGACCAATAACAAGCACAGGCTCCTTCCAGGTTTCACTTTCATTGGCTGTTTGTTTTGGGTGTGGTGAGCTGCTTTGTTACTGTAAGGCCCTATAAATGCACACTCAACTAAAATCAAGTTGCTGGTATGTTACTGGGATATTTTACCTCAAATGTTCATTACCATTTTGTGCTCCTGCCAAGTCCAAGTAAGTTTGTTTGCTCTTTTCTGATCGCTGATGTTATTAATAGCCTTTATGTACATTTTAGTCTCACTGATTCTCCTTTTTAATTTTCCTATTTTTTTCCATGCTTCTAGATTGTAAAAAAAAAACTTAAGCAATTAAAGAAAAGGGATTATTATAATTATATTATTATGATATAGGCTGCTCAGTGGCGAAGTGGGTAGCACTGCTGCCTTGCAGCAAGAAGGTTCTGGGTTCAATTCCCGGCCCAGGGTCTTTCTGCATGGAGTTTGCATGTTCTCCCTGAGCATGTGTGGGTTCTCTCTGGGTACTCTGGCTTCCTCCCACAGTCCAAAAACATTACTGTTAGGTTAATTGGCTTCTCTAAATTATCCTTAGGTGTGTGTGTGTGTGTGTGAATGGTTGTTTGTCCTGCTTGTCTCTGTGTTGCCCTGCGATGGACTGGCGACCTGTCCAGGGTGTACCCCGCCTCTCTGGAGATAGGCATCCAGCACCTCTCACAACCCCAATTGGGACAAGCGTGTCAGATAATGGATGGATGGATATTATAATGTATATATTATAATTATTTACCTAAATTAGTTAAATAATAATTTTGAATATGATTGGGGGAAAGGAAATCAATATCTGCCCTACAAAAGCACGTAACTTAATGTCCAAATGCGTAATACACCCATAAATGGAGAGAAAAAAGTTCCCTACATTTTCCAAGAGTGAGTGAAAAGGTGTAAAGTTTCTGTTTTACCCAAACTCAGCCGCCCCTCCCATGACTCAACTCCTCATTTCCTGACTCAAATAAATACAATTAATGCTCTCAGATGAAATTTAGCTCATTTCCACAAGAAAAAAAAACCTTACTGGCTTAGGAGAAATAACAACCTGCGGCGTCTCACTTCTAAAGGTATCATTGGTCTCAGTCACAGCCTCAACCGACGGCATGTTTTTGTAGTTTTCATTGTGATTTTTTGTTCTCTTCCTGGCAGGAGACCCTTTCAGCTGATGTCTACTTACTGCTGTGATTTAAAGCTCTGGATACCTTAACATAGATTCCACAGAGCCAAAGAGCAACTATAGATGAAAAGAGTTGAAGGAAATGCGTAGACTGGAGCACTGAGCTGTGACTCAGACATAAGAAGGTTGCAGTTTAAAGATCATTTGTTTGAAGTCTTCTAAGCCCTAAGAACAGCAGATGTAACCTTTCACTCGAAACTATGAAAGAATTCAGACACAACCAAACTAGGCTGTTATCAGTCATGCTCCTTTTCACCCTATTATTAGGCTAATGCCTTAACCTTTCTTTAAGCTGCATTACAACACTCAGGGTTTGACTGCTACATTTGGCAGAGGCTTCACATTCTGACATAAACATAAAGCTGACCATGTTTTGAAATGGACCTATCTCTGCTTTTTGTAAAGCTTTAACTGGATTGTACCATTTCTTTCCCATTTCCAGTTAAAAGTAAAAGAACAAACGACAAACAAATTGGCCTCCTCTGATTGAGCCAATTTGTAAGTGAATATCTAAGTATATTGCATGATTAACCGGAGTCCTCCCAGGAACTAATTGCATTATAGTTTTGTTTTGGTATTATTTTGCTTATTTAGAATAAAATGTCTATTTTCACTGATTATATTTAGGGAACCCAGGTAAAAAGGAATTGCTGACCATGCAGTGACAGAATCTAAGCTTCAGCACTAAATATTTAGACTGGGATTGATTACTTCAGTTTTAAAAGTAGTTCAAGCAGGTTTCTTTCTACAAGGCTAACATGAAGTGAAACCAGATGACTTATGGGAAGGAAAGAGTCTAAATTTAAAATGTTTATTTTTAGTGATTCTGTCTAAAATAATAATCTGCATACCTCTAAAATATAATACCTCTCAAACAAATTGACAGAACGGCACTAGGTTGACTGAAACTGAAAGCCTTGAACTGAATTTGAAAACTGCTGGAATCAAATTTCCCTTATTAGCTGGTTTACTTACACGTTGATCTTAGATTTATACGCAAACATGCAGATTTAAGCATGTACTATTGCGATATTTGTCTCTGTAGTGACACATTGGGGTCTAAATTGAAATGGAGCCTCACTGCTATTTGCCTTCTACTCTGTTGACTTAAGACCAGCGTACACTGTGCGATTTTCGGGACGAATTCACAGTCGTGTGAGTATTTTCCGATCGGACAGACTTTCAGCCTGATAATGCGTCGTGAGTCATGTAGTGTACAGGAGGTTATGACCGGCGATCAGCCTCTCACGACCGCCTCCTGATCAGGAATCGGGAGGTCGGGGGAATATCAAATATGTTGGATTTTCTCCTGACCGTCGTTGGCAAATATCTCAGGGTGCATGCGCAAACAAGGATTCTTCTTTTTATTCCTCCTCTCAGATGTAAACACATCAGCATGGCAGGGATGCAATGAGTGAAATGCAGCTCCGTCTGCAAAATTGACGGACCGCAGCAACCACGCCTGCTCAGCCACGTCCTTTTTCCATAGACGTAGTCACCCTTTCTTTCTAGGACTTTCAGCACAAAATTGCACAAATTGCCAAGGCAGCGCGGTTTACTATAGTGAGCTTAACATTCCCCTTCTATTTGTTTGGCTTCAGGATAGAGAGCTACAGAGTAGCTCCATCCCACTGCAGAGCTGAGTCCGACGTGGTTTTTAGTAGGGCTGCAACTAACGATTATTTTAATAATCGATGAAACGGATGATTATTTTTTCGATTAATCGATGAATCGGACAAAAAATATTTTTTATATTAACCTCTTTATTCCAAAATAAACATTTTAGACAGAACAAACAAGCACGCAAGTACAGGTTTCTCATTAACTGTACTGGTGCAATATGAAAAATAAATGTTTGTGTTAAAACTACGCAAACTAGCAAGTTAATTTATTTATAAAGTAAATGTAAACACTGCTTAAGCTAATTCAAATGAAATTAAAAGTAAAATAAGTAGCCAACCTTATCACTGTCTGTAACCTACTAACAAGGTAAGGAAAGCATCAGATGAGCTACCTGAGAAACTAACGTTACATTTCCCCTCTTTAAAACCAAACAAACATGGTGGTTCCATGCCATGTTAATTTCTTTTGGAAAAAAGTTGCATGTTATCACTTTTTTCGCTTTACAAAGCGCAGGCTATTTTAATTATTGTGATCAATTTGTGCCGTCAATCCCGGTGCATGCGCGCTTCATTTGCAGTCTGGACGCTGAGGCTCTGACTGCAGCGCTGAGAGGGACTCCTGCGGGAAAACTCGGTTGGGGTGGGGGAGGCGCCCCACGGCAGAGTAGGAATGATACATGCTTTCACTAAGAGTCCCAAAAGCCGCCAGTGACACCGAAAAAAGTCGCCAGATTTGTCGCTAGTCGCCTTTTTGAAAAATAGTCGCTGATTTGGCAACACTGCACCTGCGGCGCTGACTCGCTCTGCCATGTTTTTTTTCTTCCTCTTTCAGTCAAGAGGCAGTGATGACGGCGCGGCGGATGACGCAATAATCGCGCGACACAACTAATCGATGATGAAATTCGTTGCCAACGCTTTTAAAAGTCGATTTTTATCGATTTTATCGATTCGTTGTTGCAGCCCTAGTTTTTAGTCACACAGTGTGAGCAGGTAGATCGCATCAGAGCGTAAGGCCGAACATAAATCGTGAGCTGTGAGCAGCAGATGCGTGCAACGATTGAAAACAAATTGAACAATGTACGCTCGGCTTAAGCTTCCTCTAAGGTCATATTCATACTTCATAACTGGTATTTTTGGGAACACAATTTGGGCTCATATCCTAAAATGGAAGGGTGAGTGCTAAGAACTACACCTAGCTTTTATTAGAAAGAACTCTTGTCCCTTTAGTCTACTAAAGTCTCACATGTTCTGAGCATGTATAAATATTTTATTTATCATGCCTCTCTCTACATTTCAGTTGAAAGACCATTACTGTGTCAGTTGTTAAAACGATGCTTTAATTAGGCCATTTATCCTGACTTTGAATCTGTGTGGCAGCTGCAGAAATTGTGTTTTTTAACATATTTAACTGCTTATTTATGCTTATACATCACAAAACTGTCCTTGAGTCAGAGCTATGAGAACATTTCATTTTAATAGTTACAGTCACTTGTTTAGGTGTGCATCTCTAGGTTCCCTTACAATTATGCGACTGAAATGTGAACATATACGTTTCCCGCCAACAGACCGGAGGCAACCTTTGCAGTCAGGGCCGCAGTGGCCAAAGGGAGGATCTTAAACGTCGGCTCTGTCAATCCAAACCGGCTGGGGTTTTTTGTTTCTACATTATAAAAGCCATAAAAGCCCTGGTACGAAGTTGCTGCTATTAGTGCGTTTCCACTCCACCGCAGGTGACAACGTGAGACTGGGTCAATCAGACACTTTGAACATCATGTGCTGATATTTACAGAACCCCCTTATATGAAAAAAAAGAGAAATTAGAGTGGGCTAAGTCAGGAAATATGCTTGAAAGAAAGGAGAAATAAATAATTGGAGTAGGGAAGAAGAAAAAAGTACAATTTTGAATTAATTGACTGAGTCTCTCCATTGCTTTGAAGTTAGGTCTTACAGGGTAACCTAACATAAAACCTTTAAGAGTGTTGTCCAGGGAAATGTGACTGCACTGGTAAAGGGTTTAAATGACGCATCACAAAGCAATGCATCTAAAACCTTTGGGTTGACATTTTAGTTTCTTAGAACACGGCCTCAAGAAAGCTTTAATGCAACCCTTTTTATTGGCAGACATGTTTTTTTTTTTTTTTTTACCAGGTCTGCTAAGGTGAGCACAAAATCTCTTGTCTGTTTCCACCATTATAGTTTTATTTGGGAACAATTACAAAGTGGAAAATACCACGAACAGCTACTGTTGTTCACCTCTCTACTTTTGTTACCATCCACTTTAACCTTGGTGAAACATAAAGTAATTGGTTTAAGGAAGTCTGTAGGAGCCTGCTACCTCTGGCCAATCACTTAGGCATTTAGGGAGTTGAGGATATAGATAACATAAGGAAGCTTATTTTTTTGATACAATAATATAAACATTAGGGGTGTGCAAACTCGGAAAACAGGTCATAAAAGAAGCTTTTTTCCCTAGAAACACTGGCAGCTGTGTCCACATTTTAAGTTCTAGATTTCCTTTTAGATTTTTAAAAATGTTTAATATAAACTGATTTTTTTTTTAGGATTGTGGTTATAAATGGGACAACGGTCCCGTTGGGATAAGTTTTGTTAATTTCATATCTATCTTTAATCTTAAAGGGTTTAACATTTAGGATGTGGACTCAGATAAAAAGGTTTTATAAAAAGAGATTGATTCACACAAACTCTCGAAAATGTAACTACATTTCCAAAGCATTGCCTGGTCCCATGAATCTGGATTTCTGTGGCAACTTAAGGATGATGGGTGTAAAGTTGCGGAGAACATCTCCTTTGGATAATACCCTTTGCACCAATTAAGAATTGCTTAAACATAACAGCCTAATTGAGTGTTATTCCTCTCTATTTGTGACTACAGTGCAGCCATCTGCTGATAGCTACTTCCTGTTGGATAAAGTATACTTATACTATGTCTTGATTAGGGATGCACGATATTGGGATTTTGGCCTATATCTGATATGCGGATATTTTAAAACTCATGTAGCCGATAACCGATATTGATACTGATGTTAAAGCTGGACAAACATAAGTAGTAATTGAAAATAGCAGTTTTGTTATCCATTTCTGACACTTTGAAAGATAATATACTTAATGATAATATATATACTTAATGATGATAATATATTTTCATATGCTGATATCAAATTTATTTTTAAAAACGCGGTATCGATCTATTTTACTTTCAAAATCTCATGAAATTTCATCGTTCTGTTACAAACTCTCGTGATATTTTGCAAATTCTTGTGAGATTTTGTTAGTAAAATAGATCGATACCATATAGCATTATTTCATTAGTAGAAGAGATTGATATGGTGTTTTTAAATGGCAATATATCAGCATATGAAGATATTGTGATATTTTAATGTATCAATATCTTTTCCCTCGTCTTTAGAAGTTTTTAAGTCTGTAAAAAATAAGTTTTTTAGGAAGAAGAAGAAGTGGTATTTTTTTTTTTTTTAGACTTTAGAAACTTAGAAGCTGATCAAATATCGGGTTAAATATCGGTGGGGTGGCCGATGTCCGATATTCAGTTTTAAGGCCGATACAGGCAGATACCGATAGGGGGCCGATTATATCGTGCATCCCCAGTCTTGATCATAACAATGGGGCCACTGTGCTCCAATGGCCCCTACAGTCACTAATATCTTAACCCAGTAGAGCATCGTTGGGAGATGCTGCAACAACTGCAAGAAGCTCTCAGGTCCTGATAGACCAAAAATCTTTATTGAACTTTGCTGAATATGTTGGAGTCAGTTATGAGTGCAAAATGACATTCAACCCAGTGTTACATGGTAAGTGCCTCAATTTGCTCCACACATCATTCATAACAATGACAACAGGAGACAAATCAGGAAGTAGAGGTGGGTAGAACACCCAAAAATGTACTCAAGTAAGAGTAGCACAGCATCAACATAGTGGCCCTCAAGAAACTATTTAAGTAAGGGTAAAGAACTATATGGTAAAAGTGCTTCTCAAGTAGAGTTTGGCATCGATAATTGATCTTAACTGATTCCAAACTTGCATATGCAAAACCCAGATATCGGACTCAGTGCCGAGAGATGCCGCTGGTCGGATTTGTCAGTGTAGAAGAAGAACTCCCTTGTTGCACAGTGTGTGAGGTTTTTAAATCATTCTCATCTCTTAGATGTTTTTAAGTTAATCAGCCCTCATAAGGGGGCTGACCGACCTTAAGATTCCTGATGAGGATGTGGTCACGAGAGGCTCATCACCCCTCGTTACCGCCTGTATACTACACAAACAAGGATGCATGATGAGGCCGAAACATCTATTCGATCCAAAAAATTCTCTCACGACTAGAGAATCGACCCAAAAAGGGCAAAAACTCTTACAGTGTATGCCCGGCATAATACCAGAGAAGAAGAATCTGCAGAAGTGTGTGCACAGACATCTGTTTGTGCTGCGGCATTTAAAAATGTGGCTTTAATTTCATGAAGATATTACCAATTGGCTACCTGTGACACTAGCTATGGTAGTATAATATGCAAAGGATGGCACATTGGTGAAGCGATTAATCCCAATGGGTGTCAGAGTGAGAGGATCGTCTTCGAGCCGCTGCACCGATGTAACATTAGGCTCCCTGAGGGAATTTGTTCCTCGGCTAAAATCGTAGCGCGGCTTCTGAAGGGAGAGCTGCGCCTTTTCCTACTTTCTTCCTCTTACTTTATGTCTGGACAGATACCTGCCTCATTTCATATCTAGATCTGCCTTACCTCATAATATTTTGTAAGTGTAACTTCATCTGTTTATTTTAGTTCATTTGGAATCTGTTTTATAAGATAAAACTTACAAACTAAGTACGAAAGCTGATACGGAAGCTGTTCCTCTGTGCGTAAAAAGCAAATCATCAGTACTTCCATGTCTAGTTGAGTGGAGCTGAGGTGCAGTAAACGATGCTGTAGATTTAAACTCTGTCAGGATGCCTTTCTGCTGCACTGCTTCTTTCTCCAGCTATTCTTCTTCTTAAAAGAATTGGAATCGAGAATCGATAGCAACCGGAATCGGAACAAGGAATTGGGAATCGGAACTGGAATTCTTCTAATTCAAAAGATGCCCAACTCTCAGTTGTCAAGTAATACTTCCTAACATTTGATTTAATAACTTGAAAGTATGTTATCAGGCCAAGGAAAATATACAGTTCTGTACAAACTCTGCTATTTCTTTTTTTATTGAAGTAAGAAAATATAATTCAAACAAATAAAACAGTTGCTGAAAAACAAAATAAGGCAGAAAATTTTTCCACATTATTTTATTTTCAATCTTAGATTAGATAATTGCTGTATGGGCAGTTATGTTTGAACTGGTGCAATAAGTTGCTTCTCATTTCTTAAACAACCATGTCAAACAACACATCATGGAAAACATGTCAGTCTGTTTCAGAACTGTCAAATCATTTGAATGCATCAGGCAGAGGGAAAATGCAAGGGCATTGCAGAAACCACCAAAATTGGGTTAAGAACTGTACAACTCATTACTAGAAACTGGAAGGATACTGGGGACGCATTGCCTTTAAGGAAAATATGTGGGTGGAAAAAAATCCTGAGTGACGTATTGACAAACATTTGGTGAAATCCAACCAAAGGAACAATAGAACTCCAGGCTATGTTTAACAGTGAAATGAAGAGCATTTCTACACGCACAATGCAAAGGGAAATCATGGGATTGGGACTGAACAGCCGTGTGACCTTAAGAAAACTGCTAATCATGGAGGACTCTGGAGCAATGGAAGAATGCAATATGGTCTAATGAGTTCAGACTTACCCGTTCCAGAGTGATGGAGACATCAGGAAAAGAAGAGAGGCAGGTGGATAGATGTTCCCATCATGTCTAGAGACTCCTGTCCGGTCTGTTGGGGCATTGCTATGATATGTGGAGGCTGCAGTTGGATGTGCTTAAAGATTGAGGTCAACTGACTACCTGAATACATTGAATTACCAGGTTATTCCATCTATGGATTTGTTCTTCACTGATGCCACGGGCATATTTCGAGATTGCAAAAACAGGATTCATCGGGCTCAAATTGTGAACGAGTGGTCCAGGGAGCGTAAGACACAATTTTCACCCATGGATTGGCCACCACATAGTCCAGACCTCAACCACATTGAGAATCTGGGATGTGCTTGAGTAGGCTTTCCTCAGCAGACAGACCATCAGTACCTTCATCAATGCAAGCTCTTTGTGAAAAATGAATGCAGCACTGGATGGAAATAAATCTTGTGATGTTGGAGAAGCTTATCGAAACAATGCCACAGCGAAATCAAATTTAAAGACGGTCAAACGAAACAGTGTGTGTGTGAACTTTTTAAAATCTGCTTTTTACTACGTATTCACTTTACTGATAAATATTAGTATTAAACATCAGAGTTATGACATTACATAAAAGTAAAAAGTACATTGCTTTAAAACTTCTCCTAAAATCTAATTTGGCAGAGTACACTTTAAGATGTCAGAAATGATTTTCTTTATTTAACTTTTTTATTTAATTACAGTATGCTTCATAATCATATGTTTCTGTTTGCATTAGCTCTAAAGCAGTGTATAAATTACTTATACTACATTAGCTGGGCAGCTTCAGTGTTTTTGTTCAAACCCAGCTCTTGTGCTGCAGTGAGTCTACTGTTACTGAACCCTGCTGTATTGCCACCTTTGCCCCTCTGGCATTTTGCCATCTATATGTTTATCTCTCTGTGTTTACCGTGTCAGATTCTTTGGATCTGTCCTCAGCGTGAGCGCCAATAAAATCAAGCAGGCAAGGTTAACAGGTAGAAATGCAGCCTGGAGTCCTTGGAGAGAGCACAGCTCTTAGAAATGTGATGCCAAGTACAGCGGTTAATGCCAGACGCTCAGTGTGTCTCACATTTTGTTAGATCTCAGGCCGAGCTGCGGGGCCAGTGTTTTCAGATATCTGATTTCTGGCTCTCCAGCTCAACCCGACCTGACTTAAAAGCTTTGCATGCATGTGGATTTGCGCACAGCATGTGTGTCAAGGTGTGACCGGCAAAAGTCAGACAATCCGAGGGTTACCAGACAACCATAAAAGCACAAAAAAAAAAGGGGAGGGTTGAAGACAGACAAAGAGGAGGACTCAGGAACGAGTTAGGGCGTGAGTTTGGTGTCCCTGTCACCTGGTTGGAATGCAGGTCTTCTTATTGGTGATAAGATCACGAGCAGACACAACGGATTTCCTTCCTGCGCCTGTAACATTGGCAACATCTTTAAAAGACACGGAGTTCAGCCACAATCCCCTCAAGCTAACACAGAAACATTTTACAATTTAACAAATAACATGCTTCTACTTTATTTGGTAACTGTAACTGAAGTTTCCATTTTGCCTTTTAAGTATTGCTTAAAGAAAACCAGCTAGGGACATACTGAAAGCTGGGTCCTCAGTCAATCCAGTCATAAATCTATACCTAAGCATGTAGTGTAAGCCAGTCAGCTGGTAGGACAGTTGTATCTCTTCCCCCTCCCCGCCTGAGGAAATGGACAGGAGCTTCAGCAGAGAGCGGGATGGTAAAGGAAAACAGACCTCCCAGCAGCCAGGAAATTCAAGGAATCCCATGGGTCATATCAGGGTCAGATGGAGAAGTCTCACAGGGAGAGAGGGAGATAAAACAGTGGTGTGACACTAAAAGGGGAGATTTACCAGCAGTAGCCCTCCACTGATACACTATATTGCCAAAAGTATTTGCTCACCCATCCAAATTATTGGAATCAGGTGTTCCAATCACTTCCATGGCCACAGGTGTATAAATTCAAGCACCTAGGCATGCAGACTGTTTTTACAAACATTTGTGAAAGAATGGGTCGCTCTCAGGAGCTCAGTGAATTCCAGCGTGGAACTGTGATAGGATGCCACCTGTGCAACAAATCCAGTCGTGAAATTTCCTCGCTCCTAAATATTCCACAGTCAACTGTCAGCTGTATTATAAGAAAATGGAAGTGTTTGGGAACGACAGCAACTCAGCCACGAAGAGGTAGGCCACGTAAACTGACGGAGCGGGGTCAGCGGATGCTGACGCGCATAGTGCGAAGAGGTCGCCAACTTTCTGCAGAGTCAATCACTACAGACCTCCAAACTTCATGTGGCCTTCAGATTAGCTCAAGAACAGTGCGCAGAGAGCTTCATGGAATGGGTTTCCATGGTCGAGCAGCTGCATCCAAGCCATACATCACCAAGTGCAATGCAAAGCGTCGGATGCGGTGGTGTAAAGCACGCCGCCACTGGACTCTAGAGCAGTGGAGACGCGTTCTCTGGAGTGACGAATCGCGCTTCTCCATCTGGCAATCTGATGGACGGGTCTGGGTTTGGCGGTTGCCAGGAGAACGGTACTTGTCTGACTGCATTGTGCCAAGTGTAAAGTTTGGTGGAGGGGGGATTATGGTGTGAGGTTGTTTTTCAGGAGCTGGGCTTGGCCCCTTAGTTCCAGTGAAAGGAACTCTGAATGCTTCAGCATACCAAGACATTTTGGACAATTCCATGCTCCCAACTTTGTGGGAACAGTTTGGAGCTGGCCCCTTCCTCTTCCAACATGACTGTGCACCAGTGCACAAAGCAAGGTCCATAAAGACATGGATGACAGAGTCTGGTGTGGATGAACTTGACTGGCCTGCACAGAGTCCTGACCTCAACCCGATAGAACACCTTTGGGATGAATTAGAGCGGAGACTGAGAGCCAGGCCTTCTCGTCCAACATCAGTGTGCGACCTCACAAATGCGCTTCTGGAAGAATGGTCAAAAATTCCCATAAACACACTCCTAAACCTTGTGGACAGCCTTCCCAGAAGAGTTGAAGCTGTTCTAGCTGCAAAGGGTGGACCGACGTCATATTGAACCCTATGGATTAGGAACGGGATGTCACTTAAGCTCATATGTGAGTCAAGGCAGGTGAGCAAATACTTTTGGCAATATAGTGTATGTACCAATTATCAGATGTGCAGTTTTATTGAGAATAAACCACTTTTTGTTCCATTAGAGCATGAATTACTCATACTTTGTTAGAGTCAAAGATTAAAAAGTCAATAGATTTTATTTATTTAAGAGCAAAAATCCACTTGTGAGTATTACAAAAGACAGCTTTTTAAAGATACACATTTTGTCAGTTTGATGGAAGTTCATGTAAAGGTGCTGGGAAATCTTCTATTTATAGAGATGCTCTTGATTTTTTTTATATTTAGCTTGGTGTTATAAATAATCCAGTGCTATTTGCATTCTGTTGTGGAAAGAAAGAAAAAGGAACGCTGAGCTTTTAAATGAGTTTAGCCATTGAAAGCGTTATACAGCAAACATGTGCCAGAAAGCTCAGTTTAGAAACGGTTGAATCTGGAATAAAGCATTAATCAAAACCAACCCAAAAAGTTCTCCATTATGACAATCTAAATGTAAGGGTCTGCAGTCATCTAAGGGTTATAAAAATTAATTACAAACAATCTTTATAGAGAATTTGTTCAGTTCGAAATTTTTACAATAAGAATATATTCCTGTCAAAAATGAAACATTTTGCTAATATCATATTTTTTGGGTTGATGTAATTATCAGCTAATAATCCTAGTTATGAAAACACACTTTAATACAGTTACAGTTAAAATGCAATTCTTTTTCCTTTGCATTTTTAAGGCATAAAACATTTTTTAATCAAAGTATAGGCATCTCAAGAATTTTCTTATGAAGATACCTATAAAAGTTATGTATTTTATAAAATATGTTCTACATGTTTTAATGTGATACATTAAGACATTTGTATTAAACTAGATATCTCAGATGTCTCTGTATTTAAAATGATACGCGGGTTTAGTGTTTTGGGCTCAAAATAACGACAACCTTTTATAATCTGTAATGTTTGTAGTTTCACTACCGTAGCATTTTATGATGTTTTTATTATATCACTACTATACCTGCTGACAAACAGAATGAGAAAGCACTGGGGTTATTAAACTGGATCAAATCACCAGAGCATTACTAAAAACTTTACTTACCAAAACCATCCACCTATAATGAACTCACACTGATCATTATTAAGTTTAATTTCCCCACTCAGGCTTTTAAAGCTCTTATGACTTATGAAACTAGTCTAGATTGAATGAACAAGAATGTGTGTGTGTGTGCCTTTAGTTGAAGCCGGATGATTTAAGGAGTGTTGTTGCAATGACATGCTCTTGGTTTTGTCTGGAGTATCACTGGGACTTGGCACTCTGGTAAAGGCTGTATGAATGAGATTAAAGGTCTCTGCTTTCCTGTTCTTTCATTCACAAATTAGCCGCCTTCAGACCATATTCATTGGGAATTACACTGTGAGACGACAAACTCCTGCTGGCAGTCTGTGTTTACCAAGCAGTTTGGAAGTTGGTCACACAAAAGATATTAAGAATAATCAAAATTAAGAAAAATATATATTTTTAGAATAAAATTACCATTGTCTATGGTTTAAGAAGTTAATTTGTTGTGGAAAAATTAAAAGAATTGCTTAATTTCAAATAGAATTCACTCATAAATCTATTCTATCATATCTAATTTTGACTTTAGCTGTCGGTCATTTTAAGACATAGTTGAGATATTTACAATAAACTACAAAAAAAAAAAAAAATACCATTTCTCCCCACCTGGCATTAAATATTAGTTGTATTTCTTTCTCTAGAGTCACATGCCTACACATTTTCTGCAGCATCCTATTGCATTGGAGCTACATCTTTATGTATTTTATGGTGCATCTCAAACACAGGACTGTCTGACATTACAGAAAAATATTATATCATCCAAGATATCAGAAAAGACTTGTAGGTCTCCATCATTAAGTGTTAAAACCAGATGCCTAGAGATTTTTTGTTCAGACAAGTTAATATACACTTTAACACAGTCTGGAAAAAGCTAAGAGAACAAGATGTTTTGGTGCAAATATGGGTATCAGTTACAGAACAAAAGCCCAAAACATGCTGGCTGAAGTGGATAGGAGGGCATCAGGAGGAAGCTTTAAGACTTAAGGAAAAAACATTGTGGGGCAATATTAAGCAAACATCAGATAGCTTTAGCACAAAGGATTTTTCTGCAATGAAAATTACTCTAAGCACTAGATATAGTCTTTAAGACAACAAAGTCAGTGGTTTGGACTGACCCTTAGAACGGCTTGATCTCAGTCTCACTGGGAATATTGGACAGACCTTAAAAGGCAAGGGGGGCTTCAACCCTAACTCCCTTTACACAGGTTCTGACAGAAGGAATGGGAAAAAAACTTCAGCAAATTAGTGTAAGAAAATCCATTCCTGATGCCAGTCAGGAGTGGGCACAAGTATACTTATGTCAGCTTCTGAATTGATATTGGAGTTTAAAAAGTACTTGTAAATACAGCTGTATGTATGTGGAATTCCAATGTGTGTGCTTGTTCTACATGTGAATAAATGTAGGAATCTATGGAATGTGAAATATGGTAGGAGATAATACAAATGATCTTTTTTTCTTCTCCTCCTGAGAACAAGGAGCCTCTGTGTCACCTGTCTGTCATGGCAGAGCATCAGTAGAGGTTAAGGGTCTTTCTCTTTTTTGCTTTCTTGCTGTCAAACAAGCAGAGGTCAGAGGAGCTGTCTTTGCCTCACGAATGGTTTATAATTGGTGGAGTGGGCTGATGTTGTAGGTGGTCCTTGTTTGAGCATGTCATCCTGCTGAGCTTTTCCTAAACACTACCAGGTTGACAGTGACCTCTTTTCTCTATTTAATTAACCCATTGTCCTCTTTTTGCCTCAGTCAAATCAGTTAATATATCTTCAGCTGATTTCTTCACCTCATGCCAAAGACATTTGCTTATTTCTTTATGCCAAATCTCAAATGAAGTAATCCAAAATTGTGAAAGTAAAAATCCCATAGAGAAATCTACTAGAATCATTTCTGAAAAAGAGAGTTCCTGTTAATTAATTAAAAGGCAGAGAAAGTAAAACAAAGCCAGCTTAATTTATTCCATCAAAATAAACATATGTGTGATTATATAACTTTTTTTTTGTCTCTTAAGACAGCCACAGTCCCATGTTAAGATGAGGTTATGAGATGCACCAGTCATTGTGCAACATCCTTTTATGTTGCTTGTGTTAAGTCATGGGCTTGTCTACCACTAGAGCTCACGAATTGACACCACTGTATTGACCGATTTTGTGTGCACAATCAAGGGATCTGACTTTGGTTTCATTCCCTGGAAATTAAAGGAAATTGCAGCTACTCTGTCATTTAAAAAGTTGAAATACTGCCATTAAAAGTAAGAAATACAGAGGTCAATACAGATGTTTGCCAATTGACAAACGTGCTGTTGACATTATGTACAAACTGCTCGCAGTGTTGTTATTTCTATCTTGGTATTACCTTTGTGTCTCTTGTATTTGTTTTTTATTTAGCTTGAATGTAACCCTGGTTCTGACTTTTGCCTGTTTCAATCTTTTTGTTCCTCTTCATAAGTTTTAGATTAAAGATATCAGATGTTAGAGATTGAGCAAAATGCAAGTTTGAGCAAATGTTAAGAATTCACCTTTGGACAATTTGCCTTTTACTTGTAAAAAGTCCATGAAATTGTTGGATTAAACGTGAAGCCTAGCATATTTAGCTTCTAGTGTATCATTAATTTCTTTTTAAAAGGACTAAATGAATGTTTCCTGGTATCCTTAAATCAGTGTACAAATACCTTCACTAGTAAGAAAGAAGTTACCCAACATTGAGAAAGCATAAGAGGCCCCATTTTCCCTGCATGGAGCAGTCAGCCAAGAGGCCCCACATTCCACTTCAGCATACTGTATTAAAGAGTGTTGACATGCGGGCTGCATGATATCAATTTTCACAGCTCCCACATAATCAACTGTTTGATGCAGGAGTACTTTCCGTCTCTCCACATGTGAACATTCTGCTTAAGGATTCTCAAATCTATTGTCAGCGAATAACAAATGCCAGTAAGTTTTCACATAGTGAATATCTCATAACTGTCTTCTTCTTTGTTTTTTTCCCAATTCCAGCAGGCCTATGTGTCCTCCAGCCACCAGATGGCACCCCCAAGTCCCAACACAAACAGTAGTAGCAACAGCAGCGGTGGAGGCGGAGAACAGCTCAGCAAAACAAACCTATATATCCGTGGCCTCCATCCAGGAACTACAGATCAGGACCTGGTGAAGCTCTGCCAACCGTGAGTGATTTTAGACCTTTCATCAACTTTTTGTATTCCTGAAAGATGCCTTATAGACAAGTTTGCCAGCCAGAACCATTGAGGCCGCCATTTTTGTATGTTTCTGCTAAGAACTTAAGGGAGTGATTTGAAAAGTGCTCCATGGTGTAAAACTACCATTCTGGTGTCTTTTCTGTAGAAGCAGGTTACTTCAGAATGAGGGAAATGAACCAGCTTAACTTCCTAGTTACATATACCCCTTTCCAATTGTGTGGAAAACCCATTTAATTCAAGGAACAATAGGCTTTTAGTGGCAGTGGGAAAAGCTCACTGACACGTCTACCCAGGTCAAACAACTCTGCAAGTGACCCGTGTTAAATTGCCTGGGCTCTGATCGGCATGTTGTGGGAACACCAAACCCTGCCCTGCCCCAGTCGCTTCTGATCTAAGAAGCTGAAAAAACTCTGATTACATTCAATAAACATGGCCCAGCACTGGTGAGAGGGATTCGGACAGATAAAAGAGCGAAACAATAAAGAATACTGACTATGCTCTTGCTCCAGCCCATGTTGCTCTCCATTATTTACTTCCCTGATTTCTGTCCCCCCATCACCAACGCTCACCCAATGTGATGGTGTCACCAGACACACAGTGGTAGAAACAGTGGCCATGCAGCTTGCCAGCAGGGGGTCAAAAGCTGAATGTTAGTTGGTCATTCCGGTTTTGAAAAACCCGGGTTTTCAGTGTGAGAGCTGCTTTAATTAAAGGTACCCCATGCTCCCTATGAGCATAATCTGACTGGTTAACAAAAACTTAAGATGGTTTCAGTCTAGTTCTAGATGGTTTTACCACAGCAGGATTAACACATCATCATCAAGTACCATCATGTAAAGTAAGTAGAATGTTCTTAAATAGAGATAGTGAAGCAAAATGATATTTGATGGTTTACTAAACACGTGACTGGCACCAAACCTGTTCTTAAGCCTTCCGGACTTTTTTCAATGAGCAATAGCCATGATTATAATGTAGCTGTACTGTTAGGTTGTTTGTGCTTTTGACTTGACTGGTGCATCCTTGTGGCTTCTGGCCTAAGGTTAATTTACTGAACATATGATAAAAAGCATATATAACTCAGTCTATGCTGACAGACCATAAACACTAGGGATGGAACGGTTTATAAAAACCGTCCGAACCGTTCTGTTCGACTATCTCGGTTCCATTCGCGTGTGTTGCGTTCGGTTCATGTGCTGCTCCTTTTTCTCATAGGCAAAGCGTATACACTCCAGAGGAGAAGGTGGCGTTACTTTGACCAAAGCCAACCACCCGTAGTAAACAAGAAGAAGAAGCGAAGCAGCGTAGCTGGGTGTAGCAGAAAAAAATCCGTTGTTGTGGAGAACTGTGTGGGTATGGCGAGTGGGAAAGAACTGGAGTTGGAAGACGCGCCAGCAGCACTTTATAGGTCTGCTGTATGAGACCACTTTGCATTTAGAGTGACCTACGATGACGGCAGAAAGAAAGTTGTGGATAAAAGTGCAACAATGTCCAAGCATTGTGCAACACATTTTGTTTATGGTAACAGCAACACAATTAACATGTCAGGCTAACAATCAACATATACCGAACCGAACAGAAAACCGTGACCACGAAACCGTGAACCGAACCGAACCGTGGATTTTATGAACCGTTCCACACCTAATAACACCCAAAAGCTACATTAACATGGATACAAATAATTGGATTGAAACCCTGATCAGATCAAAATTGTGTCATGTCTGATCAGAAAGAAATGTCATTCTTAATGAGAGAGGTGGTTTTCTCCGATCACCATTCCGTTTGGTCTTCATGTACACACCCATTAGGATGTTTTGAGTAAAATCATCCCTGTGCATGTGTGCAACATCAGCGTAATGCTTTTCTCTGTACTAGCCTTCATTCACTGGCTCATGGTCCAGGATAAAGGAGGCCGCCCTCTAGCCCTGTAGATAATGAGCTTTAGCATAAGCTACTGTACTGCTGAGACATTAACTAAAATGACCACTAAAATAAATATGCAACAAAAGTCCATAATTGAAAGAAAACTACATCAACAGACACCACTTAAGACCGGGAGAAAATGAAATACCAGGGGCACGAGTGGCTAAAGTTTTGGGAAAGCAGACAGATACGGGTTTGTTTACAAAACTGGGTGCTTCTTCTTCTTCTACTAAATTGTTTCAGAAAGTTAGACAGTTCTGCAAACATTTGGTACATGATTCAACATGTCCTGATTGGATAATTTTATTTAGTGTCCATATAAATAGAGATTTTGAGCTTCAGATCAACCATGAGTTAGCTCGGATCATAGACATTTACTGCATGTAAATGTTGCTAATGAGATGGCAACCCTATCAACAAATATAAACATGATTAAACATGCTGCTAACATGCTGTTAGACACATTGGTGACAGCAGCAGGTCTGAACTGCTACATCTCCCTGTATGTTTCACACATTAACTCAAACATTTAAAGCACATTATACTTGCTGTCTGTCCAGAAATCCCTACATGCTCTGCGCAAAACAGTAACAAACACATAAGCTAATGAATAAACAGAATAAACTCGTTACAGTGTTAGTTTGATTTTTTTTTTCTTATTGTGTTTTATTCAGATTTATTGTTTTTCTTTATATCGCAGTATTATTTGTGCTTGGAATATTTTTTTTTGTTTACTGTACAGTGCTTCAGTTTAAGAAATAGTTTCCCTAATGTGGTTTATATATAAAAGAGATTCATATTTGGACACCCAGACTTTGTTTAGAACAGAGGCCTTTAGCTTACTCCTTGAAAGCTGCTGTGCGGCAGCTATTGGACACATCCATGCCAAAGCAAACCTGCATTAAGCGGCTGAATTACCTCTTTAGCAGGTCTTCAAGCTCACCAACTCCAAGAATGGAAGCATGCCAGTTCATATCACTAAGGCTTGTATACTTTTAAAATGACATTTCTTTAAAGACATCCCTGTTAGTTTCCACTTTTTGACTTTCCAAACTGAAGAAAACAACAGCTATGTGTTCAGGCAACTAATAGTGTACAAAAACAGGTGAAGGAGGCTCTGCTACAAACATCCAGAATGAACTCTGCCTATTCCACAATTAAAATTGTCATAAAAACTTATAGTATACAAAATTAGCCTGTGTAGTTTGTTTTCTGAAAAAGACAACGTGTACCCTGTTTAGAGAAGGCAACCTTCAATGTCTTACGTGGTGATCAGGCACATTTGATCAAATAGATCTTTAAAGCTGTGCAGGCTAACATATTGGATAACATTGTTCTGCACTGTTTTTATTTAAAAGAGGCTGGGCATGTGTTTATTTATTTCCTTTTGATCAATAATCGTATTGTGTGACCAGATCTAGCCAAGATTTCTAGCCCACATTAAGTGAAATAAGTTTTAACTTTGATACTGGATGAGTCCCACAGAAACCTGATGTTAGGAAACGTGTGCTGTTCAGATCTGGGCCCTTCATCTTTGGGACAGATGATTAAATTTTAAGAGCTGTTTTAGGCAGGAAAACAACAAAACAGATACAGTACCTTGCTTATTATTTATAGCTATTGTACCGAGTCAAAATACAAATCACAACCATGAACTTGTATCTAGTTTTTGACAAATAATCAGAAATATGCACCTTAATGAGCTCCAGTTACTCAGATTCCCTCACATAAAATCTGGTTAATCAATTACCTTTAAAAGGCCTATTTAGTTACGGTTGCACAGCTTGTGTCTTTAATTTAATCCAGATGTGAGGGCCTTAGAGGTTTGCTGGAGAACATCAGTGAACAAATAACATCATGAAGACCAAGGAGCACAGCAGGCAGGTCATAGATGACGTCGTGGTGAGATTTCAAGCTAGATTAGGTTACAAATGTTTAAACCTTCCAACATCCTGCAGAATGCTAATTAACCCATAATCTACAGGTGCTGGTCATAAAATTAGAATATCATGAAAAAGTAGATTGATTTCAGTAATTCCATTTAAAAAGTGAAACTTGTATATTATATTCATACATTACATACAAACTCATATATTTCAGATGTTTATTTTGTTTAATTTTGATGATTACAAATGACAACAAATGAAAATCTCAAATTCATCATATCAGAAAATTAGAATATTGTGAAAAGGTTCAAAATTGATGGCCCCTGGTGCCACACTCTAATCAGCTAATTAACTCAAACCACCTGCAAAAGCCTTTAAATGGTCTTTCAGTCTAGTTCTATAGGCTACACAATCATGGGGAAGACTGCTGACTTGACAGTTGTCCAAAAGACGACCATCGACACCTTGCACAAGGAGGGCAAGACACAAAAGGTCATCGCTAAAGAGGCTGGCTGTTCACAGAGCTCAGTGTCCAAGCACATTAATAGAGAGGCGAAGGGAAGGAAAAGATGTGGTCGAAAAAAGTGTACAAGCAAGAGAGATAACCGCACCCTGGAGAGGATTGTGAAACAAAACCCCTTCAAAAATGTGGGGGAGATTCACAAAGAGTGGACTGCAGCTGGAGTGAGTGCTTCAAGAACCACCACACACAGACGTATGAAAGACATGGGTTTCTGCTGTCGCATTCCTTGTGTCAAGCCACTCTTGAACCACAGACAGCGTCAGAAGCGTCTTGCCTGGGCTAAAGAGAAACAGGACTGGACTGCTGGTGAGTGGTCCAAAGTCATGTTCTCTGATGAAAGTAAATTTTGCATTTCCTTTGGAAATCAAGGTCCCAGAGTCTGGAGGAAAAGAAGAGAGGCACTTCATCCACGTTGCTTGAAGTCCAGTGTAAAGTTTCCACAGTCAGTGATGGTTTGGGGTGCCATGTCATCTGCTGGTTTTGGTCCATTGTGTTTTCTGAGGTCCAGGGTCAACGCAGCCACATACCAGGAAGTTTTAGAGCACTTCATGCTTCCTGCAGCTGACCAACTTTTTGGAGATGCAGATTTCATTTTCCAACAGGACTTGGCACCTGCACACAGTGCCAAAGCTACCAGTACCTGGTTGAAGGACCATGGTATCCCTGTTCTTAATTGGCCAGCAAACTCTCCTGACCTTAACCCCATAGAAAATCTATGGGGTATTGTGAAGAAGAAGATGCAATACACCAGACCCAACAATTCAGAAGAGCTAAAAGCCACTATTAGAGCAACCTGGGCTATCATAACACCTGAGCAGTGCCACAGACTGATCGACTCCATGCCACGCCGCATTGCTGCAGTAATACAGGCCAAAGGAGGCCCAACTAAATACTGAGTGCTGTACATGCTCATACTTTTCATGTTCATACTTTTCAGTTGGCCAACATTTCTATAAATCCTTTGTTTTTATTGGTCTTCAGTAATATTCTAATTTTCTGATATGATGAATTTGAGATTTTCATTTGTTGTCATTTGTAATCATCAAAATTAAACAAAATAAACATCTGAAATATATGAGTTTGTATGTAATGTATGAATATAATATACAAGTTTCACTTTTTAAATGGAATTACTGAAATCAATCAACTTTTTCATGATATTCTAATTTTATGACCAGCACCTGTATAAAAGGAAAACGTATGCTGCAGTTGATGGCCATTCTCCTAAACTGACAATATAAGCAGAGAGAGAGTTAATCAGATAAGCTGCCAAAGTTCCTCTAATATAACATTGGGAGAGCTGCAGTGATTCACAGCTACTGACTGGACAACTCTTCAATTTGGTTTATTTATATAGCACCAATTCACAACACATGTCATCTTAAGGCACTTTAAAGATACATTGCAACCGGATCAAAGATTGGTTCAAAGTTTTCTATCTAAGGAAAACCAGCTAATACCATCCAGACATTGACTTTACAGGAATTAGTCCTCCTGGAAGAGCAGTTGGGAACTGTAGATAATAGTTTGCATTCCCTCATTGAATCTACAAGAATCTCTCACACTGAGCATGCATGCAGTGACAGTGGACAGGAACAACTCCCTTTTAACAGGAAGAAACCTCCAGCAGAACCAGTTTCAGTGTAAGTATAAATGTAGAGCAGTCATGAAATAAAACCTGTTTAAGTATGATAGACGCTTAAATCACCTAAGGTACAAATCCATGCACCGCTTTTCTTACTCGCATTCTTTTTCTATCCACAATAATCTGCTGCCATGTGTTGATATCATACACAAGCAGGTGTAAAGGTGAAAAAAGCTCAAAGGGAATTAATCTATTTTCAAAAAAACTGTGTATTTGTCAACAGTTAAAGAGAACTATATACTTTTCTGAAAAGTATTAGAAACTCAGCAAGGTATGATCAAATCAGTCTAAACCAAAGGGCAATGAGGTAAGCCCAAAGGAGAGATGGAGCAACAAAAAATACAGGAACCTGTATTTTTCACTTTTGATCAGAGATTATACTTCCTGTGTCAATAAAGTGTCTCAGCAGCAGTGAACTGAGTTGACCTCATTAAACCAGTAGACCTGCGTGTGTGTTCTTATGAAGTCAAGGATAAAGCTTGCTATAAAGCACCCTAACTGGTTTGGCAGCTGTAGGTCAACGCTACGCTGTACGTCACATAGGTGACTGTGAACTTTAGTCATGTATTCTCATTTCCAGGATTCATTCACATGAAAACCAAGTCCTTCAGTGAAGAGGTGTGGACCAGTCTCATAAATCCTGGCTTCATCATGTGTCTGGCATGTCAGCCAGCCCCACCCTCTTTAATTACTGTGGTTTTGTTAACATTGTAGCCAATTCAGACATGTAGGTATGTATAAAAGGTTAGAGATGTTAAACTCTGTGTGTCCACAGGGCTCATTGTGAAACTTATGTAAGATTAAGGCAGCAGTCAGAGCCGGTGGGAAATCTCTGGTTACTGCTTTAAAAACTGAAACCTTACTGTAGAAGCAGACTTACAGTAACATCTTTGTAGAGTGGAAAGAAATGACTAGAGGACGGAGGCTTTAGAAGTGACTCCTGTTAGGGGGGGTTGGTGGGGGGATCTTAAATGATGTGGGAAACAAGTTGCATAGCCTGCAGAGAAAGAATGGCAGCTGCCTTCATATGGGCTAAGGTTGTCTTTGAAGTCCCTGTAGCATTAATCGGGTAGGATGGTGCTTAGCTGCAAAGGGGCTACATTTTAAACTCTCTTTGCAACTCTCTGGGAGTTCCTGCAAAATCTTATTTTTTGCATTATATTATTTAGATAAGGCCACACAGTGAAACAGTGGGTAGCACTGCTGCCTTGCAGCAAGAAGGTTCCGTGTTCGATTCCTCCCACAGTCCAAAACATGACTGTTAGGTTAATTGGCTTCTCCAAATTCTCCTTATGTGTGTGTTTGAATGGCTGTTTTTCTCTGTGTTGCCCTGCGATGAACTGGCGACCTGTCCAGGGTGTGCCCTGCCTCTCGCCCATAGACAGCTGGAGATAGGCACCAGCAGCCCTCGCGACCCCAGCAGGGATAAGTAAGACGTAAGATGGATCGATGGATTATTTAGATCAATTATCAGGGTTTCCCCGGGTCATTAAAAATCATTGAAAGTCATTAAATTATTATTGTTTACATTAAGGCCTTAAATGGCATTAAAAGTCATTAAATGTGTTTATTGTGGCATTTAAAATGCTTTAAAAAAAAAAAAGTTTATAAAAATAATTTCGTCAGACGTTATATCACAATATATTTGCGTGGAACTGCTTCCGGTTGATCGCAAAGCTGTATGTTCAGAAAAGAAGTTTGAGTCGGAGAAAAAGCTAGAGAATGGGGAGAAAAAAGCACATTTCAACAAAAGTGGTTGGAAAACGAGGAATTCGGGACCTGGCTGCAGCCTGTCAACGGATACCTTTTGGTGGAATTAAAATTATTTTTAAGAGCATTAAAAGAGCATTAAAAAGCATTAAATTTGAATTATTCATTCCTGTATAAACCCTGATTATACATAAATACAAATGCATCAAAAAAGTGAACATTTTATCAGGCTTTACAGCAAACACAGCAGATCATTGTCAAGTAAAAAAAGATCAAATAAAAACAAGTCCTATTTCTGCTTTAATAGGTGTTGAGTAGAAAAATTAAAGGCAGTTATTTTAAAATATATTTAAAAAAATTGTTGTATAATGCTGCAAATGACACCACCAAATGTTTAAATAATACAAAATGTTGTTTGTTAAATCCTCATGTTGCTTTATTGATACAACATCCATCCATCAAGCCGATCCCAAGCGGGGCTGGTGCCTATCTCCAGCTGTCTATGGGCAGGAGGCGGGGTAGACCCTGGACAGATCGCCAGTCCATCGCAGGGCAACACGGAGACAAACAACCATTCACCCACACACTTACACCTATGGAGAATTTAGAGAAGCCAACCTAACAGTCATGTTTTTGGACTGTGGGAAGAAGCCAGAGTACTCGAAGAGAACCCACTGCCCACTGCGCAGCCCATTGATACAACAATGATAAACAATATTAGACTTAATGAAATAAAAAGAAAAATACAAAACTCTTCAGATGATGGTTTTTTTTTTAGTGAGAGGAGGAATTTATCATAAACTAACTCGGTCCTTTATCTAATATCTGATTCCCCCGTTCTTGGGACAAACAGCTTGGTAAAGATTAGCTGTCATGGGTTTTTTTTTTTTTTTTTTTTTGTGCATGTATATCTGGAGAATTTTGCCTTGCTCAGATTTGCTTTAATTCTGCCTCACTGGAGGCTGTGTTTTAACCATGAATGGCCTATTTAGTAAGTAATAGGAACCGAAAAGGATGTTGTTAATAAGGACTATAGGAAGGAGGAGGGGTATGGTTTAAAAAGTTTCACTACCTCATACTCCATGACACACATAAGCACTAAAAAACACATATATTTTAATATCATTAATTTTTATTCATAATGTTTGTATGTGTTGAATTTTTCATTTAGCTAGATTGCCTGAAATAGTCATTCATTCATTCATCCATTCATTTTCAGGCCACGCCTTAGCTAGACCGCTTCAGTAACTTTTTTTTTTCTTATAAACTCTTTATTTTTAATCAAATTCAAGTCTCATATTCCTGAAGGCCTACAGTCATTCAGATGTTGCTCTGGATTGACTCAAAACCTTTTGAACGAGTCATTGACTCGTTGCTTTGGGGTAAATTTGGTATAAAGGCCGCTCCTTGGTGGCTTCACCACTTTTGCTTGTTTATATCTTGATTTATGGCAGAGGTTGGAGATGTGAAGTCAACAAGTTATCTCCATGCCGTGTCTTCATTCTCTCGGCCTCTGACCCAGGGGAGTCCTATCTGCACAGTGGATTAAAGTGCAGATTGACTAACTTTTCCCACATGTGATTTATGGATTATAGGTTTTTAATTGTATTTCCCAGAGCTTTATTAGTGTATAGCTCTTCCCTGTGTTGCACATTTTTTCTTGAATTCCTTTATTTTGGGGCATGTGGTGCTGCTATTAAAGATCTTTCACATACATTTGTGTTGTTAGGCAGTGATGTTTTACGATGCAGGTCTTACAGAATTTAGGTCAGGGTGTGGGGATTTAAAAAGAGCACAAGTTTTCAGATGCAGGTATTTTGGTTTGGCCACTTAAACAATAAATAACATTGACCATATAATAACAGTTTTAGAAAATGCAAATGCTTTATTGCTATTTGTAGCAACATAACATTCAATGGGAGGAAGACACAAATTTTCTCCATCTAGCCCTTTAGGGTAGTATGCCTTCAGCTGAACTGCTGCCAGACAGAAGGGGAAAGGTTCAGGTAGCTTGCAGATCCATGAGTGTGAGCTTCAAGGAAGTAGTAAAATCCTGAGATAGTCGACTCTGGACAAGAAACCATTGAAGGCTATTACACAATGCTTTTTTCTGCAGGGGAAAATACATTCAAAATACAATCATAATTTTGTTGAAAAAAAATGTCAGTTTAGATTTTTGGCTAAATTGCAGAGCCTGACTGAGCATCTGATACAAAGAATGATTAGTTTTGTGGCATAATAAGGGTTTTTATTACTAACATTAAAGTGTATATGCCCTGAAACATCTACTTGTGATAAATATATAACAAAAATATGTAAGGGAATGAATTTTACTGCTGTACCAATGGCATATTTTAGGTGAAAAGCCTATCACCCTTGTTGCCTTAATGTAGGTTCTATTTTCAGGTTGTATGTTAAATATAGCTGCAACAGAAGGTAACATTAATACAATTAGGTCCAAATGATTCTGTAATTTTTTTTATATTTAAGAACTGTGGGTTGACCCTAGCAAAAAAAATATTTAAATATCAAATAGTATATTCTGTTTGCTTCTTAAGGCCATAATAATTCATATAGAGAAAAAATTGTGTGAATAGATCCTTTCAGTAATTCAGTTTTGATTTAAATCCCCAATAAAGTGAGAAGACTATATTTTCTTGTTTTTTTTGTGTGTAAATGTTAAAGTGTATTGAATGTAGAAACGTGTGATGTTTGGAGTTACTGTATCTTCCTATAGTCTCAATACACACATATGCAAAGCAATGGCTCCCCTTAATGACACAATATAGGGCACACTTGCAATGTCTTTCTTTTACTCAAACTTGACTTTATCTAGTTCTAATTTTAGGTTTCAGTACATGCCTTAAACTGTCACACAAACAAAGCTTTCTTTCTTTCTTTTAACAATTATTTTTAACAGCATGAAGATAGGAATTGTAGAGCTGTATTATTTACATTGGAGCAGAGTGGAAACAACATTGTTTGATATGACAGGCTATATCACTGTGATAAAAATAAACAATTTTTCTCACTGTAGACATCTATAAATAGATATAGAGCAATAGTTTTTACCCGTCAATCTAAAACCAGATATCAAATCCTAATTTAAGTTCTGTTTATTACCCTAAAAGCATATAACTTTATGGTTATATGCAGGAAATATATTACAGCACATTACAACCATAAGCAGTGACATGGGGAGCCAAATGGATATGACTAGCTAACTTTTACAGCTCGACCCATGTAACTTTTTAAAACCTTGCTATTCACATGGGTAACTCTCTAATACTTCAATCCAAGCAAAATAAACAGACAGAGAGAGCAGTAAAGGCTACGGCAAGATGGGACCCGCTCTGGAGCTACAAGAGGAGAACAATTAATGAGTGATTTAACAGTCCTTCTAAGGACTGAAAAAAATGCATTTTTAAAAGCCACCCACAAACATATAAGAGCATTCCTTCATCCTGTGTCAGCATTTTTCTTTTCTATCTTCCATTTTGATAAAAAAAAAACTCAGTAAAATTTGTTTGCTTTCATCACAGACTTAACTTTTGCACGGGCTTCCATCTATTCACTATAATTGCGCTGCTTCATTCGCTAGACCGCGTCCTTAGTGTCCCTTATGCATCACTTTGCTCCTGAACACACTTCGATTAACATTTAGATCACCTGCTCCAGTCACGTCATTTGTGTTTTGTCTGCCCCATCAGTCCGATTGCCATCGTATTAAGATAAGAGTAAATGTTGGAGATGCTTTTTTTAAACATACAACTATTGACAGGTTTTCCCAAAATAACTTTAATAGTCATAACTTTGTTACCCCTGAGCGAATAAACTCTAAACTAAGGCTTATGCAATTGCAGCGGTAGATGCTTTTCATCCTCTCCCACTCCCATTATTTCAACTTCAATCAGCTGTTATACAAATAAATGTTAGTTTAGTGAATGCAAATAGAAGCTTATATGCATTGTTTTTAGATGTCTTTCGTTTTTTATAGGTGTCTATCCAAGTTATCTGGAGGAAAATTCCCTATCCCTAGCAGTTTACATTTAAAACCAGGTGACATTTGTTGTGACAGAGGTTATAGCTGTCTAGCCTGGTCTGAGTCAGCTGGTTAAATGTCTGCTGCAAAGAGACGGGAGTGTAGGACCCAGCAGCTGTAACATGAGGGTGGAAAAACAGCACGAGGGAGGGGGTATAGAGGAAAGGAAAGCAAACTGGAGGGGTGAAGCATCAGGTTTCACTGTACATTCCAGCCAGACGCTATGTCGCCCGAACGTAGGAACACCGGCCTCCCTCACAGGCTAAAGGCAAAGTAAGGTCTAATGTGGAGCTGACCGACTCTCCTATAACACTGCATTCCAACGAGCTGCATGTAACGCCCATAGCTGTCTGCTTTTAAGCTAATTTTTAAACCATGAATATTCATGAGACTGCATTAATGCAGTAACTGACTCCACTGCTTTAGGGACTGGCCTTTAGTTTTTGTTTCTGTTGACAACCACAGCGGATAAACAAAAAACAGGATAATAGGTTGTTTGATGTGCCCCATTCCTCTGTTCCTTCATAGATAAATTCAGAATAGAAAGAAAACATGTTTTTACCACCTAAGACTTCTAAGCATTATTTAGGCCATAAATATCCCAAAGGCAGATCTGGATTTCAAACCCAGGCGTTTTGGGTGTGATCCTGTTTTATTTCCTTGGTGAAGACAGTTTTGCAACAAATAGTTTTAGTCCCTCAGGCCCTGTCTCCTGTCTTTCAAGAACAGCTTCTAGGAATAGAGTTACTGTACAGTCCCCAAGAGGGGACAGAGACAGAAGGGCGGGGGCACAGAAAGTTTTCTGTAAACCCTTAAGATTAAGTTTATGAGACCGAGTTGCTCACAGGAAGGACAGAGTATGCATTCATGTGAACGTCTGTAGTCTGGCACCCTGAGGAAATGTGGAAATGTTGGTATGCATGTTGTAGGAGCAGATTCCTGTCTGTGTCTCTGAGTCACCTCATGATTCTGTGTTCTTTTGTCCCTGAAGGTATGGAAAAATCGTGTCCACTAAGGCCATTTTGGACAAAACTACCAACAAGTGTAAAGGTGAACCATGTTTCAATTTATTTAATAACTATTTTCAATTAATGCTTGTTATCCCTTTCCTTGATTTGTCTTATATTTACAGTACTTTTCCAAATTTTAGAGCATACCTCATTATACTGACAGCGAGCCTGACTGCCCTGTAATCTTCCTTAGAAACACTTAAATATACTTTTTATGAATTTTTATATGTAATTTATTGAGGATCTATTCATAAAGACAATTTTGAAAAAACAAAACTAAAACACTGCCCATCTGGAAGCAAAGAAAAAAAACCTTTGCACAGTAGTGTATAGTTTGTTCTATCAATGCTTTTAATTGATTTTTTAAATTTTTATCCAACTGGAATAAAGATTATTTAACACAATCATTTAACACAATCTGCTCTTATTTGCAGGGTATGGTTTTGTGGACTTTGACAGTCCAGCTGCTGCTCAAAAGGCTGTCACAGCTCTGAAATCCAGCGGGGTCCAGGCTCAGATGGCCAAAGTAAGAATCACTCAAGACTTGGTTGACTTTAGTGAAACACATCTCAATCGAAGTCACTGTTCAGGACGAACAGTGACTTCAGAGCAGACCAGATCATTCCAACACATTAGTGAAGGGAAAGATTGTGGAAAAATTGGTATGATTATTTTTTTGTGTGAACCTGGCATAATCTGTTTCTCCATTTAGACCTCTTTCCAATGGTTGAGGAGGGAGGCTAGGGTGATTTTAAGGGCCCTTGACTCCTGGGGGCCCAAAAAAAGAAGAAAAGATTTGTCCCACTATATTTTTCAAGTATAAAAAAAAAAAAATCCAGTAGTAAAATAAAAAATAATAGTCATGTTCTCCATCATTTTTCAGCAGTAAACAGTGAAATATATTGACACACCCTCTCCTGGGAAATTGCAATAAATGGTTTGGTCCTCAGGTCCTGCATTGCATCAGGTCACCCCATTTGTCACCGGAGGTGCGCTCGTACTGGGGCTACAATCCCACACGGATGTCATTTGACATAGTGATAACGAAATCAAATCATGAATGATGCAGACCAGCTGGGTGCTGTCTGAAACGGAGCATGATTGCAAGTTTTTTATGACTTAGTTGTGTTTCGTTTTTAGTTTTCAGGGATTAATTCAGCATTAAATGACCCTATTGTGTGTCTGTAAATATCAGAGAGGCTAAATAACTAAGCCAGAAAGCTCACAGAGCTGAATTGACCTTTACCAACCAGAAAATGCAACAGGAAAACGCTATGGTCATCAGAGGGTTAACATTAGCTAAACGCTAGTAGATATTTAGCAGGATATTCACAATAAATAACTGTCTTTGTCCCTCCTTCATCATGTAAACAGATGATCTACCACCAGTTTCTTTAACCCCCCCACCCCACATTATTTTTTTAATGATGATAACTATAAAATGAAATGGCCTCTAGTTTTTTATACTGTATTCTGGACAGTTGCAGTTAATTGGGTAGCCTCCAGCAGCCTGTATCAAAATCTGTGTCCATATTAAAATAGTTTATTTAGGTTTTTTTATGACTAATTCTCATTAACAGCCTGAAGCCACATAAAAAAAATGCATGTTTTGTCCTTAAAAGTACAGATGAATAAAAAAATAAGTTCTCAGGGCCAGCATAAAAATAACATGTCCTTTAATAAAGCTATAGTGAAACCTAATAGGTATATATTTTCACAATCCTAAACCTCTTTTCTATTTATGTTTACATAGATAAGCTGTTATTATTTTGATAGCATGTAAAGTTATTACATTAAGTTATTAAGTTAATGTATATTTAACTTTTTCAGGTTCTGTTCATTTTCCTTTGTAGTAATATTACATTAAAAATTACATTAATATTGAATGTAAATGATACACTTCAATGCATCTTTATATCAATGTCTTCCATGGGGCCCCAAGTTCCTGGTAGTCCCCCTGCACCAGGATGTTTGATTGGCCCCCTTCGGTTTTCACATTATCATCAGGATATAATCTGATTAACCTTAGATATTAGCCCGTATAAAAGACCTCAGTAGTTCTTATCAGTTAAATCTTCCCAGTAGTATTTTTAATTAGGCCTAAATCTACCGTAAATTTGATCTCAAATATATCTAAAAATAAATTTGGGTAAAGTAATATTCTAAGTTCTTAGCCCATTAATCTTAGATTTTTTTTTCACTTTTATTGTTCTAAAACACAGATGAAAACAAACAGTTTATTTTCAGAGCTTTTAAACTAAATTTCTCAGACAACACAGAACAAAATTAGGGTTCGGGGTAAGTCTGTTCCACTTTACTGATTCCCAAACAGGCCAATGCTCAGTGTTCACCTAACCGACTTCTATTTATTTTCATGGGTGATTTTTTAATTTGTATTATAAGCACAACTTCCATCCTCGTGTAGTCTGTCTCCGTCCTCCTCTCTTCCTTTCCTCTCTCCCCCTAATGCTCCCCCTTCCAGCCTTACTAACCTGCTCCAGTTGTAGTGCTTGTTCTGAGCTCTTTGTCAAAGTGTCTGCAGTCAAAGCAACTCTTGTCGGCCCATTAAGCTGATCTCTCTGGCTCATTCTCCCCTTTGAAGAAACCCTAGGGAGGGTGCCACTACACCCACTGTCAATGGGACAAGCACAAAGACCCAGCATTGTCCATCGTGCAGGCCAAAGCTGGTGGCTGACACCACCACTTAATACACTTCATCCTGGTTGGCGTCCCAGCCCCGTCTCCTTTCCAGAACCCCAAACATAACCCACTGCAATGCAATACCAGGGTCTCCCTCAGCCTAACTCTGGAAAACTGTCAGAGATCAATGTGGCAAGCTGACCTGAACCAGTACACCGCAACCAGATCTAGTGTCTTAAGTTTGCTGCAGCTCCCCTACAAGAGTGCCACACAATCCAGTATATCTTAACACACGACAAGTGCAACGGGACACCAAAACTTGACTCACCCAGACAGCATGTGCCCTGTCAGACGTGTTGATAACTACTCTATAAACCTAAATATAAACAGCTGCTTGGTGTCACTGGGTTACTGTGGTTGAAAGAGAAAACTGCTATCAATCCAATGTTGTTTTTTGATCACTTTTAAGGGAGAATATACTGATCTAACTTCAAACATGAAATTGGATTTTTTATGATGTATTTGGTTGTTTGGAGGTAAAACCTGATGAAAACACAACATTATAAACACAACTGTGCATTGGTTTCAATGGAGAATATGAGTTGAACTCTCAAACAGTAAATGCTTATCCTTACATGACTCTTATCAGGACATCCCTGAAATCCAGTTAAGCCTGACTTTCATAGACCTTCACCATAGTTGCTGAGCTGTGCGGTTCACAAACACGGTAAACCACACCTTACAGTCACTGTCCTCTGAGTACGCTCAGTTCCTGAACAAGCCACGCGGGACCCACAGCCGCAAGCCCGGCGGAGCTGCATGTGTTGGGGCAGCAGAACAATGGTGAGGTTATAAATAGATCCATTCTTACCTCCCGTGTCAAACTCAGACGTCACACATGCTGCTCTACACACAAGCAAGCAAATCTGTCTCCACAGAGGCACACCTATTACAGATGTGGCTGAGATACGGCCTGGAATGACAATCAGCAAGGATGGATTTGTGTGTGATCTCCAACGAGCCTTTGCTTTTTACTTAAGGTTGGGGGACAGTAAATAAAAGTTTCACCTTAGCTCAGGCCGTCTTCTGTATGCCTCTTATATAACAAGCATTCAGATTGACTACAGTAAGTGAAAACAGGTTACATCCTCTTTGCTGCTGCAATGCTTTAATGCCATAAATACTCTCAGGAATTTTTGCAGCGTCATTTCACACCTCTTTCAACTTTCAACGTGTGCCGGTGGAGGATGCTGCGTGTTCTCTCCTGTTTGCTCCACACAAGGTTCCAGTTCACATGATTTTCAGCTGTATCTCTGACAGTTTGCCCATTTCACAATGAAGCCTCTAATATTAGTGGTGGCTTGGTAATCATATATCAGTTAGCAGCAGGGAGAGGAGACGTGGATGTTGGTAATATATTAGATTTAGATCAAAGGCAGGACCCTGCTGATTAGTTAAAGCAAATCTGCCTTCCCTTCCTGTTTTGCTCTTTTCTGTCACTCAATAGTTTTAATGACCAACATCAAATCAGACATTGGCTATATCCCTTTCTTATAGTCGTCTCTTCCGTACAAAATATCAGCCTTTTGAGCTGCTAATTCCTCCCACACCCTCTCTGCCCTATCCTCTTCTTTCACTCTCTGTTTTCCCTTCCTGTCTGTTTAGTCCAGCCTCCTTTCTCCTGGTTGCCAGGCTCCTGTTGCTCTGTGAACTCTTAAACTTCATGCCTGGCTTCCTGTGGGCTTCTGCACACTCACACAAACACACTTCTAAGGCATTAAAAAAAGGCCTCTGAATAACCTCTCTGCTTGATTTATTTACCGCCTTCAAGATATCCCCATTTAAACAAAATTAGACCAAGAAACATTCACAGATACTATGAAAAAACTTTTTTTTCTTAGTATCTGTGAATGTTATTCAGTGTGCAGCAGGATGTAGCAGTGACTATCAACAAGCAGTGTCAAATTATGTTGTTTTCAATTATATTGATTAGGTTAAACTTATTTAAAGCCAACTGATAGCAGTAATAAGGAGCAGCACTCTGGCAAAAATGTAATGCAGGAAGTATAGAATTTAATGAAAAGAAAGATCCAGCAGCTGCCTGGACAGGAATCTTCACGGAGACGTTACAGAAATTTCAGTCTGTTGCATAACAGCCATGCACTTAAGTTATGTTTATTGGAATTTCACATGATAGATGAAAAGAGCAATGAACCAGTTTCCTTTAGGAGTCACTCATTTAATAAATAGAGTCCATGGCACTATATATGTAGCACTGCACGTAATTCTGTATGCATGGTTCACACTATGAACCATGGTACTGGCAGCATTATGCTATGGGGATGCAGTTTTTTCACTGGAACATAAGGTTTTATCCTTTTATCCTGTTGTTTTTTTCATTCATTTTGAAGTATCACATTAGAAGAGCTTGTTGGAAACAGCAAAACCTCCAATCACCTTACAAAAGTTTACATTTTCTATTCTGTTTTACTTAAAAAAAAAAGTAAATGCACATAAGAGGAATGTTGAATAAGTTCTGACATAGAAAATGTTAACCTCACAGGACAGATCAGCTGTTTCTGTCACTGACGTCATATCTCTCCCTATAGTTCCGGATTGCATGCAATTAAGCTCGCTAATACTAGCTGACATGATAAAGTGCAGCTTGCCTAATTGTAAAGAATTCATTAAATCCATTACTGATCTGTGGTCTGCACTAATTTTCTACCTCCATTTCCTGATCGTTTGAGCAAAGCGTGACATAAACATTGCATCATTTACTTGCTCCAAGGGGTGTAAATGCATCTAATTCAGATTTTATTTTTTCAACATTTTTAATGTTTGCTTAGAACTCACATCTGGATGGAAACCAATCTGCTGAAGCTCTTTAGAGTTGATGTAGAGATGGGTGGAGAATTATACCCTAAAAGAAAAACCTATTAGAGAACTGGGTATTAGGTTCACCTTCCAAGAAGACAACAGCCCTAAATATGCAGCTAGAGCTCCAATGAATACCTCGCCTCAAAGCATATTTATGTGTAAAAATGGTCCAGTCAAAGTACTGAGCTAATGATAGAAGTTAAAAGCTGCTAAAGACCTGGTGCTGTAACTGCAGTGAAAAGTGGTTCTGCTAACTCTTAACTAAGGGTGGCAGAATACAGATTTAGGATTTTTAAGATTATTATTTGTGAAAAAAAAATGAAAACCTTTACTTTTTGTTTTAAAATAAATTCTATTTTATGATAGTTTGTCACATAAATTCTCCATAAAATACATTGAAGTTTATGTTTGTACACAAAAAGTGAATGTTTATGGATGTCTGAATCATTTTGACACACTAAGTTTTGCAGTGAGACATTCTTTCTCCTTCTGCACAAATCAGGTTAATAAAAAGCAGATCTTTGACCATAAATTCATGTTGAATTAAAATGGCTTATAAACAAACTGTTCTGTCTGCTCCGCAGCAACAAGAGCAGGACCCCACCAACCTGTACATCTCCAACCTGCCGGTGTCCATGGATGAGCAGGAGCTGGAGAACATGCTAAAGTCTTTTGGCCAGGTCATTTCTACACGCATCCTGCGGGATGCCAACGGCACTAGCCGTGGTGTGGGATTTGCAAGGTGAGACTTTTTAGTGTACATTATAATCTAATGCTGCTAAATCCATCAAACATGTAATGTAAGGAGACTTCTGCAGTGGGAACTGAGTTAAACTTTGTGTTTTAGAATGGAGTCCACAGAGAAATGTGAGGCCATAATTCAGCATTTTAATGGCAAATTCATCAAGACTCCTCCAGGGGTGCTCGGTAAGTGGAGGCTAGCCTTTGTACTATAGTTGTGATGTTGTTGTGTTTTTGTTCCCTGCTGTGATCACTTACTTGTTTGATCTGTTGCTTTCTCAGCACCCACAGAGCCCTTATTATGCAAGTTTGCAGACGGGGGTCAAAAGAAGAGGCAGAGTCAGGGGAAGTATCTCCAGAATGGAAGACCCTGGGCTCGAGACGGAGATACGGTAACTACGCTTTAATCATGTGTCTCATGAGGAACCTATAGGCACATTTTATTTGTTAAGAAAGTTTTTAGGTGTTTTTTTTTTCCTGAAACTTTCTGTGCTAGCGGGCTGTTTTCGAATACATGCTGTTTCGCGCCAGTGTTTGCATGACCTCACTGGTTCTGAATCCTGTGTTGTTTTCCCAGGGAGGGATGACGCTAGCGTATGACCCAACAGCCTTACAGAATGGGTGAGTGAGTGCTATGCATGGAGTGACAGAAAACAGCCCCAGCCCTACAGTAAAATAAACACTGCAAATAAAAAAATAAATTGTGAAAGGTCGCCCTCTGCTGGTCAGCTTAGCAACATTGCTGATTTTCTTGTAGACATCCTGTGCATTGTTTACTTGGGGAGGCCGTTCTCACTGTGTTCTGTCTGTTGCCACAGTTTCTACTCCTCACCTTACAGTCTGGCTCCAAACAGAATGATCGCTCAGACGTCCCTCTCACCCTACATGCATTCTCCTGTCTCCTCCTACCAGGTGAGACATTACAAGATAATTATTGTTTTCAGCATCACAGTCTTTTTTAATCTACTTAAATAAGAATGGTTTCATGTCTGAGCTTAACCCCTCATTACATTTGCATTATTAGGGAGGATAGACCTGCATTTCCTCTGGTTCTTGCTTTCCTTCTAAATCTTTTCTCCAACTTTTTAGTGGCCATTAAAATGTCAAGGGTGAACAAATTAGATTTATAATTGTTTATTCTATTTACAGGTACACAGTCCGTCCTGGATGCACCACCAGTCATACCTCATGCAGCCAGCTGTGAGTATCTCACAGAAGTCAGAATTTTGCTTCCGCCCGCCACCAGCATAAATACAGCACCCATAGAAAAAGGAATAGTTAACTTATACTTAGACTTCTGGTTTACTAGCGCTCTAGTTTAGTTTACTTCCTTATTTCAAAGGAAGAGCCGATAAAGACACAACGTAATAAACTGCTCTGTCGTTTTAATGCGCGGTGGTCACACCAGTGGGAACAAGTCAAAAGCTCTGTTCTTGTATATGTGTGGGTGTAACTTACAGTTGCATGTAGGCCATCTCATTAGATTTTAGTGTTTCAGGTACCTACAGGCCTTTACCTTTACCTTTCAGTCACCTAGAGGTCAACAGATGTACATTCACAACATTTTCAGCATAATATTAGTTCGTAAGAAGGTTAGAGTCACTCCTGATCCACGCATGCAGGGAGACAGCAAGCAAACTCCGCTTAGAAGGAGTCTGAGTCTAGATCTGACCCTCTTCCTGCAAGGCACAAGCTTAAGCTAAATCTCCTATTGGAAAGTTCCTTCAACTACATCCACGTTTTTTATGTTTCTTATGGAATATGTAGAAGAGAGGTTAGTTCACAACAGTACTTCTTGCACAGGTGGCATCCTCATGTGAAATTTACCAAGCTCTTGAAATCGACCCAGCTAATCAGCCCTGGTGCTGCATTTTATACACCTGAATCCAACTATTTACATAGATGAGCAACGTTTTTTTGGAAGTACATTGTCAAGGTTAAGGGTGATTGATGGCAGGAATAGTGCCTAAGAATGTATCTAAGGAACTGATTGGTGTTAGATGCTAAATGTAGTGATGCTGTTACTGAAGATGGAGAGAATATGCCACCAGAAAGAGACAAAAGACAGAACTATATCAGGTGTCTGGAAGCTTAAAAGTAGGATGTTTTAATCTGAAAGCCCTGGTTCCCTGTTGCTCTGTGGCACTGCTATGTCTAAGTACATGGAAGTTACATTTATTATCATCAAGAGCATCTTTGTTGTTCAGAAAACTATTTTATTGCTCAATACAGTGTAACAGAGATGGGGACCTGAAAGTTAGGAGGAAAAAGCTGAATGAATAAAATCTTACTTTGAAGTTAATATATAATCCAAAACAAAAATTCAAGTTGCAGATTTTTCTGTTTACTCTATCAAACCCTGTCGAGGACCATGGGTTGTTGAAAATGGATAGCAGCTCTTTATAAATTTTGCATTTTTAGTTGACTGATTAAGAAAGCCTGCTGTGCGTTTTGCTAAAACTGTCAGAGATTAATCAGGTGTTTCCTCTTCATTCCCCATACAGGGTACAGTGCTAACCCCAACAATGGAGCATGCCATGTCCATCCAGCCCACGTCCATGATGGGGCCTCTCACTCAGCAACTAAGCCACCTGTCTCTGGGCAGCACGGGCACAGTCAGTATCACTGTCACATCAGTATGGCTTCCTGAAATCCAAAGCCTTGTTTATTCAGTTCTCCATGTTTTCCTTGCAGTATATTCCAGCCAACACTACTATGCAGGGGACCTACATCCCCCAGTACACCCCAGTGCCTCCCTCTAATGCTCCAGTAGAGGTATGCGACTCCTCCAACTGCCTGCTCATTGGTGCAAATCTGTGATGTGCACCAATAATAATTCACACTTTATATGACAGAACCTTAAGTTTCTAATAGTGGTCGAGTCCAAATAGCAAAGAATAGAAAGTAAAATTTGTTGATCAGTAGGTTAAACACCTTAAGTAAGGTTTTCAGTTGTGCAGCTGCCAACGATTATTCCTGATCCCCTAATCAGTTAATTAAAGAGTAGTTTGCAGTTTAGAGCCTCACTTTTATCGGTGTTTAGAAAAATATGTCAGCATTTGAGTTTGGAATCAAAATAAACTTACATATGATCTATTTTATGTTGTTTTTGTGACTTTTAGTTCTGTATCTAAAACAGGACACTGGAAGTGATGTAATGTAGGGGAGTCCGCTTAGTTTCACAGCAGTACAAAATGGATACCAATGCTAATTCTTTAGAGACTTTAAATGTACAGAACTACACGTATGATGGACCACAACCCCTGTAGTTATGAGCCTGTTGCTCAAGAGACTAGGGGTAGAATTAATGCATTCCTGTATTGGATAAGTAAAGTAACTCCTGACAGTCACAGCTTATCTTCAGAGGTAATTTCACCGTGATAATTTATTCCAGTAGCAGCCTGCTATTTTTCTGATCCACAGATGTCATTCTAAGAGATTTTGCACAATCATCTGTTTTAATAGTTTGAAAACAGATCACAGCACAAAATCTCAGGAGGTAAGCAGTGAGAAACAGCAGCTGCCGGAGGTGAAATGTCTGCTGCTTTCTGTGCATGGCGCAGTGCTGCCAGAGAAAATAGATCCAGTTTTCTTCCCTTTATTTAAAGTTTCTCCAGCATTCATATTAATCCTAGTCAGCCTTCCACTAGCAAGTGATCTCATGTTTACTTAGCCATCTGCTCCCGTAAGATTTACATTGGGACTGAAACAGCTGTGGGATCTCGAGTTCATTCATTTTCAGCAGTTTTTGACCATGTTTATGATCAATAAATGCAATCTCTAACTCCTATCAAACTCACTTATTTGTCCGCTCTTCCCAATACGTACCCAATCTCCACACAGAGCTAAAGCAGCGCCAAACATTTGACATCACGTCGGGGAGTCAAATGTAGCGACTTGTTTAAAAAAAAGGCTGTTTTTAGAGACTTTACTGGTAAATTTACTTCATCATGGTGGCCAAAAAACTATAAATCTTACATAAACTTTTCAAATCAAATACGATCCATGAAACATCACTTAGTTTGAATTTTGTCAGGAATGTAACCTGCAATTTGCTCTTTAAGGGGAAAATGTTGCTCAGTCAGAAACATAATTCCAAGTTTTTATTTTTATTTATTTTTTTAATTTAATTTAACCAGGAAGCCAGATTTAAAATATATTTTACAAAGAAGACCTGGCCAAGGTAGCAGCTAAATCACAACTTATATGTTCAAATTTAACACTAAGGTACATTTTCATGATAAAAGATAAAAGTACAAAATGTTAAAACCACAGTAAGACTTTGAAGGACAAAAGAAGTACATATCTCCATCACAAAATTTACGGTTTTAATTTGATTAAGATGTAAAAATAAGACAAACCGTTTTTTCTCAGTTCAGCCAAAACTCATGACACATTTAAACTGTGGCTGGAGTTGCGGGTTTAATTCCTACTTTTACATCTGTCTCTGTCTGTGTGTCTGTGTATGAGTGGCAACACAAGCATGATAGAAATATATAGTAACGTTATAGAGGAGTGGAATTTCATATTCAATTATTTTCTTTTGTCTTGGAAATATGAAATGCTTTCAAGTTTTCGACATATTTAACTCTCTTTTTCACCAAATATTATAAAGGGTTTTTTTTTAAGTATTTTGGATTTTATATGAAAGATGTTAATAAGATTGTCAGGTTTCAGTGGTGGTTTGAGGACCCAAATGCAGAGGCAGAGGCTGTGGAGATCTCTTGCAGCTTTAATGAAATAAACAGAGGTAACAGAGGCGGGAATCCAAAAATCCAAAATCAAACATGAAAAATATAAAGCAAACCAGAACTATGGAGACATCTGGGGAAAACCAAACACGAGGAGCCGGGGAGAGATGAGGAACGTAGACCACAGCATGGGAAGACAGCTAAGACAAGGAACCAACAAAGAGTGAGAGCAGAGGGAGAGCATATATAGCAGAGAGAGACAAAGGGAGGGCTAGCGAGCTGACAAGGAGCAGGTGTGAGAGGAGACAACGAGGGAGCCAAGGGGAAAGGAACACACACACACACAAGAGAGCAACAGAGGACAACAGAAAAACATGAGAACTAACATGAATCTAGAAATTACAACAAAACTGGAATTAAACCAATAAAACTAGAAAACAAGGAGCAAAGTAAAGAACAGCTGGACCAAGACCATGACGAAGATAACTTTTATTCACCCATTATTAACCATTATTACACCTGGGTTTAATGAATGAATGAATAGGAATTTATTTCACACAATTTAAGACACAATTTGACAAACAACAATAAATGAATCAAACAAATACAGAAAAAGACTAGTTAACATCAACCAAACCAAACACCAATTTCACTAAATTAAAGCTACAGTGTGTAATAATTACAGGGATATACAGTCAGAAATGTAATATATTATACATGACTATGTTATTTATCATCATCTACGAGCTCAGCCTCTTAACCTTAATATTTGCGTTGCCTTAGAATTCGTTATTTATAATTACATAGGAGCGGGTCTCACAGCCATGGAGGCAGACATCTTTGCGCTACGGCAGCGCAGAGCCAACAAACTAGTGATTGCGAGATCGCCCATTACGCTCGAAAGTAACTACGGCAAGTTGAGAGAGATGAACTGAGACGGTACTGAACAATAGATGGCAGTATTAAAATTATCTATGTAAACAAACCTCATCACTTGAGAAGGTAGGTGATGCGGACGTCATGGAAGACATTTTGTCCCGTAACGCTCGCCGTACTGTTGGGGGGGAGAAGCGGTGGGGGGGAGATGTTCATGTTGCTGCGGTCTGCAGTCTGGACGTTAGATGTCGCTGAAAATTACACACTGTAGCTTTAACCTGATCATACATAGCAAACAAAAAACACCTTCCACCTAATCAATCACATAACTACTTCATAATTACTTTTTATCTTTAAAAAAATACTCTATATAAACATCTTTAAATGATTGAAAAATACAAAAAAACAATGATCTGGTTTCTAGCAACTACAGTAATTCATCATTTTCTCAATGGCTTACCCTTTTATGGAGGCCTTTGTCATCGACGTGGCTGACCCGGGTTTGAATCCGACCTGTGGTCCTTTGCCGCATGTCTCTCCCCTTGTACCCCCTTTCCTGTCAGCCCACTGTACAAAAAACAAGCCACTAGTGCTGTAAAAACCTAAAAAAAAAAATAAAAAAAGCTTTTTTCGGGACCGTTTCTATTTACCTGGTATTAAGTGCGTACATCAGCGATCCTCCAGTCATTACAATAGAATAAATTTACTTTAGGATTAAATTTAGCTCCTTTCAGGGTTTTTGCTTTTCTGAAGTTTTTCTTCTTATTATCTTTCTCCTGTGTTTTCCTGTCAGGAGAACAGTGGTCAGCAGCAGCAGGTGGCCATGGAGAATCCGGCAGATCATTCAAACTACTCATATCAACACACCAAGTGAAGCTAAGGTGAGAAAGAGACATTTTAAGGGCCCAGGACTAACAAGCCTGGTGTTAATATTACTAATTCAGGGGGTTTATTTCTGGGTATCAGAATAAATGAGCAAAATACTTTTTGATTTTTTTCTGGTGTAAAAATTTTTAGGACAAAAGCAATGATTACAAAGACTTAAACATTAAATATGCCTATCCTACATCTTAATTTTTTTTATTGTCTAAATTATGCATATTAATTAATGTGCACCTTCAGTGTAACAATGCAGAATTGTAAATTTTCCAGCTCCCACCAATGAGAAGAAGCCACAGGGCACGAAACAAATCCAACCAAAACAGGATTAAGCTGAAAGAGATCTCTACCATAACCAAGAACCGGGGACTTGATCATGGATGACAAAAGGAACACGCGTGTGCCAGTGAGTGTGTTTGTGTGGGCTTGTGAGTGTGAATGCGTCTGGTTTTTTTTTTTTATGAGGGGGGGAGGGGGTGTTATTTTCTTCTTGTTTTTATTCTTTAAGGAAAGGACAATAATTAACTTCATCGGACTCTTCAGCTCACATCCTCAAGAGTTGACCAACCAAAGGTGGGAATGTTCTTCAGAGAAGATTGGAACTATTTTGAACACTGAAAAAGGAAAGAATACATAAATAACAGAGTTGTTTAAAAAAAAAATGTCAAAAAAGAAACAAGAGAGGAAGAAACAACACAGAGCATTATTTTTGTGCAAGTGGTATTGCAAATTCTTATTTTAAAAAAAATCCATTCTGGATGTTTCAGAGTGATTCAAAGAAAAGTTGAAACACAATGTGTCTTTTATTATTTTTTTTTTGTAAAATATGCAAACTTTTTATTTCCTCATGTCTGTTGTTTGACATTCTGTTTGCAGCAGCAGCAATTTTAAAAGCTGGTCTAATGTGTGTGGAGGCATTCTAACTGTGGGAGGTAAACCGTTTAAAGCTACTTCTTCTTGGAACTGCTGCAAGCATTTCTATTCAAAATGGATGAAAATAAAATTGTTCATAGCTTTTGTTTATTTAGACCATAACGGAACAAAAGACAATCGATTATTTATATTTATATTCGTATCATAGTTCTATTTTTTGGAGTTTTAAATCATTGAAGCATACATTTATAAAAAAGAAGACGTTATTTAATCTAGTCTTTAAAGACAAGCTAAAATGGACTAAAATTCTTGACCTTACAAAAATGGGTTCTCTAAAGTGACTCGATATTTGAAGGCTTAGTGGCAAATATCTGTGGGCTATAAGGAAGGTCAAGATGACGTGTTCATTTTGACAGTCCTGGTGCATTAAATTGCAAAGACATCATATTGTCTATGAGTAGGCATGGGCCGGATTCCTGTTTCACCTCCTTTCTTCTCTTTAATATATGTTTTAGATGTTATGTTGAATCCAAATTTAGCATTAGCTTGCCAGGCTCTCATCAACCTTTCTTTTAAAAGAGCCAAAAAACAAACTTAGCCCAAAATGTCCTCTTTTTAGCCGCCCCACTTTAAACTCTAAATTGTATTTTAGTACTTTGGTTTTTATATGAGAAATATCCTGCATTTATACTAATTTGGAATAGTAGATTTTAAATTCAAATATATAAAAAAAACTAACAGGGAAAAGTTTCTGCTAACATATATGGGTACATCATTACTAAAATGGCTATAAATGTGGGTTTTTATTATGATCGCTACAAAACTCATCAATATTCTAGCCGATGAAGTACTGCCAATGTTTTTAGATCCAGGATGCTCCATGCAGATATGGGTCACTAGCATCAGCTAGCAACATTTTAATATAAAACATTTAACCTTTTTTTTCTCTGCTCAGCTCTCAGTCAGTTGCTGCCTGAATGAATAGCAGGCATGACTTGGTAGAAACCCAGCTTCTAAAACATTTCTACTGACTTCATGTATAATGAAGACTTATGCTGTTACCCAATTCTGGTAAAAGCCATTTTCTTGGTGCTTCTCCTTTTTTTCACATTCTAGTTTCAATATCTATGAAACCATTGTATCTGTCCATTGCGTTTTAGGCCACCAGTTTCCTCTCCGGCCCATGTCTATCTCTAAGAAGTGGTTTTAAGCGGTTTTGTTGCAGCTGCCATTGGGTCTTCTAATTCAACCTCTATCCCAGGGGTAAGGTGAACCTGCTTTAGAACGAAGCAGTTAGATATAAAGTGTAAAAATAGCAATGCAGTTACTAAATTAAAGTGTAATTTAGTAAAAGCAAAGAGGGAAATGTAATGGAAGGCTTAGAAATCCCTCAGAGTGATTTAATCTGGTAGGAAAGGGACCGATAAGTCTTTATTTTTAAATGCTGCTGTCACCTGAGTTTGATTCTGTCAGTGAGTTTTAGTTTGTAGAAAGGTATTTTTGTCTTTTTTTTTTTTTGTTTGTTGCTCAAAAGATTTGCCTTTTTGATGAAATATTCTTAGATTAGATTTTAGCTGTAGAGTTTAGCTCCTCACTTAGATGTTAGTTTTTCTCTTCGAATGGCTTAAGGCTGTTCTCTTGGCCGCATCAAGTTTTCTTTTGTTTTACTTTCATGTAAATTTCCATTCAAAGCCTTGTGTTGTCTGTCAGCCTTCGTATTGTTTCAGAACTGTTTTTAAAGAGCTCAATCAAACTGACTTAGATATTAATCCTGCTCGCTGCTGTATCAGTGTCGCATTGTTCTGATACCAGTCAGCACATCAAGTAAAGCGAGGCTCTTGTCACCATGTTCATCCAAATAAAAGTTGACCTGTACATTTATTGACACCAGAACTGTAGATATGTTAAGTAGTAGTTTTTACAAAGGACTGCTCACAAGACCATGGAAGTGCCATTACAGACGATTCTTACAGCCTTAGTGAGACTGCAAATCTGAATGGTGTGAGAGATCCAAAATTCAGCAAAAAAAAAAACAACATAAAATAAAAAAGCAAAGCCTTAATAATCCTTCTGTGGATAAACTGCCTGATTTCTCTCATAATTCACTTTGATTTGTATACTGTATGCTAAGAAAATTGCAACAGGCTTCTTTGCATCCCATCAAGTTATCTGTTACATCAGAGAAGCTGCTGGTTCTTAAGGACCTTTTTTTGCCTTCCTGTTTAAACGCCCATCTTTCAAAGCAGTGAGGGCTAGATAGTGTCTGTCTCAAGGCTTCAATGTTTAATTATTCTCATTCTGTTTTGACCTTTTTTTTTATGTTACCTTGTGGCTGTTTTGCTGCTTTACTTTTCTGCAACCAAAGATGTTGTAGTCATCTCCGTTCTTGCGTCTCTCACACACATTTTGTTTTAATAGGCAACTTTTTTATATTCAGATGAGCTCAGACATTCAAAATAGGGTATCAATTGTGCAATCATGCTCTCAATTATGACTTCAGTTTAAGTTTTCATGTTTTTTTTCATTTGCAGTCCTGTTAAGATCATGTATCATAATGTTCTCCTGATACATTTTTTCAACAATGTGTGAAGGAGTTTCCTGCACTGTAAATAGCCGAGGTTTGGTGTGCATTCAAAGATGCTGTTGAATTTATGGGGGCTTAGTGCACATCTATGAGGAACTCTTTATGGTGTGACAGTTTTCAGACACGAGAGCTACTTTTGTACATAGCCTTAATTTCTCTTCTGGCTTTTCATTTCTTTCATCTTTTTGATTTTGTGTGCTATGATCTGTCCAGATTACATTGTGACTAACAAGTTTTCAGTTTCAGTGCACCATGAAGGAAATATCCAAATAAATGCTATTCCATGTGTCAGCCACCACTTTTAATACAAAAACCATGTTGTTTGAAACTATGAAATGACCATGTTAGTTGCAAAGCAGTGTTTATTTATTTTTTTTACAGCAGAGATGATGTTTCAAGAAGTTTGTAAATGAACTTGTCTTTTAATTGCAATATTATAAGAGAAAATACTCAAATTCTGTAGATAGTATACACAGTGATAAATAAAAAAAAAAAGATTTGTTGCACTTACTATTTCAAATGCTCTTTTTAGAAAAATCCATCCTAAAGTCAGTTTGATGGCTTGTTTCATAGTTTCAGATTGTTTCGCTGCTAAGATAGGATTTCCAAGCAGATGGTTTTAGGTTGTCCTGTCTGGATTTTCACACTGTTACTCAACCATTTTATCTAATACTGTTATTTTTCTAGGGAATTCACTATTGTTTAGAATCAAGGGCCCAATTTTTTGCCGTCTCCTCTTTGAGGGGTCCAGGATAAACCAGGGTGAAGACAAAAAGAACAAAATGTCTGCTCTAAAGCAAATGTTTGTTTTTGTCACATTGGAGCTGCTATGGTAACATGATGGAAACATGTTTTGGGTATGAATTGTTGTTTTGAGTGATTTATAGCAAACAGTTAAGATTTTATTCCCCCCTTGTAAAAATAGTGTTAGCTTTATATCCAATTAGATCAACTGAGATGTGCTCAGTGCACTTTTTTATTGATGAAAGTGCAAGTCAAGGAAATATTAGTGAACTCGCCAACTTTAGTTAAGCATTCTGAAAATCCAACGGGTTCATCAACCTTCCCTGTTTGCGAACATTTAATTATTTATACAATAACTCATTGTACAGTTTTGTTAAAGGAAATAGGTTTTCTATTTGGTTTATTTTGCAAATGCCACTTGGCTACTTTTGTCTTCCTGTGCCAGAGTTGCTAAACTGTCTTTAACGTGTTCATTATTTTTTTTTTTATTATTGATTGAGACAAGATTTTACTTCTTTATTTGATTTCTCCTTGAATTTGTCTTGTTTTTTTCTCTTTTTTTAATAAAAATCTGGTTTTGATGTTGGAGTGAATTGTTTTCATTTATCAAAGGTGATGAATAAAGGGCTGGGTAGAGAAGCCAAAGATTTTACTCAATTAGTGGAGTATTATTACTTTCAAATAATGAAGTTCAAGTAGAAACAATTTTTTTTGTTTTTAAGAATTACTCAAGAGAAATATATAAATTTGTTAAAACAAGACAGAAGTGCAATCATTTTTATTTAATGTGTAGTTATTTATTGGTTCAATCTGAAAAACTCACATGAAGAGAAAAGACAATAAGAAGAAATTTATTCATACAGTTACTTGGTCTTTGGTGCTCAGACCTCGACAGGAAACATAGCGCTTGATGAAGTTGGTCAGTCTGTAGACTGCTGGTTAGTGAGACGGTCTGCTAAGCTTAACGGGGAGATCCAGTGGATTGTGTGAGCTGATACTAGCTTCACTCAGGGACCTGGAAGATGGAAGCCCAGGTGGATAACACCGGTTGAGAGAACCTGTCCATGATGAACAAGCATGAAGCGACAGTGGGGAGGAAAAACTCCCCGTTGGGAAGAAACCTCTGGCAGAACCAGGCTCAACATGGTGGTCTTCTGCCGGACCAGTTGAGATGAGACGCAGAATCCAGTAAGAGTCCAGGAGTAATGAAACACTGATGAAGTTTTAGCTACGATGGTGGAGAAGGGGCTGGAGGTGGGTTGAAACGGTGTCATCTGAATGTCACACAACGCATCCACCGCCTGCGCACCAGGCAGCAGACAAGTTATGGATTGGAGTCCTTTTAAAATGAGCTTTGCATGCCGATTGGCTTTGGAGGTTTGGTTCAAAGCTAATTGGCTGTGTCGTAGGTGGATGCAGGAGAGCAATCAGTTTCTTCAGTTGAACTTCCATCCTCCATTTTTAAAAATAAAGTGTTGGTCATAAATAGATAATTATGGGCAAATAATTTATGTGTTAAAAACATTGAACTTTGAAAAAATTTTAAATCATAAGAAGCCCATTTTTCCAAAAGACACTTTTTCACAACATAAGTTCTAGGTAGGAGGAATGCTATATATTCACTTGAGCTTCAAAGAAAAATTATGTACAGACAATACAATTATTTTTGAAGAAGGAAGAGTCAGAAGTCCAATGTTAATTGTTTGCTGCGTTCTTCACAAATATTCAGGGAAAAGTAAAACATGTAATGCAGTAAATCTACTCTTAGAAATAAGTTTACTCAGTTGTTAGATGTATAAAAGGGCTTTTAGGACTTCTTCCCACGGCTCTTAAAGAGAAAATAAGGAGGCCGGAAGAGCTTTGACTGTGGAATCAAACAGGTCCAGCCTTCACAGCCGGTACGCTCTGTCACCTAGCACCTATTACAGTTGACACACAAAGCAGGCAAAGAATGGATAAAGACCTTCCCACTACTGTTCTGGGTGCTATTTACATTTCGGAGGAGCTTCAGCAGGAGTACCTTCATCGCAAATTTCAGATTTATAGTCCCCACACTGCAGATTGCATATTGGAATCTGTGCTTTAATGTCTGCCAAACCCATTTACATAGAGATAGTTAAAACCTTTTAATAAACCAAACATTACCTGCCATATGTCTGACTCAAACATTTTATAAAACTATTTTCATTAATTTCAGAGGGAACCATTCAAATACTTACTGTAGTATTATATTTAACTGCACTTACAATATTCACCACTGTTTGGCACCATTTCCCTTTTTCCTCTGATCACGGAGCAGCTGGCTTACTTGGACTTGCAATTAATACAGGACATCCAAGGCTACATAGAATACACCAGACCCATCCCTTAAAACTGGCAAAAAAAGGGCTGCATTTGTCAGCAACAAAACGAGGAGTCTTCCAATTTAAGTAAGCGTGCGTGGTGTAATTGTGGCCGATTACGCCACGCTTAGTAAAGCTGTGACAAATCTGACCTTCAAAGGAGGCAGCCCTTGAATTCAAACTCAGCACTTGTCTGTTTCAGCTTTGATATTTTTACAGATGCTCCCTGAGACACGGTAGAATTCATTGTGGATTTTATCATGATTAGCCGATCATGACACTTCCACCTCCATGCTTCACAGGTGATAACAGGCTCTTTTAATGGTGTGCTGTAGTTTTATTTCAAACAATGTCCTTTTTTAGTCTAATCTTTATTCATGAGTTCTGTTTTTTTGTCTAAATTCTTCTGGGCGCCTTCTAGTACACTTCTAGTAAACTTTAATCTCACCCATTTTTTTTCCTTTTTTGCACCCCTCCAATAAACGTTTAACATGTGTAATGTATGGTTACATTAGAAGGCACTTTCATAATCACAGTAACAATAGCCTGCTACAATTTCCTTAAAGACATTCTAGTGTTTTAAACTTCCTTTAGCATCTCTCGATCTACCCTCAGCGTGAACTTACTTTGATTCCTTCTTGAATGTCCTTTACTTTTAGACGTCTCATCAGACACATTACGTGCTGAACTCTCATTCCTGAAGATTTCAGACAAATATTTGGGTCTCACCAAGGTTTTCGGTCTTATTAACAGACGCACCTGAAATGGTACTGTAGATTAGAGCAGACTTCTGTAACACTGATGGTTATGATTTTTAGAAGTTTAAAATAGAAATAACTGTTGGATTTTCTTTATTTTTGGAAAGTTTTTCCTTTTAAATATTTTCTAAATAGTCTGAATAGCTGAAATTGTTATCCATGTGTCCGCATATAAAAAAAAACAAAAAGACTGTAATAGGATGACCTATTTGTTTCACATAATTCCATTTATTTTTTTATCCTCAGCTGAAAGCCTCCTGTGTCTCAGTGAAAGAGTGTGGTCTGAGAGCTGCAGGCACAGCAGAGGAAGGCCTTGGTGCTAGTTTTCAGAACAGCACCGAGGATTATATACCGTTTACCAGATCTGTACTCTGTTTATGCCTTATGAGTCTAAATAAAGCGGCCCGATGCATTGCCACCATTCCCTTCCTTCTTGGAAATCCCACTCACAACAGAAAAAGAGTTGAGCTTCTTTAAATCCTGAAAAAACAGAAACATTATCTTTCCCAAAGCTTTGAAGGCAGTCGCCAAACTGTATTCTGATGCTTAGCTCCCATCTCACCTTAACACGGACACAAACACTTCTCTCCTTAAACATGTTTGAAGAGGGGAACAGGATCACAAATCAAACATAACACTTCTACTGAAAGTCAAATCAACCACCAGCCTATTTCATTGACTTTTTTTTTAGCACAAATTGAACTTTATGTAAATATTTCAATGAACATGTTTTCTTTCTGGGGATATTTATATAATCCACAGTTGCTTCTAATCTTTCAATTTTTTTTTACTCTGTTTACACATTTTATTATCTGCATTCTAAACTGAATATCAACAAATGTCATTATGGTCTCATGATGACAGTAAAGGCTATCCGTTCTTAATAGCTACATTTGAGGGGGTAGGGTATGTTTTAGGCATTGATTTTAAACCTCCTTAACAAATTTTAAATTGCACAAATAATATTTCCAATAATATTTCAGCTACAATTTAGACCCATCTTCTAAGAAACACCATAAGGAAAAAAGACAACTTTTTACTTTAGCATGGTACAGGCAGAAATAAAACTTCAACATCATCTCCACTGCATTTGTAATTTGTAAAAAGAAACATACATTTCTCTCTGCTTTGGTTTCAAAGTCCCTTTTTTATTATTCACATGAAGCAAACAATGTTTTTCACAAGTCAGTTTTTGTCATAGAGTCAGAATAAAATGTACACAGTGTCTGGTTTGTAGAACAAATATTTGCATTTTATGTTTTATTCACTACATAGAATCTCCTCATGCTTAAAAAAGTCCTTCATCTAAAAAAATACATTTCTATCTCACATAAAAGGCCACAATAATATTAAGTCAGAATTAAGTTTAAAAAAAAAAATTCTAACCAATTAAAAGCACTGTAACATGTTAGACACACATTTTCCCTTTTTAGAACATTTAGAAGTTGAAGGTTTCTCCTTAAAAAGAAATCCTCTATAAGATGTTGGTGTTCATCTGGAAACATTGTTATACGTAGATATTGTACGCTTGCTAAATACTGAGCAAGCAATCTAAAGTGATTTGCAATGCAAAACAAGCTATGAAGGGAAAACTTAAGTAACGATTAAATAAAATCAGCTGGATGAAAAAGACTAGTGCCAGGCTTGATTACTGGCTGAGTGTTGTTTAAATAGTAATGGAGCCCATAGAGTCAGCTCTAATGGGTCAGATGGTGACTGCTCAAAAATAAAGGGCAGGTGAACCCTCACATCAATTCCCTAACATCTAAACAGCAAAGGTCAGAGAGTATCGTGCAAAAAAACAAAATTCCCACAGGTGACAGGATGGAGAATAAGCCTGCCTGCTCCAGAGTCTGATCCAATATTATCGATTTGTTTCTCTACTGCTGGGAATTGAATCCAAAGTTGTTCTGGAGGTTCTGAATCCGACCCCAGAACGCATGCTTCACTCCTGGCCACCTCCTGTAAGCTGCAGCAAGAAGCTGAACAGGTAGATGATGTCCAGATAGAGGCTGAGAGTGGCGAAAACGTATTCCTCTGGACTGATAGTGTAGCGCTTGTTTCCTAGGAGCTGCTGCGTGTCGAAAGCCAAAAACTGGGAGAGGAAAAGATAAAGACGGAGGAAATTAGAGGAAAAAGCAAACTGTACTGCTTAATATAGGAGTTCCTTATTAATAATCTTAGAGGAAACGTATCAGAACTGAATTAAATCCAACTCAACGGATTGCCTTGGAAATGTAAACATAGTCCACCAGTCTGTACGTAAACTTTCAGCATATGTTCTACAATGAGCTCAGAGGCTTTCTATAAAACAAGCAGCATCACAAGACCAAGCATCACTGCAGGCAGCTCAGTTATTTAAAGCAGAGTTAGCTTATAAAGCAACATCTGAAGCATCTCAATGAGAACTGTTAAGCTCAGAATCTGAAAATAGATTATAGTGAAATCACAAACCTACAAAATCATAGACATCTGCCTAAGCCTTCAGGGTGGGACAGGAGAGCGTTTATAGGGGTGTTCAAGTCCAGTCCTCAAGAGCTACCATCCTCTAACTTCTAGATGCATCTCTTCTCTAACACACCTGAATCGAAAGGCTCAATCCCCTCATTCAGCTCAGCAGAGGCGAGGTTAGGAGCCACTCATTTGTTTCAAGTGTGTTAAAAATGGGTTGCATCAAAAAGTTGCAGGAGAATAGCTCTTGAGGACTGGACTGTAGCACCCCTGGTTCAACATATAGGAGGCCATGGTAAATCTAGAGGAGCTGCAGCTCAAGAGGGAGAATCTGTCAATTGTAAACATGTGGAGGAAGTAATCTGGTCAGATGAGACCAAAGCAGAGGTGACAAAGTTATTAATGTTTTTTACTCAAGTAGAAATAGAAAAAAAAGCACTGTTTAAAACATGTTTGTAGAAATTAGAGTATCAACATACGGCAAGCTTTTTACTCAAGTAAAAGTAGCATTTTTAAAACAACTTAAAGTATAAAAGTGAAATTAACGCAGGGGAAATTGTTAATGACAGATGCTTTAGTGCACTAACCTATTAAAGGAAAAATGTTCTACTATTTTGGATGATAACCTCATTGTACTTCATTTTCGTAATTTTATAATTAACGGCAGCTGTGTCAAATTTAACATGCACAATTTGGGACAGAACTGAGTCCACCACAATGAAATTAATTGTCTGAAAGAAAAAGGTAATAATGTAAATGAAAACTAAAGAGTCTATTTCTATGTAAGGAGTAGAAAGTAAAGATAATTGCAAAAAAAATGTAAAAAGTAGAAGCAAAAATTGTCTTAAAAAGTAATTACTTCAGTAAAGTATAGACAGCTAATGTAACAAAGTATTTGCACAGGTTGCTGGATTACAAGTATGCATAACAGAAAACTAACTGAATATCACCATGAAGACACTATCCTCACTGCCCAATAAAATGGTGGCAGTGGCTCTATGTAAGTTCCTTAAAGAACATGAATCTGATCAGAGCAGTTCTAGAAGAAAGCCAATGGTTCTACATGGATGGACTAAAAACATTCAGCTACACGTTTATGTTGGTATAATCCAGATAAATCCATCTGTGGCACAACTCTAAACTCTTTGTTTAGAGTTGCTAAGCTGCTTTCCAAACAAAGATGGATAGTTTATATGAAAGTCAAAGAGAGACACTAAAAATACTTCACTGGTTCTCAGGTGTTGAATTTGGGCTTTATAAATACAGTAAAATTATCTGATTTTTATCTAAATAAAACTGTATTTATTCATCACTTTGTCTATCACGTACCCCCCAAAGAAGTATGTGGATGTTTGTGTTTTTTAACATAACAGACTCTTACCAGAGTGAAGAGGATGGCTCCTATCACCGCATAGATGGCGTGTAACCAGGGGACCTGTGATGCAAGACAGACATCATTACCAAACACAGTCGGGAAAGTGAGCAGTGTGCTAATTTAAGAAGAAGAGAACAAGATTATCTGCTGGGTCAATCCTGTCTGACTGCTGCATAAGTGAAAACAGCCTGCAGCACCTGAGGCATTAAAGCTGCAACTGTAGTTTAACCCATCATTAACCTCAGCTAATTTAGTCTTCTTCTAGGAGGTTCTGCAGAGAAAATAAAAAAAGGAAAGATGGGTAACTTACATATCCGAAGGGGACGACAATGGAGATGGTGATAGCACAAAGAAGCATGGCCATACACAGAGAGAACAGCACGCCCTGGCAGGAGGTTACATCGATCTGTAATAGGAGACGGAAAAATCAAGCAGTGATTCCACTAAATGAATTCTGCTCTGCCCTTTGGCAGGACGATGGAGTTTCTTCTGAGTCCTCACCTTGCTTTGGAAGCTGAACACGGTGACGGAAAGACAAACCAAAGCTGTGATTCCCAGACACAGCATTACAGACTTTGTGTTGTAAAAGCTGCAAACATATTAAAGGAGGTTAAAAAAGAAGCAGTTTCTCACAACACGCATACAGACATCTAAACATATGTAAAACCTAGTCTACATGCTAAGGTACAATTACCTAGAAATAAACCCCATCATAAAGGCCATGCTCAGAGTCTTTGAGGAGAAAAAAAAAACAAGAAGAAGCAGAGTTAGGGTGAAGAAAATGGAAAGTAGATTAAGATTATTAGTACTGGATGGAAAATACTCACAAAGAGAACTAAAAGGATGATATTCCATGGAAACTGCCTCCTGTTCAGCAAAAAATAAAAATACATGTCAAGTTTTCTTCAGATATGATGCATCATAATCTATGTTTTATGCACTTAAATGAACATGAGTCTTTCTGTGACATATAGTCATATAAATAAATCAGTTTGAAATAAAAGATATTAAATAAAAAAATGGTAAAAGTGGCTTTCATATCATATTTCATACAGGTGTGCCTCTAATGAAGTTGATTTGCTAAACACACAAATTCTCCATTAAAATGCTGCCTGTGCGACAGTAAAGTGTCATTTGTCAGATATAAGATTTATTAATCCTGTTAGAGGGAGCATCGTGCACGTTTTTAAATGAACCCATTTTCTTCTTGGTTTGGATAAAATACGACACTAACAAGATTCATTTCCACATATTTTGTGCAAATGCTCTGCCAGCTTTCTAAATATGCAAAGACTTCTGAAATTTGACAAATGTACATAAATCTAGAAAGAAATAACCTCAGGTCTCCACAGCAGCCCAGTGCGATGTAGGTCCCAAGAAACATGAAGCTGGGAAAGTGAGAGAAATGTCAATGAGATGTGTAAATGAGCAGCGTTAATCATGATATGATGATTTTTTTGTGCGTGTTTTTTTACTCACTAAGATGCCATGTACAAGCTGGGGTTGGTCTGAATAAAAAACCTCACAGGCTCGCTGAAAAGAAAAGCAGAGGTTAGATTTTGTTAGTTGTGCATCAATGAATCAAAGCCGAAATGGGACCAAGTTACCAAAAGGTGAAGAGGCAGACGACCCCGACAGTCACAAACAGCTGGAACATGAGGATGGCGTAAACCTGCAGGCAGAGGTTCACTTTGTCAGATTCAGGATTTGTTTCTCCGTCTGTGTTCAAAGTTGTTTTATTGGACTGTTTTCAGTCACCTTTCTGATGAAAGTCCTCCTGATGGTCTTATCATCAAATGCAAACTGGGCCTCCATCTCAGGATACCCTGAGAAAAACGTTACAATATTGTCATCATCAAGCGATCGGGTTAGACCTTTGTGTCATCCCATTAACAAAAGAAACAGCTTGAATTGATGGTAAAAGATGATAATCTTCTTCACCTGCAGTTGCTTCCTGGTAGCTGGGAGGCTCAGCCTCATCCCTCACCTGCTTGGAAACAACAAGAGAAAGGCAGGATCAATAAACCCGGGCATTACACCATCTGCTCTCGTTTCAGGTTCACTGTTTGGATCGGTCCTGGATAAGATTCAGACAGTAAATATAGACCGAATCTGACCATGGAGCAGATATGATATGTTTGAATAGATTGAGGAGTTTAAATTACCTTTATGTAAGTGGAGAAAACCAGTGAAAGCTCTAAAATTGCCTTTTTGGATAACAACTTTGTTTTCTGATCAAGTTTATGATTGATGTTTGATCTGACATGCTACCTGTGCTCAAACATAATTTACAAAAGAAAAACTTGATCAGTTTAATACATTATTATCAAAAAGTAACATTGAATAACTGTTGAACAAGGTTAGAAATGTCCTACTTAGTAAAGTAATGGCTAAATGTGGTTCAGATTTTCACAATTAAAAGGAACCAAATCTACTTTCATAATTAACCCGTTTTATTATCCATCAATTAAGATTTAAAAGTTAAAGCTAAAACACGAAGCTATGGTTAAAGGAAAGCTAAAACAGGAGCAAGAAACTGATATTTTGATGCTACCAGGTTGTTTATTTGTTTCAGATTGATAAAAGTTAAAGGTTTAAAAAATGTATTAATTGGAATAAAGCTAATTAATTAAAGAATCTAAATATTCAGATCAATATTTGCTGCACACATTGGAGAAAGGTGGAGATATCATCTCCAGTATGCCTGCCCTTCCTACTGATTCAAGCGTTATTCTCTACTAAAAAAAAATGAATTCTCAGAAGATACCACTTTCCAACAAACACCAACATGGATTTATCATCAAACAGCTCTGATTATGTTTCATCTTACAAAACATTTCTTTCCCCAAACTCATAGATTTATACATAGTTATGACATTACTATCCAAAACAGGACTAATTCTATTTTGATATAAAGCATAGAGGCCTTTAATACCTTAGTTTTTTTCATTATTCTCCCCTTCTGCTCCTTACTGCTGCTGCTGATGATGAAGGTTTTGCTCTCAGTCTCCTGATGTGTTGTTCTCCTCTTGCCTTGATCAAAATCAGTTAGTCTCGGTTAGTCTTGCTCTGGTTATATAGCTCATGTGACTCAAACACACTGAGTTTGTTAACAGGGATGCTGCTTGCGGAGGAGTTGTCGCTCTGAATTTGTGCGGATTACACAGCTTTATAGGCCTGTGTTATAATCTCCCCCTAACCCTGATCCCTCTCCGCCCCCTTAGCTTTGGCCTGATCAGCTCGCTCCAGCACTCTCCAGGTAAACCCAGACGCTGCAATCCAGTCAGGTTCCATCGTTACATTTTGCTAAACAGAGGTTGTTTATGTAACTGACTCAGAGCCTCTTAACAGGTTAGGGTCCGTAATTGTTTTACTGCTCACCTGGTAGACTTAAATAACTTCAAATACTGAGTTACACGTGCATTACCTAATAGTTTTAGTTTGCTATTGGGAGCACAGAATGGAAGAAAATACAGAACCTATTTATCTACATATAACCTTTCATATTAGTGCTGTTTGATTAGGATAAAGGAGGCATTCATTTTTGATTCATTTTTTTGTTTTTCAGCTTTTTTTTTCTTTATATTTTCACAAGTACAGCGCAATGAAATTCACTCTTCAAAAGCATTTAAAGGCATTTAACCAATCCCCTTGGAGAGCAGTGGGCTGCCATTGTGCAGCGCCCAGGGAGCTCAAGCACCCAGAGTGGCAGTCTGTGGGAGTGGGTTTCAAACTCACAATCTCAGGATTCCAAGATCTATGCCCTAACCAATAGACCGCCAATCCACATTAATGCATGATGTGTTTTTTTTTTACACACAAGTGTCATTTATTCTCAACATCGCACAGGTATTGACAATAATATAAGGATCTCTGCAGTTTATTTTTGTTGCCTCATCACTGTTATCTCAGTCGTTGTGTTGCAGTAAAAACAAATAATCAGTCAAACAAACCCACAGTGGAGTTGGCTAAGCTCTGGCTTAAGGTAGATTCTGGAAAGTTTGGTTTTAGAAAACAGTTCAGGTAAGCTAATGGCATCATTCTTTTATGTAACTGCACAGGTAAAAGTCACAACAAACTAATAGGCACAGAGTTAAGACTATTATGAAGTTCACATTAGAAGATTTACTCGAAAGGGCAAATCTTCTTTTGTCTCCTGGTAATCCTTTCCAACAAAAACTGCTTGAAGAATTATACAACTAATAAGAAAATATACCTAGCATTATTCTGTCCATAAACTCCTCTTCCTCAACTATTCCACTACAACTACTAATTTCACTACTACTGATACCTCTAATAATAATCATAAAGACAATTATAATGATAACTATTTAATTTAAAAGCAGGAGTGTTGCTAAATGTTTTTCAAATATTATATTTACTGTAAATGTAAATGTCTATGTATTTAGGTATAATAACCACAGCACAAGCAGCATCATCACATGCATATCTGTCAGACTAAAATTAATGATCCTTCTGTCAACAATATGTGAAATACTTCTAAAAACATGTATCTAATTGATGTAAGGTAATCTATTCCCAAATAAAAGAGGGAATAAAAAAATGGCTTAATATAAAAAAAAATGTAAAATGTATTTTTTATTTTATTTTTAAACATGAATCTTGGTGTATGACCAAGCCCCCTCCCCCTTTTTTTTTTCTCCTTTTTTCTTTTTAATTTGTTTTGGCGGAAAAAAAATACAAAAAGGAAAAAGGGGAAAAAAAATAGGGAAAGGGGGAAAATTTTGAAAAAAAAAAAAAGCTTGTGTGTTTTAATTTTATATCACCCATAATGACCACTAGATGGCAGTATAGGACCATTAAATTTGTCGGAGAGAAGCTGACACCAGCTGCTACCCAAACTAACATTAGGCCTAATGTTTCACCTGTTTTTGCAGTTTGCTTCTTTTCAGGGTCTAACCAATGCATGCGCTTTGCCCCGGGGCCCTGCTTAGGGCCCCAGGACAACTCCCAAAACAATTAATTCTTTGTTGTTTTCCTTTTTGCATATATAACGCCTTTGTTTTTGTTAGTAAACTCACTAACAAAAACACTCAATTTAATGATATAGTTACTTTTTTTTTCATGGATATCTCTTTAATCATAAAAAAAAATTAAACAAAACAACATGTATCTTTTACAAGTCTTCCTTTGACTGCAGAGCAGAACTTTTCCAAACTGAAATTAATACAGACCCACCTGAGTTCAATTATATCTGCTTTTGTATAATTTCTTATTTTGTTTATCAAAGCTATTTTATCTGTTGATGTTGAGGCATTTTTCACATTGCCGTTGCAGTTGGAACCAAGAAGTATAAACCATATAACTCTTTTACTGTGAATAAACTGCATACTAGTTTAAATTATTACTTTAAGTGACGTGAGATGATATATACATATAGGAGGCTGTAGACAGCACTGCCACAGCTGCAATAATTTATTAGTAGGTGTGTGAATAATGTGCATATATGGCTGTTGCTTGCAGCAATAGATGTTGTAGACAGAAAAAGAGGCAAAATCGGATTTTGTTTAGGGCCCCATTGAGGTTTGGGCAGGCCCCACTTCTCTTTATATAAACTTACTTTGTATTCACATCTTTTTTCTTCTAGACTAATATTAATATATTTTAAACCAGAAGCTGAGGATAAATGCAATTATTTAAATCTAAATAAATTTGATTTTAAATTAATTCAACTCATTTTACAAATGAGCAAAACATTTGTTTAAACAGAAACTTTGACCGACACATTTTTCTTTTGTGGAACCAATTCTATATGTTGACTATATAGAATGGTCAAAATTTTACTAGAACTTAAATGTGTCTAATATATATAAGGGTTTTACAGCATTGTACAACATTTTAATTTTTGCTTGATTAAAAATCAGATAAAGTATCAGTCCTTTTACTTAAGACAAAATATTGTGCAATTAACTCGTCCACTATCAGTCCAAACAATCACGTTCTAAACAAATATACACCATTGATAGACACACTTTCTTAGTTTTTTGTACTCAAGACTCATTGACTAAATGTTATTTTCCATCTGCTGAATCTGCCGCGTTATATGGAGGTTTGGAGAAAGTACAGTACAAAGTATACTGTAATTGAACCTATTTTACATACTGCAAGTGTTGATTTTTCAAAAGTTTTATAACTCAAAAATGTATTTCAAAAAGTATTAATTTAATATTCTTTGTAATATAACAGTTTTATTTAACATATATCTTGATCTTTGAAAAATCAGTGTTTGCAGATCACTTAATATGTTCAATTGTACATAATTTTTTTAAATATTAGGTCAGTTGTTATAATCATGGGTAGTAAGTGGTTTGGTTACTCAGTACTTGAGGAGCCTTATACCAAATACCTTTTTACTCTTTACTTTGGTAATTTCTTTAAAGGCTGCTTTTTACTTAGTTTTACAGATAAGATAAAGTAATGCTATTTAATACTATAAGTAGTATTATTTAAGAGCATTTTTTGTGTACTTTACCAACCTCTGAATATGGATGATTTAAAATGAAGTCCAGCTCTGTTTATGCAGCATAGTAGGGGTGTTGTCAATCAGAAATCAAATAACTGCTATCTTTATTGTTTTTTTCGTTCTCAATGCAGTAAAAATAAAATAGATATTTAAAATCTTTTAAAATAAACACTCCAAAATGGCAGCCCATTGCTTCCCAAAGTGGTGGGTTTAATGCAGAGAGTTGCTTTGTGCTTGTGACAGTGTAATGACAATAAAGTTAGATTCTATTCTATTCTAAAATGTCCTTTTTATTCTTATCCTCTCCAGCAGGTGGCAGACAGGGACCTAAACTTAGACCTTATAGCTGCAAGTCTCAAAGTACCAGTTTATGCACTGCTGGAGATCACCAGTAATGTGTTCTGATGACAGGGATGATATTATAAAACAAATAGTGGTGATAGTTTTTGTCTCTGTTTTATCATAGTATTAATTCCTTATCATTCGGGTTAAGCTGAGTTACTGACACCTGTTTTTTTTTTTTTTTTTTTATCATTTTATTTTTTCTTGTCCAGGCCAGATCCATGTTAATACAAAAAGTCATTGATGTTTAGAATAAATTAATGCAACAGTTTGCTGCAATCAGATATCAGTCCTCTTAAAAACCTACCAACCTGCTCTGAGCATAAATGTCTGCTTTTATCTCCTGAAGTTCACGCAGGGCTCCATCATTCCCAGTCCACGGGGTTTAAACAAGGGTGATACCAGTGAGTCATTAATACGGCGTGTGGAGGGCAGAGTTGCTGTTTATGGAAACTGTCTCCAAACATTAATACTAAGAGAACACCCTGTTCTGCAGCAATGTACGCTCTTTTTTGCTGCTCCATAGTTAGTCTCTACACATCATGAAGACATTTGAGTCCCTAATTAAGCTACGATGCAGCCGTTATTTCTGTTGCATATTTGCATATACCAACTATATCCAGCTTTCCATCTTTCAACCCCTCTAAAAAAATGACCCTGTGCTCCATTTGCATCACTTCCTAAAATGTATCTACAGGAATATGACATCTTTGAAATGACCTGTTATTGCACAACAACTCAAAGATAAAATATTTCCTTTTTAGAGGGGGGAAAAAAACCTTGACTGTCAGATCTGGAGCACGATTGGCCGATTGGCTCAGTTGCTAGGTTACAGATCTAAGGGTATGTCTGCATCAGAGGGGAAGGAAAACAAGCACAAAGAGAAACGCTATAGAATATCTTTTAATAGTGGCTCTCTATATTGAGGCTATAGAGATTTACAAAATATACATAAGCTCAGTTGACGGTACATTTATTTCAGGTGCATATCTCCAGATAAAAACCATATCCTCCACGCACATGGTGGAAATCCTCTGGCGACTTTCAATAATTCTATTTAACATATACATCTATCTGCATCTATTTAATAAGCAACTACAACAAGTTCTGTACAAAATATACAACAGAACACCTTTACATATACATAAATCCATTTAAACTTGGTCTAAAATGACCAATATTCATAGCGTGTATAAATACAACTCATTCCTTAAAAATATCAACATATCTCAACCACAAATGGATGATTTGAGTAAAGATTTTCCACATGATATCATGTTGTGAAAATAGCTTATTTCATTTAGACCGGGCAAACACAAGCAGCCCTCCTAACTGGATGTTAGGGATGGTCTTTTCCTATGACAAACTTTATAGTCAGATTTGTTTGTCATACGTGGGAAGAAGATAAAAGGAAGTCTCTATTGGCAAATGCTTCTTTTTATCTCTAAAACAGTGTGCGCTTCCTTCCTGTTAGCTTCATGAGCTGGAAAAGGAGAACATAGAGTGATGAGAAAAAGACAAGCTCTGTCCTTTTTTGTTGTTTTTTGGTCTTCAGTACAAAAAGTTTTTCTCTGATAAACTCTAGAGGCCGAGTGAGTGAAAGGTGACTGTTTGACACTGACTTGAAGAAACTAATGGAAGAGTACAGTCTGTTTCTTCTGGGCAGTCCAGCTGGAAGCCCTATAGTTGAGAAGCATCCACCTCCTGCTGCGCTGAGGTTCTCCTCTGGTGTTTTTCCTGTTCAAACCCTCGCCTTTTTAAACTTGGCACCGCTCCTGAAACAGCTGTCTGTCCTGCAGAGGCCAGTGCTTAATCTAGCAACCTGGTCCTCACACAGAGAGGACCCCAAAAAATGGATGCCTCATGACTCCGCCGTGAAATGTTAACTTAAGGGTCTATGCGGAAAGCTAATAGCTTATCGGAGTGCTGATTGTTCAGTGTGCGTAGGTCCGGCAGGCGGAGCAGCAGCTTTGGGAAGAGTGTGCTGTCGTCCGGCCGGCGACTAGTGATGAGGGAACGCAGAGCTTTAATCAGATTCTCCTGCAGCTGCTCCACTGCTCCCACCTCTATGATGCCGGAGCGGTCTGAGGGGAAAAAAAGGGGAGGAAACAAAACATTAAGACTGGAACATTTGTTTTTTTTAAAACAGATTTTAAGTATCTGTCTAGAAGCTGGATGCCTTGGTATTACAGAATGCTTTATCTTAAAGAACAATGATCGTATCAACTAAATAAAACCTGACTAGACATCCTTTTTTTAAATTAATATTTAAAAAATCATTGTAGTTATTAATGCTTCTCTGACTTACCAGCAGACACCAGAACAACCGCCATGAAAAGAGCCATCTCGTCTTGTTCCAGACCCAAAGACCCCAGCTTTTCACTGAAGTCAAACATGGAGTCCAACAGGGAGCCCATTCCCAGAGCCCTCAGTGATGCCAGTGAGTAGGTTTGTCTGTTAAGGAAGGTCACCGTCCTCTCTTTGGGTTCAAACAACGAGCAGAACCTCACCATAAGAACCTGTGCGAAAGAACAAGACCCTGTCAGCACCAGAATAGACGGGGAGTTTAGGACAGGTTGAGGAGGGACCGTTTAGATGGACGTACCTGGAAAGTGCCAGATTTAAGCAGCATGACCTGATCGTGCTGGCTCAGAGTTTGGAAGCCCGGTATGCTCTTTGCAAACTCCACCACTTCTTTAACAGCGGGGGTGAAGCACTGAGAGAACGACTCCCACACCTCCTGACTGGAGCGACTGGCCGGAGCCACGGGACACGAATTGAGAGGACACGCCTACAGAGACAAAACAGACTCAACAGATTAGCACTGATAATGTTAAACTGACACTGAACTGATTTCTAATGATTTAAATGGGACAAAAAAACAACAACAAAAAAAAACTTACAAGCACTTTGGCGCCTCCATTCAGCTTCCAGGGGCAGGATGTTTGGTTCTGGTTATCTCTGTCTGGCATGACACCGTGACCGGCTATGAAGGTCTGGGACTGGACGTTCCCACTAACCGGACACTGGTTTTGATTGGAGAAGGAGTAGTTGGCATTGCTGACATTTGTACTTGTGGAGCTCGCACTGATGCAGGGTGCAGCATGGAAGTTAGCAGCGAGATGATAGCTTGCTGCTGCGTTTTGCTGCTCCACATGACCCCTGTGCTGTGCCGCATTCTGGCTCTGAGTTGACAGGCCAACGTTCTGCCCCCCAGCACTCTGGAAAGACGGAGTCGCCATGTTGCTGCCGCCTGCAGCTATCTTGAGCGGCTTCTCTTCGCTGGGGTAAGACTGCGATAGGGTACCGTGTCCGGCGTCCGTCTGGCTGTGCGGACTGCAGGGGCCATCAGAAGGAGGCAGAACCTCCATCTCCATGGAAGCAGGTCCATTCATACTGTTCATATAGCTCTGCATCTCATCCATTAGTCTCTGTTTCTCCCTCTTGGGAATACGCCCAAAACGAACAGCTGAGGAGCAAAAACAAGAGAAAGCCTCTGTTAGCATAAACTGAGACATTCATTAACAGGAGATGTTAACAACTTTAGAAAGGGAAAATTGACCAGATACTTTTGATAACATGTTTTTTTTGTGATGCATGAGGAAAAGTAACAGTATGATCTCTGATAAGGAGGCAGCGGTCTGAGAAATGCTTTTTCAGAACTGGTAGATTTATAATTAGCAGGTTAAAGCAGGAAATGTTCACATCCTGATAGTAACAACTTGTTTAAAATACATCTGAAATGTGCAATGCGAGGACTTATCTGTGCATTAATTTAATCTGTCAGTTGCAACTGTTCCACCAGATCTGATCCTAAAACCTTCATCTCTGCCTGCTTCTCTTCTCTGCCTGTCGCAGTGCTCCCTTCCCCCTCTTTCGCTTGTGCACCTTCACTGGCTGTCCTATTTATAGTCACCACCCTCGCACCCCCCCTCACCCTCTGCACATTTTCCCTCTGTTTCTGCTTTTTCAGTTTAGCTTTGCAGCGGAAGTAGGTCACTAGGTCAAAAACATTGAACCTAGTATCATTAGAGAAGTGACAGCATGAATGAGGGCTAGAAAGGTTAGAGACGAGGGGGCAGATATGGGGTTGTGGGGCAACTGAACAGGCCAGATGCCGGGAAATAAAAGTCATTAAAAAGCTGATTTTCTTTAGAAAAAAAAAGGCTGTATCTAAATATAAATATAGCATGGTCAGGTTGCAGTTTGATAAATTAGGAGGTTTCTTCGCTTTGGCTTTTTTGGGTCAACTAAAATTATTTGCTCTGGGAAAAAACAAAACATGATTTATTATCACCCAGTTTAGTGTTTCCCAGAGAGACTGAAGAGTTGAAGTGAAGATAAAATGCAAAACAGCAGATTCAAGGGAATTCTATGTTATTTCATAGGAAAGCTACAGTATAAAGATTTACATGACAGGATAACAACAAGTCACAGATGATTTATAGCAAAGATTGTAAATATTGCCGTCCAGGAGGCTTGTAATCAACTGCTTCGTGTTCTGGTTTTAAAAAGAAAACTTTTTTTCCCTGCTTGAGCAAAAACGAATACGACAGAGAGCCTAAAGCTCCTCTCGACATAAATAAGATGGGAATGACAGGAGAAAAGAAGGACAAACATTTAATGTAATTTATTGGTCTTTCATGTGTGCAACTTTGTGTGCATATATATTTACCCCCTTTACTCCAACATCCCTTAAAAGGAAATTTCCTCAAGATATCAGCAATCTAAATTATTTCATACGACTCTAACTTTATCTTAGTAAGAATTAGGAAGACACATTGAAGTTAAACAAGAACTATGAACAGACGTTCAGTGAACATTGGATATGAACAGTCCCTCACCATCTCTGGACATGCCCACAGAGAGACACTTCTTGAAGCGGCAGTGCTGGCACCGGTTACGGTTCATACGCATGATAAGACAGTTTTCATTCTTCACGCACATCTTGTAGTGGATGTTCTGCTGAATGCTGCGTCTGAAGAAACCCTGGAGAAAGAACACAAAAAGGTATAAATGCTTTGAAGAATATCGTTCTTATTCTTGTGGCTTAAAAGGAAGGGAGATAACATGTTTTTTTTTTTTCTCTCATCTTACCTTGCAGCCCTCACAGGCGTGGACGCCGTAGTGGAAGCCAGATGCGATGTCTCCACAAACCTTACATAAAAGCACCATGCCTCCAGTCTCTGTAAACAAAGAAAAAGAATGAATAAATAAAAATGCAACATCATTCAGAGGAGAGACGTTCAATAACAGCCTTGAGAACAAGAGGAGGGGGAACTTACTGGTGAATTTTCCAGTGAAACTGCACGACCTTTTGGCAGCTGTGGGGTGATTGTAGGTAGCTGATGGTGCCGTGGTAATATGAGCAACATGTGCATTATTCACTTCCGGGAACTGGAACACCATTTTAGGAGAAACGTTTCCTCCCCCATGGTCCCCTCTCTGCTTCAGCATCCCGATCTCGTGGAAGGAGACATCCTCCGGGGATGAGGGCTGCGAGTGTGAGGACGGCGACTGGGTCTGGTATCCGCTGGATGGGCTTCCGGGACTCGGACTGGAACTACCAGATGAGCCGGCGTACAGGATGACACCACCTGGAGGAGGGGAACACAGACGGCAGTAGAAACTTAGTTTGGCCCATCTTTATCTGGGTCACGGCCTGCGTGCAGCATGTAGGTGAGAGTGCGAGAAGTTGAGCAACGCTCTCCTCTGACGCGCAGAGCTTACTTGGCAGACTTTCAGGGAGCACAAACAAGAACGCGACCGTGTTGGGACAGCTTGAAATTAAATATGATGAATACTTTCAGAAAAATTAAAAATTATATGAAAAAAAAACAAAAATACTAGTCTGAGCTGGATATTTGAGTCTCGGAGTCTGGAGATGTCTAACCAGATAAACAAGACCGTTAAAGCAGAAAAGAAGTCCATCTTTTAAACAAGAAAAACTTCTCAAACAAGAATCTTTAAAGAGTTTTGTTGTTAAATCATTGAAAAACCATCTGCTAGCTGGCTGACACAGTGCATCTCATTCAGTAAAGTGTGTAAGGGTCTTTTTACTGTCAATAAAGTTTATCAACTTATGTGAATATATATATATATATATATATATATATATATATATATATATATATATATATATATATATATATATATATATATATATATATATATATATATATATATATGTTTGTGTGTGTTTGTATAGTATCATATCACACAATGACAGAAACCCACAGTGTGTTGGTGACTTGATCCTCAGATGCTCATGAACAAATCCTTTGTTTCAGGATGTCACATTGGATCGGAAATGCACTACAGCAACCCACTCCCACACTCCCTAAGCTCCACCCTCACGCCTGCTTTGTTTTGCAGAAAGCGTTCTGCCCCCGCAGGATGAAAGACGGCCCCTCACGTGCAGCCCGCTCTCTGCCAGCTTCCTTTCACAGACGAGCCTTTTCTGTACTCCCCTTTTCATTTTTTTTTTTTATCGTGCTGCACCCTCCCATTCTTTCTTTCCCTCCTCCTTCTCTTCTCCCTCCCTCCCCTGCTCTCGCTGGCCCTGAGCATACAAACCCATCTATCCGCCAGCCACCTGACCAGGAGCTCACATGGACTCTTGACACAGTTCCCGCCTGACTCACAAGGCTCTTTTGCGCAGTCTCGTGTAGACAACAGCCGCAGCGGCAGCATGACAAGCGCCAGAGCAGATCACGTTTGGAATAGAAGAGGCTTATAATGCTGTGATTACAGAGTGAAATGAGAAAAGCAAGCCAGGACACAGCAACCTTGTTCTCTTATTAAAAAAAGCCATGACAAACGGTAAAGACATCATGCATGTTTGTGTGCCCTTACATGTACTTACAAGCATACTGACTCATTGTGAAATAAATGGCAAAAATTGATAAGGAAGATATTTAGCAAGAAACAATATTACAAAATGGTATTTAAAAATGCACAAATGCACAAGCCTGATGCATCAATTACCAAACAATCCAATATTTTCTTTGGATTTGCTCTGCTTTACAGCTGGATTACAGTCTCAGGTTTCTGTGCATGCAAATACACTTTTCACATGGTAGATTCTTTATAATGGTTACTCATTAGATTACCATCTGGCCATGAGTGGTACTTTGCAACCTGTTAATCAGGTTTGAACTATAGCACACACCAGAAATCTGCACTGTGCTGCTAAACAGGTAACTGCAGCCCAGACTAACAAATAAAAATGTCTGGTGCAGCTACTCTAAAGAGACAACACCCGCACCAGCCCCAAAAAATTCTCTGCATGTTTCCTCCTGAATTATCTGAGGAAAGGACTTCTTTTCTCTTGTACTTTCTTCCCCAGTAGGGATCACGTGTTGCATTTCTGTTTAGCTCTAAGAGCCTCTGTATTCCCACGTGAGGTACACCAGCTCGTCGCCTTATGCATGGCAGCAGATCTAGCAACAGATACAGATGTTGCTCGCAGACATTCTTGTTTTCGTTGCGCCGGGAGATAATAGAGTTATATGGATGCAGGCAGAACACAGGGTCATGCCCTGCTAGAAAACAAGCGCCACACCCACGTCCCCTCCCACCCGGAGTAAAAACATTCCACATTTTGCAGTAGCTGGCTGACAGAATAAAGTGCAGGAATGTGATGTGTGCTGTATGCAGGCACAGGTAGCAACATGTGACCTGTTTTTAAGGAAACGCAGTACAAACAAAATCCCTAACACCCCACCCTTCGTACTTCCTCCTCCACGAGGAACCTCCCCCGTGTGTGGGACTATAACTGTACAAACATCCAACCACATGTCATGTTTGGGTTGGGAGACACCCTCTTTAAACTTCCCTTTTTGCATGGTTGCTAAGCCTGACTCCACGTGAAACAGTTGGACCTATATCACGTGAGGAGAGGTGATCCAGGATGATTAGCTCTTTGTGGACATCATTAGTCCATTGATGGGTTTTTTTTTAAGGGAATTTACAATAAAATGTAGAATTATTTCCATGATTGTTTTAAAGTTAAACCATTTTTCTTTGTGAAGCTTTAAACCCGCTAAAACAATTTTTTTTCCACGTAAAAAAGTAATTTTAGTTTAGGGTACAAGAACAAAACCTTCAAATTCTTATCATGCTACTAATCCATTTTCTGCAGAAACTTAACTGAGAGTTTACTGCCAATTACTACCACAACTCACATTCCCTGTAGCTATTAATCATCAACCAGCAAAGATAAATAAAAACCTACTATTTACACACAAAGAGATCATCTACTGCACCTCTCACTGATAATCCAGTGTGACAACGGGTCTCTAGGGAGGGAAACCTACTGTTCTGCCATTTATTATTAAAGGTTGAATACACAAAAGCTGACTCGCAAATAGTCATGTTCCCATTTGGCTGCTTTCTATTCATACTCATAAGGTGAGAAGGAAGCTGGAATCTTTACCTTTTCATTGCTCTAGAAGAGTAAACCTCCATCGCTGTCAGAAAAAATGTTTTATTTAACTAAAAAGAATAAAAAAAAAAAAAAAAACTGAAATGCTTAAATAAAAGATGCCAGTAAATAGGAGATTCCTATTATTTGAAGGAGAAAAATCGTATAGCATCACTGTTTTATATCTATACCATTATGATTATGCTTAGAGAATTTAAGATTAAATTAGGTGTTACTTTCTATAACCTGTTAGAGAAACAATGCTGTATTGGATTATAACGTGCACCTGGCCTTTAATCTGAATTCAGTCCAACTAGGTAATTGCACTGCATTGGTAATTGTATGTAATTAAACCCTTTTGTCATTAAAATGCCTCAATAATTGAAATATATTTACATTTATGAATTGGAGCTTTAGAGAATTGCCGGCCTGACCTGACGTGAACTTTCATAGTCAGTTGTAGTTTGTGACATGGGCTGACTGCCTAAGGGCGGCTCAGTCCCAGGCGTGGCATTAGATTAACCGTTTGTTTAGTTATCTTTCAGTTCTGCTCATTGCTTGTTTACTTCTCAGTGCACAATTTATGCCCTTTAAGAAAATATGATCTTTTAGGCAAGTCATACGGTGAAGGCGTTGGAGTGGCATATCAAAGTCTGCAATTAAATCTCATTAATCACTATTCTGTTTATGGTTAAAAACCTTCAAACCTGTGAGAAGTAAAACTCTCTCCATAAAAGATGGGACTAACAATAAAGCATCATTACCATTTATAATAATAATAAAATAAAAGTTGGAGCTGCCAAGAATGTCTAAAATATGTTAGATTAAGATGTCAGTTTTTTACTGTATAATTTTTGTGAGATATCTTTTGATGGTATGAAAGATATATGTGTCATAAAAAGTTGTCAGCAAAAAGAAAATCTGTAAGCAGGCAAGTACATTTCAGCAGCACTGTATTCTACTTTATGGATTAAACTGTTGCTAGGGAGCAGAGGTAGGGAGCTCAGCATTATAAGCAAGATCCACCCACTGTGAGCCCAACATATGTGATGCTGGGTTTTATTAGATGTGGTTCAGTTTCTTTCTTCTGACAATATCTCGGTCTGTTGGTTTTATTTTTGAAGGCGTCATAATGAAACCCAAAGGCTGGTTGTCTGGTTTAAATCTTGGTTAATGTGGCCATTCGCTCTCATATATCAGTGTGTCAGACTAAAACCAAACTCTTTTACTTCTCTGATAAATGGGGTTCCAAACTGGTAGCAGCCCAGTAACACTGCTGACTGGGAAGGCTGCAGTACCCCTCTGACCCACTGACCAATCTCTCAGTGAACACTGAAGAATTCCCTGTGCACGAGCTGAGCAGCTTGCACACGCAGAGGAGGAGGCGGGGTAACATGTGCGGCACGTGTATGCCGAGGCAGGTTCCACGTGCGGCCTGCTCGAGGCATGGCTGCGTGTGATTCTCAACAGTTCAAGGACTTTGTTGAGGACTACGTAGAGATTAATGAGTCATTAGAGGTTTATAGTATATATTACTGTATTCCAGTATCTTAGTGCTCAGACTCTGTAATGAATGACACTACAGCTGAATCAATATCATTCCATTTATAATTCAGGCTAATGTCATATTTAGCGGCTGTAACAGTATCCCCTGTTTATCCCAGTAAACTGACTCATATTGACTGGCACCATCCACTAATGAGCGAAACATGATGTGCTCATTCATCATCTGCTCTCACACTACATTCAGATGGTGCTTCAGTATATTCCTTGGCAGTACTGCCTGTTTCCGGGACAGATATGGAACCATTTTTGCTCCACACAATGTTTTGACCCAGTGGCCCTGACTGTTCCCACCCACAGAGTCCTGACTAATCATGTATGTAAGAGAAGAGACAGAAAACAAGCCGATTAAAAAAGAAAAATGCAAATCCATATGTACAGTAGTCTAGTAATGTGTAGCACCCTTCCAGACTTGGCAAAGGGGAGCCAGAAGGGGGCAGCTAATGTCTTCAAAATCCAAAACCATAACAAAAGTTTAATTGAAGCATGCTGATATGATCTAGGTCTGACTTAAATAATAAAATATGATACCTATATGTCCCAAGTAAATATATATATATATATATATATATATATATATATATATATATATATATATATATATATATATATATATATATATATATATATATATATATATGTGTGTGTGTGTGTGTTGGTCATTGGTATCAAAAATTAAATATATAGTACAGCACAAGAGATAGTTGGAGAAGTTAGAATATTAATAAATTGGATCCAAATATAAAACATATACTAAGAAAAATATCAAGTTAGCAAATGATAAAAAGTATTATAATGTAAATAGAATGATTGCTGATTGATGAAGATCTCTCATTTTTTTTAAACTAAAGAAATGTCATTAACTTATTCTAAAATACATTTTTTTTATTACATCCGATATAAAAGCATGTTTTCCTCAATCTGGAGGAAAAAAGATTTCAGTGGAACTTGGTGCCACACAATACAAGGGATATCTGCTTTATTATTCAAAAATGCATACATTTTGAGCCCATTCCTGCCCCCTTTAGTGGCGCTCCTGCTGGTAGGTATCAATTCCTAGATCTGCTTAGTGTACAGCTGCTTTCCTATTTATATAAATATATTGCAAAAATAAATATGATGTGAACTACTCAGGTAAGTGGGATAGTGTGGAAGGAGAACATTGTCGGTCAGAGGAGGTGGGCTTTATAGGTCGAGCTTCACGTGAGATTGTTTACGTGGAGAGAAATCGAAAGTCCAGGAAAAAAAAATGTCAGGAGGATTTCCCTGTTTCTGAAACCCCTGCGATGTCTGAATAAATCACCAAATCTCCTCATCAAAGCTTCCAAAGTTGGAAAATTTGCATATATATATATATATATATATATATATATATATATATATATATATATATATATATATATATATATATATATATATATATATATATTAGATGTAAATTAGTGAATTCGGTAAATTATAATGCTAAAAAAAATTAAAACAATAACAATTACAGTCTGCTTTAGCCAAAATACATGGATAATAAAAAGACAATAAAACAGATGTGACAAAATATTAAAATCTACTTACCACCGGGGCTGTTTTCCATGTTGTCTCTTCCAAGTGGAATAATTGTTGACTTTTTAAAGCTGGATCTCTTTCCGCTGCTTCTTACTCAGGAGTTTGGTGAACACTAGTGAGAGGCTGAGGAGCTGCACAAGCATATGTACACTGTGTACTATTATGGAGCTGTGCGCAGAGAAACTCAGCGAAGCGATGAAATATCAACAAGAAATATTTCTCTGAAAAATGAATAATAAATATGTAAATATCTCATTTAAGAAGTATGGTTGTTGATCAGCTGATGGTCCGTCTGTATCTGTGGCAGGATGTGAATGTCTGAGGTCTGTGTTCTAGATTGCTCCCCTCCCTGTCATGTACAGTCACCACCATTAACGCAGCATCAGAGTGGAAGTTGATTAACCACGCCCCTCTCATCAATAACCAACACGCGTCTTAAAATAAGCCGCACGTTTTCAGGTGCCTGAGAGAAATGTGACCGGTTCCTTCGTCATTCCCTCCCTCCCTGCTTGTTTGTTTGACGGGAATCAGGGATGCTCTCTTTCTCTTTATTGCCCCCTCCAAACCAGTCTGTGTGAAAACATCCGCCCTTATTTCACTCTTTCTCACTCTTTGATTCGCTCACGGCCCGCGTGGGTCCGGTGCATTGGGCTCGTTCGACATCGGAATGCTTCTTAAAAGCTCAACAACATGTGCGCGTGGCATGTGAGCTCGAGCTGCCCTACTGACATACATTTTATGTTAATGAGCTGCACAAGCTCGGACATAAGCACGAGGAAGCAAGCACAGATGGGATAAAGTAGAGAAGAGGTATCACTCTGATTTGTTTTACCACGCCACACCATATGCGGTAAAAAAAACTGTCAACTAAAGGGTGGCCAGGCAATAAACAATGTATACTGAGGGGTGGCTGAAAGAGGATAGGCACCAGAACCTCACGGTCAATCTACACTGTTCCAACAGGAAAATGAACAAGAAAAACATCCACATTTTCTAAATAAAGACTAACTATACTTTCCTAACATTACTAACGCTGTTACCATTTTTAATAACAAGTAATCTAACTAATTACTTTGACTTTGACTAATTACTTTATCATTCGTCACCCCGTTACTGCACGTTACTCAGGTCGCACAATGAACCTTTATTGTCATGAGGGAGGGGAGGATGAGATTGGCTGATGTATAGTGAGATTACATCTGTCAGTTGGGTAGGTGGGTGTTTCTGCTGGCGGTTGTTAACGTACAGCACGCACAGAGAGATGGAGAGTGAGGAGGACTCCTGCAGCAAAACAGCATTTTCCGGATGGAAAATACTGGTGTTATGTCGAGCTGCGTTTCCCCATCAGATACGGTTTCCACTGCATCTCCGCACAGCGCACGTGGCACATTTCACCGCGCAAGAGACAGGAAACGTGCATGCTTGCTAAAGGCGCATAATAGCCACCCTGTGCTCGCGCCACAGGAGAGCGTGAACGATCAAATATTAGCCTATATGGAGAAAGGGAGAAATCAAGATCGATGGATGGATGGATGGATGGATGGATGGATGGATGGATGGATGGATGGATGGACCCATGAGTAGAAGTAATGCAGCTTGGTGATATTTACACCGCATCAGATAGCATTCCCCCCATGTTAAGAAAAGGGGAACACAATCTGATGGGGTTTATAGACCCATCAGATAGCGTTCCCCCTGATGTCATTTACGTTGAGTTGCAATAAATGCAAAACTCTCTGCAGGTACTTGTCTTTGCCATCCACTCTATTCAGCTGGTTTTTGAAACACACTGCTCATATCTACATAAATTGATTAATATGTTTTTATCAAAATATTTATTTAGCTATGATTTCACTGAAGACTCCTAGATGACTTGCAGAGACACATAATTTTCTCTTTGCCCCATAAAACACAAAATCTATTTCTGCTTTAATTCTGTACTTATCATCTTTAATGTTAGTATATTGATGTGTATAAATAACTACCGTGTTTTGTTGTAAAATAATATTTAATATATGAAAAATTAAAATGTTTTGAATATTTCACTTGAGAGTATTACTGCTGCCACCATCTGTATTAGAGGGAAATAAATGGTACGGATGGCTACAGGGGTGGCCAATGATTGGCTAAGGGTCGCCATGGCCCCCCGGACCCCATCTAGCTCCACCCCTGATTAGGTGTCCCTCAGAATGGGATTTAGTAGAGAGAAAAATAACATGTTTTTTTAAGAAGTCATGTTTTTTTTATCTACCTAGATGAAATCTCAGTCATTAGTGTTCAAGATTTAAAGCGTGTTATAGAAAAATAAAGCAACAACAATCATTAAAGCTTCTTAACTCTCAAGGAAAATACACTAAGCTGCCCTGGATATGAACATTGTTTTAATATACGATCTTTGCTTGAGAAAGCCGACACGTGTGGAGAGGGCGGATCTCACCGTGACACTCCACTCACATCCCTTCCTCCCCATCACGTTTGCTCTCTCCCCGCACATTGTGATAGCTGGGAGCCTAAGTATCAGCCGAGTGGCTGGGTCATGGCGAATCTAGGTCAGGAGCTGCTCGGGAAAACATGAGCCTCGTAAAGTAAAAGAAAAAAGTGCTTAAACCAGCGCGTCCTAACAGAAAGAATAAAAAGCAGGACCTCATGCTGGTGGCTTCCATACAAAGAAGAGAATTTAGGTCACATAGCTCCACATTGTTGGGATGGGGGGTGTTTATTCTCCCTCTTCTTCAGTAGGTGAGCTGAATTATAATTTCATCACCAGCTGGAAGTGGTGAATGAGGCTATGGGGACATTAGGTGTTTGGAATTAAACCAGCACCTGTTTAGGTAGTATCACTATCATCTGTCTTCTCACACCGTGTCATAAATAAACAATTTTTACTGTCTACCCAGTAAACATTCTTATCCTATCATTTTTCAGTCTTTGAATATGTGTTTTGCAGACCTCAGCAAGGACTCAACAAATTATCCCTTTGCAGTTCTGTGTCAAATTTCTATTCTAATGTTCTCATCAGGGGTAATTTATTTATCACCTGACTATTTTCATATCTGTGTGACCACTTGGAAGAGCTGCATTTCACTGTAGTTAAAGCTGCAAGCCCCTTTAGGAGCGTGTTGTCCTAGTGTTTAGTAGTGAGAAGGTTGAAAGTATCCAGTTCAATCCTCACAGCCTGCACTCTGGGTTCCTGAGAAAGACCCTTAACTCTACACTGCTTCATAGGGACCACTGCTCCCCAAGGTTCAAAGCAGAGGCATGTTTCTCCAGTGTGAGATCAATAAAGTTCAATTGTTATTTGCCTCCACCAGCTTTCCAAGTCTGAAGACTTTTTGTCTGTGTTTGTAAAGAAAATGCCAGATGTTTGTATGAACTTTAACTGGGCCATTTTTAAAGCATGATGCTTTGATCTAAACGGTTCTATATATGTTTAGTGGGGACGTCAGAATCCAGTCCTCAGGGGCCGCTGTCCTGCACACCCTTAGATGTGTCTCTCCTTTGACACACTTAATCTGATATTTAAGTCCCTCATAGGACTCTGGAGAACCTGACTTCAAGGAAGTGATTAAGCCATTTGATGGAGATGTGTTGGACCATGGTGATATCTAAAAGTTATGACTTGCAGTCCTAAATGTAAAAGTGCAGAAAGCCTGAGTTCCTTTAAATCAAGATTAAAAACAGATTTGTTTAGGATTGCCTTCGACTGTTCTAGTTAAACAGTTCAACTGAAACATCATTAGTTAATCTTTTTTTATTTTCTTTAGTCTGTTTTTATATATTTTTTTGTTTCTGCATTTTTTATTTTATTTTATTTATTTTTACTACTTGCTTTGATTCTGTGTTATTTTCCTATATTTTAATCATGTAAAGCACTTTGCATTGTCTTTGTATTGAATTGTGCTATACAAATAAATGTGCCTTGCCTTGCCTTGCCTAAATGCTAAAAGGTGGACCTTTGTGCTAGTCCAAACCTTTTGGCAAACTTTACCCAGAGTACTTTCAGAATGAGCTCTAACCATCTTCTCATCAATTCTGACCATCTTCTCTGCCCTCACTGATTAAAACCCTCCAGACAGCATAATAATACCACCACCATGTATTATGGAAAATATAAGGTGTTTATGCTTATGTAAGTTGTTGGATTTCTGTAAATATTGTTTGGCATGTCTTCAGTTCTGGTCTCTCTTAAACTTTTCATGTCTTTTTTTTTCTTTGCCTCTCTTTGATAAAGGTCGGATTCATGGATTGTACAAGTGGTAAATGTCATGTCCAGATATTCTTCTACCTGCGTCATCGATGTCTACAGCTCCACCAGAGTTATAATGAGCCTCATGGCTGCCTCTTTGATTAATACTCCCTGGTGTCGTTTCATTGGACAAGAACCTTCAGAATCAGAATCGGATTTATTGCCATTGTTAGTGAAGAAGTTCACAACTAGGAATTTTTTGTGGTACAGTCGTGCAACATGAAACATATATGAAATAGTAAATAAAATTATAAAAATCTCTAAAAACACTAGGGTATAAGGCATGCAAAAAATATACTATTATATACACTTAAGATAAAAATATGGATAAATATAAAAAGTAAAAAAAGTAAAATGTACAAGGTAGTGCAAATAGAGCCTGCCTTTACTGCTTGTGGTAGTCAGAGGAATCGACAGTCTTGCTTCTGTCAGACTGCTCCTGTTTTATTAAAAGGTTCTAAGTTTTTCTGACAGTTTCATCTCATCAATACCAAAATATATATAAATACATTAAAGCTGCACTCAGATAACAATGATTGTTTCAATAATTCAGGAAAACAAAGATGGTTGAAAGATCTTGAGAAAAAAAACAAAACAAAACAGAGAAAAGTACATTGCAGTAACAGAGGAGAGGAAAGGCAAAACAGCTGAGGTGTTTTCTTAGAATTACTGTTTTAGGACATGCAATATTTCTGCTTAGCTAAAGATATTCTGATTTATTTACCTCTCCAAAAATGGATAAATAAGAATAATTACCGTAATAACGTATATTGTGACGATATCGAACAGTTGTTGACTGCAAATTTACTTCATCATACCGAAAACTGTTTGCAAGATCATAAGTTATTCTAGGGTTTAGGCTTCTTATAATTGTTACTTATAAAAAAAAAAAAAAAAAAAAAAAAAAAAAGGGAAAAACAAAACAACAACAAACAAAAAAAAAAAAAACCCAAACTCCCAGGTCAAATTTTTAAGCCATTTTTAGTAATATCTTTCAGCTAAATTAGAGTGAGGTTTCTTTCTGGAAAATCTTCAAAAAATACTTTAAAGCCTGTATCCTAACTTGTTTGAATTGTTGTAATTCTTTGAATGTGTGCCTATGCCTTACTAACATGGAGTCAAATTTTAACATTCTCGTAAGGTCACAGGTATGGACTGACATCACAGTTTATCTACCCTTATTTTTTTTACCCTTATTTTTTTTCCCCCCAACAATTTTTTTCAATATTATGTGAAATAACTTTTCTTCAATATTAGCTCATATGTATGATTATTTCTTTTCGATTTTTATTGTGTTTTTACTCTTTTATGATGCATTGTTTTGCTGCACTTAACCAACACTCTGTAGCACTTCAGAGCAATATTAAATTACATACTTATATATATATATATATATATATATATATATATATATATATATATATATATATATAAAACTGTGCAGTTATTCCATTTATTCAAATTTTTTAAATTCAACCTCAGCTGTACAAAGAAATCCAGACTGTTTATTTAAAACTGATTTATTTAAGAAGATGAACACTAGAAAAGCTGTATGAGAAAGACACAGTATCGGTTTAATCAATCAATAAAATATAATAATTGGATTATCTATAAAGCAATAGTTATGATAATGAATTAGTCTAAAGTATAGAACAATATTTACACAAAACCATTAAAGATAATGTCATAGTGGTGATCATTGGTAGGGGAGGTAAAACATTACTAATCAGTTTATTATTCTATTTTGAAGAAAATTATTTTCCTGATCTTTCTGATCACAAGCACCTCATACCATCTATTGGGCACGGAGGCAGAATGGTGATAATTGGTATGTGTAGGTGGGCCCCCTCACGCTCATTTGATTTCCCATAAACCATTCTGTGCAGTAAACTATCCTGATTGGAGCTTCCATCTGTCAGACAGCTGGAACTTGGCCAGAACTGGGTCATGCAGGCATCCTAAATAAAAAATATGTTTGAGCCAAAACTTTCAACAGCAGAAAGTTATACAGGAAATGACCTCTTCCAAGTTATTGACAGGGTATGCTTAGCGTTTCACATCGTTATTAATAGAGTGAAATATGCTGTATGTTTGGCACATATGGTGCCAAATTAGAATAATAAAAACATGTAGGCCTACCTAGAAAGAGTAAAAACAAAGGGAAATAAATAACTAAACAATATAAATAAACGGATGTGTTTAGAAGACAAATTAAATCCTGCTTAATCCAAATAATCAGGTGATAAATAAACAACCTGTCATGTACTTAATTTAAGTATTGAACAGAGGAGACATTCAGATGTCCCAGCAGCAAAGGCAAAACTAAAGCATGATATGAGAAACATAATCAAAAAGATAAGACTGCACCTTTACGGAGCATTTACATAAATAAAATGCTGTTATAAAGCAGCTATGGCCAGGGACAGATTTAAGGAAATGTTTAAATTATGCTTAAAAAAGGAAGGAGTGGTGACAAAACATGGTGAATGATTAGATACAGTAACTTATTCCCCAGCCTTCTTAAACATCTTTTTATAGTCTGACCAATATATTTGCACAAACACGTTTCCTTTGTTTGATTTGTGACAAGTTGGTAAACAGCGCCACCCTGTGGTGTACTACTAGTACTGCTCCTACGGTTGCTCTCTATTTATTCACTGGATCGCTGATAGGCCGAAAAAAGTGGAAAAAAAGGCAACTCAAACATTTTTAAAGGCTAATGCACAGACACAGCATAAAAGTAGATGGCATAATGCATATGGAGGACCCACTCTGCCATATTTAAAAATAAATAAATGCTCGATAAATAAATACGCATTCAATTAATTGCCCCCCCAAAATACAATAAACAAATAAATGTAGGTAGAAATTAAATTAAACAGTGAGACATAAATGTATATATCTCTTTTAATTAGCCTTTGTAATAATTACCTTATTTATCTATTGTCCGTTATAATCTTCAATTTTATTTATTTATTACTTATTTTTAAGTATTATTTATGTGCATGTTCTAATATTTTTGTCTTTATTATTATTCCTTTGTCTTTTTTTTACCCTATTTATTTCTTCAAAGCTATTTATTTCTGCCTGTCATATTTACATTTCTGCCTCATTATGCAAATGAGGAAGGGCTGTGTCTGTGGGTGTGTTGGTAATTAATTGAATGCTTATTTATTTATTGAGCATTTATTTATTTCTGTATTTATTTTTAGATGTGGCAGAGCTTGTCCTCCATACATGCATGCACAATTTGCAAAAAGGAAAATACTATAGCATTAGCAGTAATTCAGTCTTAATGTGAAATCTTGAAATTATATGTAATATGTAATTACCACAACAATTTCATCAATGCATGTATATTAGATGCACATCCTCAATTTAGCACTTTTGACAGATCTGTATTACTATGCTCCATTAACACATTAATTTTGCTGTAACGTATTTTTATAATATGTTATATTACATGATTTATAGACTTCACTGACTTCATAATGACTATGCAATGTGATGTGTCTATTTTTTTTATCATAAGTTACAGTAATCTACTTATGCTATGAAACAGCGAGTGTGCGTCAAAGTGATGAATTTATCTTGATTTTAAAAGTGTTAAGCCCCCCTGAAAATGAGAAAATCATCGTTGCTTGATGCTGTTGTGCACACATACACATAAATCTATGTTTTATGATTATGATTTTTGTTTTTTACAATGTTTTTATCTTTCTGCGAAGCACTTTGATCTTCCTGGTATTGGTTATCTATTTGTTGTCCTCTGCTGCCCTCTTGTGTCCTCCCTTGCTCTGTTTTTCTGTCCTGCCTGCACCTGTTTTCAATTCCCTCGTCAGCTCTCTCTTTGTCTCTGTCCCCTTTAAAAGCCCTCCCTCTTCAGTTCCTGTTTGCTGGATCCTCATCTAACATCCCGTCTGTGCTCCTCGTCTCTCCCTGGCTTCTAGTTTTGGTTACCCCTGATGTCTCCTTGGTTCAGGTGCGTTAGTAGTTTTCTGTTGGACTCTGATTCCTGCCCTTGGATCTGTGAACTTAAATAAACCCACTTTAATTCACCTCTTTGGGTCCTCCAAGCAAACACTGCTTCATGACATTTTCAGAATAGAAAAAGATTATTAGCTCAAATGTCAAACGGTATTCATGTTTTAAAAATATTAACATCAGCTCTTCCCTGACAGCATGGTGGAAATTTCTTAAAATTACAAAGTCATCACTTATCGCATGCAGTCTACATCCATCTGGAATAATCCTGACATCCTACTAAATAACAATATGATAAAAGAAAAGAAAAAAGGTATTGAATATCTAAAATATGCACAATGGCATTAACAAAAATAAATTATTAGAATATGAACAAATTAAATCTATAATTAGAAACAAATTTAAGCATTTTAATGGTGGTTTGAAAATTCCAACTAAAATATTAGAGTTCGTAGAGTTAAACCCCCCAAACTACTGTCTATATTATACAGGACACTGACAAAACTAGATGATCCTTTTCTCTTCCTAGTATGAAATGGGAGGAGGATTTATCAGTCAGCTTTGAACAAAACATCTTGGCTCAGATATGTCTAAGAACTTTCAAAATGACTAGAAACCCAAATTTACAGCTAATACAATATAAAAATCCTCCACAGAGTGCACTATACAGGTCAAAGATTATTAAAGAAGATACTGCCTTTCTTCCTCCCCGTTCAGTACTTAGAAGCTACACCAACGTAGCATCTCCAGACTTTCTGCGTTAGATTAGTGCATAGTCTACTGTGTATATAGTATACGGCTATATATTATATATTGTGTATAGTATATGCAAGTTTTATATGTATATAGCTATATATACAATATAGCTATATATATATATATATATATATATATATATATATATATATATATATATATATATATATATATATTGAATTTGCCTGCACCATCAACACCAAGTCAAATTTCTTGTAAGTGCAAACCTGCTTGGCAATAAATCTGATTCTGTCAAGTGGCAGTAACCAAATGCAGACACAAAATCTGAAGTGGTTTACTGAAGATTTAATTAACCAAAAGTTCAACAGAAGCAAAATTCCAAAACATAAATCCACAAAAACTGAGAAACAGGAATAATTCCAAGAAGGGGGCAAAAAATGACAACAAACCAGCAAAGAGTGACTGAACAGGAGGAGACTATATGGGAGAGAGAAACAAGATGTGAACAGAGGCAAGAAGGGAGCTAGGGAAAAGGAGACATAAGGGGGCATGAGGGCAAACCAGAAATATCTAAGAACTCAAATACAATCAAAAATAACTAGAACAGAAGAATGGAAATAAGACCAATGAAAACTCAAAGATAAAACTTGAACAGAACCAAAACCATAACAGATTCTGATTAAGATGTAAATAAATGTCTTTCAGGGTTTAGATCATATCTCTTCAGCTATTGTGAAGTGCTTGCTAATTTTGATGCTAGAAGTCAATTAATCCAAGTTGCTTTTGCAGGCGTGTGGCTCTTAATAGTTGCATTTCTGTGCTGCTTCCTTTCACAAGGTGGCAGTGCAAGTGTGGATGTGTAGTGTAATTTCAGCTTCTATCTGTGGCTGTTTTTTTGCACAGTCCTCACATGCTTAAATACAAATGGTGTTCAGACTTCAAAACCTCTGCTGTCTCCACTCTAAACCCAGAGTGGGCGTGAGTGTTTGAGCATGTTTCTGCAGAGCTCCAAGAGGAACTATATTTGCCATAGAACCCATTAGCATTGCTTCTCTAATTCGAGTTATATTAAGGACTCCAGTCCCCTGACACCCTTTGTGATACATGCACATACTTTATGTCACACTGAGTCAAAACCTAATTACTCATGGTGTTTACTTGATTTTCGGGTCGCATGGCAACATGTTTCCTGCAACTTGTGACTCTTGGTGGTGGTGGTGGTGGTGGTGGGGGGGGGGGAATCAGGGATTTCTCTCTGGAATACAGGCAGGGTCTTTATCTTTAAACTACCTTTTGACCTCTTGCTATCTTAACTGTTGCATTGCTTATGTTCTGACATGTGTCATGCGCTTTATTTTGAAGGCTGACTTTGCGGTTTGAACAGGATATGACATCACTTCTATCAGTTATGTGCAGTAGCAAGCAGAAGAGCAGAGAATTCTCTGATGGCTGACGTGTTTCTGTGATTTTTGAGTTCATGAAAGGCATTCCCTGTGAGTATGCAATACATTTGTGATTAAGGATTAAGTTAAGGATTCTGATTAATAAGATTGTTTAAAAGCACGTTTTTGAAGATAAAAGGGAGCCGTTTTTAAGCTAGTTCTGTTATTCATGTTGATACATGTGGTTAGTATTAGCATTTAAAGCATGGTTGCTGTATTTCTTTTCATTTCCACTCATGTATACTGTATTGTTTCATTACAGTTTCACACCTGCCATATAAAGAACAGTCTAAACCCATCCTGGCGTCGGTGACTTATTTTGTGGAGGTGTTTAACTCCTGGATAGTAGAGCTGGGTTCTACGAGGCCAGTACAGTGAAAAGGGAGACCCTGTGTCGAGCTCCTCACCCCTACGCCGTCAGCACGTCACTTCAGCACAAGATGGAGAATGAAAGGTATGAAGTCAGATCAACAGCCTCAAAGAGATCCAGCCGATCGTCTGCCTCAAGTGTCATCTTAGCAGCTGCAGCTGCACGAGCAAAAGCCGAAGCAGCTCAAAAAAGAGCTGAATTTGCAAAGAGAGAAGTTGAAATTAAAGTAGAAAAAGCCAAATTGGATGCAAGACTTGATGTTTTAGCAAAAGAAAGCGAGGCTGAAGCTGCTGCTGCTGAAGCAGCAGTTTTAGAGTCTGCTGCTGCTGGTTTAGACACAAGTGACGAAAACCTGTTCCTACCACAACAAATGGAAAACTTCCATGAGCGAACTGCAGAATATGTAAAAAAGCATCAAGTGGAAGTCGAAACAGTTATACCAAAGGATGTTACACTGGAGAATAGCAAAACTTTACACCAAGCTAAAAGATCTGACATGACACCTAAAACCCACCATTTCTATAAAGCCCAAGTCCAAAACAATTCAACTGAAAGACAGATTGATCTGCCACAGTATAAACAGGACAGAGGTGATGAAATTCCTGTATATATGCCCCCCCCCTGCTGGACGTCCTCGGTACTACTCACCTGCTCAGAACAATTACAGTGAAACAAATTAGCTTGCAAAGTACTTAGTGAGGAGTCAGTTGTTAACATCAGAGCTCACCAAGTTTGATGATAGTGCTGAAAACTATTTGTCCTGGAAATCTTCTTTCATCAATTCTATTGAGTCACTTGAACTTAGGGCTTGCGAAGAAATTGACCTGCTGGTAAAATCACTTGGGCCAGAGTCAACCAAACATGCGCAACGCATTAAAGCTGTAAACATTAACAAACCAGTTGTTGCATTAAATCTTATCTGGGAGAGGCTAGAAGAGATCTATGGGTCACCAGAGGCCATAGAGGGGGCTCTTTTTGCCAAGCTTGATCAGTTTTCCAAGATAGGGCCTAGAGAAAATAAAAAATTAAGAGAACTCAGTGATTTGTTGCAGGAGATAGAATCTGCAAAACAAGAGGGATACTTGCAAGGACTCTCCTATCTTGATACAGCAAGGGGCATTGCTCCTATTGTGGAAAAGCTGCCGTTAGGCCTACAGGACAAGTGGATGATGGAAGGCTCTTCCTATAAGCAGCAGCACCATGTGACCTTTCCTCCATTCACCTTCTTTCTACACTTCATACAGACTCAGGCAAGGGCACGTAACGACCCAAGTTTTAATCTACAGTCTCCATCCACCCTCACAGTTAAAAAAGACAGGTATGGGGAGACCTTTAACAATAATCGCAGAGCAGTTTCAGTGCACAAGACTTATGTTTCAGACCCACCCACTGAAGGACCAGATAAATATTGTCCAGTGCATAACAAGCCACATGCCTTACAACAGTGCAGAGGTTTCAGAGAAAAATCCCTACAGGAAAGAAAAACGATATTAAAACAACACAGAATTTGTTTCAGGTGCTGTGCATCTAACAGGCACATGGCTCGTGATTGTAAAGCTGAAGTCAAATGTTCAGAATGTAGCAGTGATAAGCATCCAACAGCAATGCACCAAGTCGATCCTACCTTCTCCAAAGCCGTCAGACCAGCAGAGCATGGCGGGGAGAAACAAGAAGGACAAGAGGCAGCCGTTGTTTCAAGCTGTACTGAAATCTGTGGAGAAGGTTTCTCTGGGAAATCATGTTCGAAGATATGTCTGGTTGATGTCTACCCTGCCAATGACCCCAGCAAGCGCCGGAGAATGTATGCTATGCTGGATGACCAGAGTAATGTATCGCTTGCGCGCTCTGAGTTTTTTGACATGTTTGAGGTCAATGGTAATGCAGCACCATATACCCTTCAGACATGCAGTGGTATAGGTTTAACTTCTGGCAGAAGAGCCCTTGGTTACATGATTGAGTCCATTGATGGCTCTCTTGCTATGCCCTTGCCCATGCTAATCGAGTGCAATATGATACCCAACAAAAGAGAAGAAATTCCTACACCATCAGCCGCTAGCGCTCACAGCCACCTCAAAGGTTTGGTTCACAAAATACCACCTTTAGACGACAGCGCTGACATTTTGTTACTGCTCAGAAGGGACATTTGAAAGTAATAAAATGGCCGTTTAAACAATGGGGGCCCCTGAGCACCATACCTCAGAGATGGACTTATTCTTTTTTTTTAAATCCTTTTAATTTATCCCCCCCCCCCCAATTAACCCCCCCAAACCCCTTCCCCCCCAAATCCATTTTCTCCCCCCAAACCCCCCCCCCCATTTACAAAATAAAAACCCCCCCCAACCCCTTTTCCCCAACCCTTTAAAAAAAAAAAAATCCAAACCCCCCCCCTTTACCCTAAATCCCCCCCAACCCCCCCCCTTACCCCCAACTTAAACCACCCCCCACCCCCCCCCCCATTAAATTCCCTTAAAAAATTTTTTGTCAAACCCCCCAAAAGATAACCCCGGTTGCCCCCCTTTTTCCCCCTTGGAAGATCCCCCCTTTTTTCTTAAAATAATAAAGATGTTTGGGTTTTTTAAACAGGACTTTTTAAACCCCCCCCAAAGCTTCCCCCCCCCTTTCCCATTCCCCAAAAACCCCAAAAAGGGGCAACCCTTTTTTCCCCCCCTCCCCCCCCCAAAATTCCCCAAAAACACCCACTCGCCCCCCCCTCCAACAACCCAATACCAAAAACCCAAACGTTCCCGTCCTGGAAAACCCAAACTTCTTTTTAAACCCAAAAACCCCCTGAATGGAAAAGCCCCCCATCTGAAGAAACCCTTTTTTCCCCAAAAATTTTAAAGGAAAAATACCTTCCAAGCTTGGCCCCCCCCCAGTAAAATGAAACCAAGAAGAACAAGGATTTTCCCCGGTAACTTGCCTTATTTGAGGTTTTACCCCAACCACAAAAACCAATTTCCCCCCCCCAAAAAAAAAAATTTGGGTTTTTACCTTCCCGTTTTCCAATTTGAAAAAAACCGGGCCCCTTAAAACCATTTTTAAAAATTTTCCAAAAAACCCAAAATCTAAACAACCTTTTTAAAAAGGGGTAAAATGCCCAATTCAAAAATCCCAAAAAATTTTTCCAGTCACCTTTGGGAGGAAAAATCCAAAAAAACAAAAGTTTTAAAATTGTTTTTCCTTTTACGTGAAACCCGCAAGGGATTGGGACTGGATTTGATTTTGTAAAGCAAAGAACCCCAACAAAAAAAAAGAAGGGACTATAAAAATGGTGTTTTTCCAAAGTTTTTGGCAACCAGGCCCTACCTGAGTAAAACTACTATTTTTGGAAAAAAAGCCATCTCAAAACAAGGGGAAACCCCAAATTTTTGGGGGAGGGCTTTTCCGAACTTAATTTGGCGTGGGGCTTTTAAAAAGTTTTGGGCGTCTTTAAAAAACTAATTTCCTGAACTGTGATGAAAATTCCCAAATTTGACCGCTTTTAAAAAAAAACAAACAGGTGTGGAAAATCCCCTCCCACCTTTTTAAAATTTTAAACATCAAACCCGTTGAGGTGAATTTTTTAATAAAAATTAAAAGGGGGTTTCAAAAGAACGGGGCCAATTTTTTTTTTTAGGTCTTTTTCCGGTTTTTGGGATTGACCCCCCATTTTCCCGCAGGTGGAGGGTTTAAAATGGGGAATAAATTTTATTTTTAGGACCCCATTATTTTTTTTTTAAAATTCCAAAAACCCCACACCCCAACGATTAAAAGGCCTTTTTCACAACGAAAAAGGGGGGGAGGTTCCTTTTAATTTCTTTTCTGGGGAAACAGCGTTTTTTGACCCCAAAAAAAGGTTTTTTATTTTGTCCCCAAATCAATTTATTTTTTAAAGGGGACGGGCTTTTTCTCAGAGAAATTTAAATTTCCCTTAAGAAACCGAAGAAGTTTTGGGTTTTGCCACCTTTTTCCTGAGGACCTAAAAAGGCCCCAAAGGTAAAGGTGGAAATGTCCCTTTCAGTGGCCCCTTTCGAACTTCATTTTTCCCCCGCACATTTCACTAAAAAATCCCCTGTCCAAGCGAAAAAGTTGGAGCTTTTTATCTTTTTCAGACGCATCCATGAAGGGGAATATGTGAGTCTCATTTCTTAAGAGTCACGTATGAGGGGACAACAGAGGTTGGTTTCATCCTAGGTAAGGCACGACTTGCTCCACGGCCAGAGCTCACAGTTCCTAGACTTGAACTTTGTGCCGCAGTAATGGCGGTTGAAATGGCAGAGATCATAAAGGAAGAGATTGATCATCCCATTGACAATACTAGTTTCTATACAGACAGCAAAGTGGTCCTGGGTTATATTCATAACCAGTCCAGGCGCTTTTATGTGTATGTGAACAACCGTGTGTGCCGCATTAGAGAATCAACTACTCCAGAGCAATGGCATTTCGTTACTACAGACCAGAACCCTGCTGATCACGGCTCACGATCTGTCCCTGCTGCAGAGTTGCTGAACACATCGTGGTTCAGAGGTCCAGCCTTCCTTCAGCATTCGGATAACCAGCCAGAGCAACATGGATTTGAACTTCTCGATCCAGACAACGATGTAGAAGTACGCCCAGAGGTAAAGATACTTTGCACTAACGTTTCTAAGGGCACCCTTGGCACAATGCGTTGGAAGCGGTTTTCCACTTGGCGCTCATTAAATAAAACCATGTCACGCCTCATCCATGTTGCACAATGCTACTCTCAGACAAAAACAGACCCAAACTGCACAGGGTGGCACATGTGTAGAACAGCCATCACCCCAGAACTGTTAGAACAAGCAGAGACTCTAATCATCAGAAATGTGCAGTCCGAAGCATATGCAGAGGAAATGCGATGCATCAATACAAGGCAGAACCTTCCTACAAACAGCCCACTCACTAAGCTTAACCCCTTCATTGGAGAAGACAAGTTGTTGAGAGTTGGTGGTCGCATTAGTCGTGCAGGGCTGGGAGTAAAAGAAACAAATCCCATAATTCTACCAGGAAGTAACTATATCACAACCCTGATTGTGGAACACTACCATGAAAAGGTAAACCATCAGGGAAGGCATTTTACAGAGGGTGCGGTCCGAGAAAATGGCCTGTGGATTGTAGGAGTGAAGGGATGCATTGGAAAAGTCATAAGCAAATGTGTGACTTGTAAAAAACTGAGAGGGAAGATGGAAGAGCAACTTATGAGCGAGTTACCTCTGGACAGACTCCAAGTGGCTCCTCCATTTTCATATGTGGGTATGGACATGTTTGGCCCATGGGAGGTCACTTCAAGACGTACAAGAGGAGGACAAGCAAACAGTAAACGCTGGGCAGTACTATTCACATGTTTGTGCACAAGGGCAGTCCACATTGAAGTTGTGGAGGAGATGAGCTCATCAAGTTTCATCAATGCATTGAGGCGCTTCTTTGCTCTGCGTGGTCCTGCAAAACAGCTGCGCTCAGATTGTGGCACAAACTTCATCGGAACCTACAAGGAGATGTCCACAAAAACACAAGAAACGGTCAAAGTACAAAGGTTTCTGCAGGATCAGAAGTGTACCTGGATCTTCAACCCTCCTCATTCTTCACACATGGGGGGAGTATGGGAAAGGATGATTGGGTTGGCACGGCGCATATTGGATAACATGCTGCTGCAAGCTGGTCGTGTTCGACTCAGCCATGAAATCTTAACCACTTTTCTTGCAGAAGTCACAGCCATAATAAATGCACGTCCTTTGGTGCCAGCCTCATCAGACCCAGAGCATCCCCACATTCTCTCACCTGCAATGTTGTTGACTCAAAAAACACAATCTGTACCCCCCATCTGTAACAATGTCGACCCCAAAGAAATGCTCAAAAGCCATTGGAAGCGTGTTCAGTTTCTTGCAGACACATTCTGGAGCAGGTGGCGCAAAGAGTATCTCAGCACACTGCAAACTCGTCAAAAGTGGCACCACAAGAAGATGGATATCAAACAAGGGGATGTTGTACTCCTCAAGGACAGACAGACAAGAAGAAATGAGTGGCCAATGGGTGTCATTGTTAAAACTTTCCCTAGTGAAGATGGGATCATAAGGAAGGCAGAGGTCAAAGTTGCCTCTCAAGGGACTGTTAAGTGTTATCTTAGACCAATTTCGGAGATGGTTCTTTTGTGATCTAGTGATGTTTAAGTTAGAGTTTGTGGTATTCCCAGGATACCAGGCGGGGAGTGTTCTGACATGTGTCATGCGCTTTATTTTGAAGGCTGACTTTGCGGTTTGAACAGGATATGACATCACTTCTATCAGTTATGTGCAGTAGCAAGCAGAAGAGCAGAGAATTCTCTGATGGCTGACGTGTTTCTGTGATTTTTGAGTTCATGAAAGGCATTCCCTGTGAGTATGCAATACATTTGTGATTAAGGATTAAGTTAAGGATTCTGATTAATAAGATTGTTTAAAAGCACGTTTTTGAAGATAAAAGGGAGCCGTTTTTAAGCTAGTTCTGTTATTCATGTTGATACATGTGGTTAGTATTAGCATTTAAAGCATGGTTGCTGTATTTCTTTTCATTTCCACTCATGTATACTGTATTGTTTCATTACAGTTTCACACCTGCCATATAAAGAACAGTCTAAACCCATCCTGGCGTCGGTGACTTATTTTGTGGAGGTGTTTAACTCCTGGATAGTAGAGCTGGGTTCTACGAGGCCAGTACAGCTTATGTTTGTATATTTTACATTGTCTCCTGTTTAAACATACTTGGAATAAATCAGGTAGCTAAAAGTTTATATTTATATCAATATCAAACAGCTGTCAATAAGATGGAAGGAAAGCTATAACTTGATAAAACAGCTAATTTATGCCTTAAACAGCTCAAAAGGAACAAGTTCAAAGAGAAGTGTACTGAAAAATAAGTATCAGTCAAAGTAACACACCTGTCAGTTTACATCAGGTGGTGGTGCTGAACCTTCTCTTACTTCCTGCCTCACATAAAAATAAACTCCTCTGCAAAAACGTACCAGAATGTTGGAAATCTATGGGAGATCTCATTAATATAGCTGCCATGACTGAAACATACTTTATATTTATAATCTAAACATTAGTCTGAACATACCATCCTCACTGTAAAATGCGGCGATCCCGCAAAACCCAAAATTCAGCCAATTTGACTGAGGTTAAGCTAATTTGCAAAGATAAAAGTTAAAATTTCACTACTTAGATGTACAAAGCCAAAAAAAGACAAATCCCAACAAGCCTGTGGTGACTCAGGAAAATGAAAGGTGTGGCAAACTTTTCTTTACTTTTTTTTTTTTTAACACTTTTGCAAAGCAACTTCAAGCAAGTATTACATGATGGGCAGTCTAGATTGCTCTTCATAAGCAGGGTACTAAAGTTCTTTAAAACTAGTTGCAAGGCAGCCAAAAATACATTTAAGAGAAAATCAGTAAACAGCTGCTTTACATAAACTGATGAAAGCCACACCAAGAAACAGTTTTGATGTTCTGGAGATAATGTTGCCCCCATTAGGTGGTGTTGGACATATTAAACAACACTTATACAAACTGTTTAACTCACACAATAAACAAGATGGAAGAAGAGAAGTTGAGCAGTGACACTGCAGTCACAGTCTCCTGGATTCCCTCCAGAGGGCTTTTGCATTTTCTGACAGACTTTATGGCAGCAGCCAGTGTAGATCTGCTGACATCTGCGGACAAGCGTCTACTTCTGAAAAGTAGAAGTCATCTGACTACGATGGGAACTCTGCTCTCTTCCAAGATTTGAGATACGCTTATCACCACTATTCAATGATGCCAAAGCTTAGGCTTCCTCTAGAAAAGCATGTCACAATTTCCTGATACTTTTAGTATCCAGTTTACCTCAGCATCATTCTTCTAGCTCCATTCATTTTCAGTTTATTTTTCATTATTTCTCCTCCACCAGCCTGTCAAATGTTCAGTTTGTTGCTCCAAAGTAGAGAATCTTATTGGTTGTTCAACAAAAACACTTCTTTCTTGTGCTTTTTTACATTTTTTTAGCCAGTATTGGTTTATATGGAGCCATTCAGTGTTTCATATGTGCCGTACTATAGAAACTAAGACCTCAGTTGTTGCTATTCAGTCTTGTCGCAGTTCTTCTGCTGCAGGTCAGTCCAGTATTTATGACCAGCTGCCTTCTCAGGACGTTCACGGCAGCTGCTGGCAGGTTCCTTTTCCACAAGGTAAAGCTGCTTTTTCTCCACCTTTAATTGGGCGTCTCACTGTATCTCCTGGAGCATATAGAAACTTTCCGCAGTTTCTGCATTTTTTAAAATTTGTTGTACCAGACATTAATCTAGTCTCTTAACTTTAGAATAGTAATCTTGACTTAGCTATCTTTGTAGCATGCAATAAAAGATTATCATTGCAGTCAAGGTATTTGACTTGCTCTATCTTAATTGCATCTAAAGTATCTTATTGTGCACTTTATTTGTTAAATTAGATGTCCCTGAGTAATCACCACTTTTACAAATCTAGAATCTTGTTCAGAGGTAGAATAATGTACTGAATAAATTGTTGAAAGTATGTTTTAATGTTCAGTTGGGATATATTCCATTTTACTTCAGTTTTATCTAAATTTGTTGTGATTTATTTATTGGAAACATAAAAAAATCAAACATTTTTTCGATGATCCATATCCAATCAGTGGGTGGAAAAACAATGTCAGATGCAGAACTAGAAGAGGCAAGGCAAGGCATGGCAAGCCAAGGCAAATAAATAAAAGCAAAATAAAAACAAATGAAGATTAAAACATTATAAAAGCAGGTAGTATAACAAATAAAACTGTTGGACCACAACCTTAAACTACTAATGCCTCTGTTAACCTATTTAAAAGCCAAATTTAGCTCTAATCAAATAGGTTTTCAGCACTTTTACAGTCTTATGGAGTTTTTTTTTTTCATATCAGTGGAGCATAGGGACTAAATGCTGCTCCTCCATGGTTGGTTCTAGTTCAGGGTGGACAGAGTAGGCTTGGAATAGTGGTACCTGAGTGGTCTTGGAGGTTGATACACTGACAACAAATCTGTTATATACTTAAGTACTGATCCATTCAGTGGTTTATACACTAACAGAAGGAATTTAAAATCGATTCTCTGAGCAACACTATCCTGATCTTTTTTATATTTGGAGCAACCATCTGTCAGACAGCTGGAGCTTGGCCAGAACAGGCCATGCAGGCATCCTCAATATTAAAAATGTGTGAGCCAAAACATGTAACAAAATAAAATCCTGCCCAACAATTTGAAATGAAACACTGGAGCTAGAGCTTTTTTTCCCTTTTGCAAAATAGAAAAAAAACTATGGTTTATGAAAGTTGATGAATTGCTTAGAATCTTGATCATAAAGCCTAAAAGCAGCCAGGATGAAGCATCTGCGATAACACTCCTTTGTGCACCTAAGGTGCAGCAAGCTTTCACCAAAGGAGCTCTGCAGTTTTGTTACAGCGTCAATGGAAGACATTGACCAATAGTGCACATCTCCTTCCTGGAGCTAAACACTCACATAGGATTATGCCGCCAGCTTTTTACATAAGAGGTTCTTCTCAGTTTTGGAAACTTAATTCTGAAAATACGGTCATGGCAATTATGAACAATTTTAGCGGGCAGTGCCAGGAGAAACTGAGGGGAAGTGTGGGGACTGGGATGAGTGGAGTGGACCAAATTAGGATAGGCTGAGGAGAAAGTAAAGTGACACTGAATTTGCTATGACTAAATCATGTAAGGATCCAAAACAATTTTATGTTGACAAGGAGTCTATTTATTGTACCATTTATTGTGATACATTTATATTCATGATTAGAATTTTCACATTTAGTCTAAACAACAAATCAGGATTAATTATGTTTAAAAGCTCCAAAAATGATTTAAGTTGTGGGAATTTTTAGATGAACTTATCTTCTTAATTGTATTCTTTTTTAAATTAGAGCAATGACAAAATTAAAGAATAGAATTCAACTTTATTGTCATTACATTGTGACAAGTACAAAGCAAAGTAATTAACTCTGCATTTAAAGCTACAGTGTGTAATAATTACAGGCATATAAAGTCAGAAATTTAATATATTATACATAACTATGTTATTTATCATCACCTATGAGCTCAGCCTTTTAACCATAATATTTGCGCTGCCTTAGAATTCGTTATTTATAATTACATAGGAGCGGGTCTCGCAGCCATGGAGGCTGACATCTTTGCGCTACGGCAAGCGCAGAGGCAACAAACTAGCGATTGCGAGATCTCCCATGACGCTCAAAAATAACTACGGCAAGTTGAGAGAGATGAACTGAGACGGTACTGAACAGTAGATGGCAGTATTATGCCTGAGAAGCGTTTAGTCTGCCTGAAACCAAAGAAGAAGAAGAAGCAGGTATACTGCGCATCAGTAACAAGAAAGGTGAACAAAGGCGGCAGGCGTGAGTGACTTTGCAAACTGTTTGGCACTGTGTGGCCAAACATCAGACGAATGGAGGATCATGCCTACTCTGTATCACAACGAAAAGCGGCGGACACCGAACCCCCGTCATCTAAGAAGCGGAAACACGACGAGAATAAACGCAAGCGTGACAAGAAACGACAAAAAACACGGATCAACATTGGCACGGCATTTACACGATGGAAGTCACTGATGGAGGAAAAAGGTTTTCAAAGTGACGCTCAAGTTGCCAGTTTTCTCTTGGACAGGTAATTAATCCTACACACACAATTGTCTAATATCACTGCAGTTTTTGGAGTACAGGATGCTCAGACCTGTCTAAAACAATAACATGCTGCGGCGTGATGATGCTGTTCCTCTCCAGTATACTTATTCAGCAACGTCCCTGACGTTTCACAGGTAATGATTCAGTAATTTTCTGTAAAATAATTTTCTGGATATATACCTCGGTTACTTCTCTCCGGCTCCTTTGGAGATCTTCAAGCGTTTCCTCCTCTGCTCTCACCCCGCTGGCACCCCTCTCTCGCCTGGCCCTAGCTGCACGGCCTCCCTGCCTTCGCCCTCGCCCTCTTCCTCTCCCTCTTCCTCGCGTTGTAACCCCCGTGCCACCAAAATGACTTGGACTCTGTAAACGGGGAATATATATTCTTCCAGCGAACACAATCTCGCTGTTAAACTAATGACTACAATTAGTAGTCTGTTTATATCACCATGCAAAGCAGCTCACCAAAACGTCACAACGATGTAGAAAAAATAACGGGTATATTTATTATCTTAAGTCTACATGAAATCTATACCCTACTCAGACTAATGAAATACTATCTGTAAAATTATCTATGTAAACAAACCTCATCACTTGAGAGGGTAGGTGATGCGGACGTCGTGGAAGAAATTTTGTCCCGTAACGCTCGCCGTACTGTTGGGGGGGAGAAGCGGTGGGGGGGAGATGTTCATGTTGCTGCGGTCTGCAGTCTGACCGCTAGATGTCTCTGAAAATTACACACTGTAGCTTTAACCCATTCCTTTAGGGAGCACTGGGGTGCCATTATGTGGCACCCAGGGAGCAGTGTGGGGTTAAGGGTCTTGCTCAGGGAGCCAGAGTGGCAGTCTGTGGGAGTGGGGCTTCAACTCAAAACCTCTGGGATCCAAGCACAATGCCCTAACCACCAGGCCACCACTCCCCCTTAAACTTATAGCTAAAACTCGCACATGGCCTGGATTATTACCAATTTTTGTTTTATAGTTTCTTGGGAAGAGGGCACCTCTGGTAAAAGAAATTTCCATAACATCCCTTCATAAGTTTTCAATTGATCCTGCTAACAAACAAACATTGTTCACTTTTCTTGTGTTTTTACTTCAGTGAGATACCTCCAGACTTTTTGAGTCCAATGCTGAGGCTGTCAATAGTCACTGCTGCCACCCTCTGGTTGAGTGGGGAACTGCTCGTTCCACCACCTGTCTCACAATGTTGGAGAATCTTAAAAAAAAAAAATCCTGTATCCAGATATGAACTTAAATATAAGTATTGGAGCAATGTGTTTTTGTACATGTTGTCAGTTTATGGAACAGACTGAGTAAAGATATTAAAAAAGCTAAATCTATTCTGTTTATTCTGGAAGAGATGGAATTTTAAGAAAATATAAGAACTAAGATAGTTTATTTTTTGCTTTATTTATTTAATTTGTAATATAAAGCGTGAAAACATTTTTCACATAGCTGTGTGTAAATCAGCTGTGCGTTGGACTGCAGTAAATCTTTTTTATTTAACTATTTTCTTCATTCTGCTCCTTTTCATTTAGTGGTTTTTAATTGTTTTGTTAGGATTATGTGCAAGATAATGAAATAAATAGATAAATAAAAAGCAGTAATGGAAAGCCTGCACCTTTCTCAATGTTTCCAAAATAATTTTACATAGCCATACACATCAAAATTAACAGTGATACCAACAGATATAGACATACAGAAGAAAATACTAGCTTTTCCACAAGTAGGAACTGGAATACTAGAGATCACCTCTGAGTTTCAAGATAAATCTTACACACCATTATATCCTAAAATGGGGCTCTGACATAATAAATATGTACAAGGGTGTGTACCATTTTAACCAATAGAAAGAATTCAACTGCAGTAGATGTGTTTCAACCCACAGAGGGCAGCACTATGACGGTTTTATGTTAAATATTACAATTAAACAAATTACCACAAAAAGTTCAGCATTTGCACAGTAGCATTACGATACCACTCGTAACGGCCAATTTAAAAAGTTTATTTTGTTGGTAATTATAGTTCTTATTATTAAGGTCAAAGGTAAATCTCTGACCTCTTAAATCTATTTTTGTACAGGACTTCTTTTCTGTGGACACATATTTTAATTAGCTGAACATGAAAAACAGGACGCCTTCAAGCATCTGCACATTGAATACCTAATGAACCAGAATTGGAACGGTTGATAATGTTCTGCCTAATGTTTTTGCCGACCCCTTTTAATTTTTTTCTTGATGTCTCACAAGAAAGCATATGTTTATGGTGTTGCCTAAAGACATTTAACTCATAAGTACAACTGAAACCAGACATTTACATTCTCTGTAAAAACATATAATCTCTGTTTACTGCTTTTCTGTTTGGTGTTGCCTTAAAATAGGCTTACATAGTGCATTTATTTAAAGCTAATCAGAAGCTTACAGACCATGGTACCATCACCTTTATCTGGGATTTCCCAAACTGTTCAAAGGAAATCATAGATTATGCAAACTAAATTTGAAAATATTACCTATCTTGCCCATGGTTCTGATGATTTGCAAACAGAAATGATTTTGCTTATCTAAACTGAACATACAAATTGAAAACTTTAGTCTGGATTATTGTCAAATGTTGAGAAAAACACAGTGCGTACAGTGAAATACTGATGTTTCTTGTGTATCTGAAGTTTTTTCCCACCTCATTTTAAGATTTCTTAAAGACTTGTGCATGTCCAGATACACTCAGGCATGATGCTAATGACAAACTGATATTACTGACAGTAAAATTAATTTCCCAAGAAAAGGTTTGTGTCTTTAAAGATTCTTTAAACTCTCAGATGGCACAGCATGACTGAAACAAAAGCTTGTGAATTGGAAAACAAATCTGGAGTTATTGAGGATCCAAAAAGACTCTTCATTCAGCCTTTGCCTCATCTTCTAATTATCCTTCTGATTTCCCCCCTATCCTGTCATCTCTTTATAATGATCTGCACCCTGCACCTTCTGCCCTGCAAGCTGTAACACATACGTATCAGCTGTAATTAGACAATCGCTTCCACATGTGGATCAAACTCCTGCAAACCCCTCAACCCCTACCTTACCCTCCCATCCGCCTACTGTCTCCTTTTTCTCCCTCTTTTTTTCTTATTTCTCTGTCTTGCACTCAGTTACCCTCTGTGTGCCCCTTTTCCTTCTTTCTTTCTTGCTTCTCTTCCGTCATTCCCCTTTCTGATTGAATTACCATAAGTGCAGGTTTTGGCCAAAATATGCCACCTTGTTCTGATTAAAACGCTCTCTGTTAGACTGCAGACTTTCCAAATGTCTGTGAGCATTTTTTTGTTGTATATTTGGGGCAGCGTTTGGAGTTCCTGGGGGGAGACAAAGGGCTGTAGTGCACATGCAGTTTTCGATGAAAACGAAAAATGTAACCAGACAGCTCTGAATGGTGAAAGATGATGAGTTTAAGTCCAAGAATGGGATGGGAATAGAGTGGAAAGAGATGGAGAGTACGGCGGTTGAGTGGAAACAGAGAGCGGATGAGACGGTAATGGTAGTTGACAGAGTTGGGTTCACAACAGGTTCACGGTGACATCATGGTTGAATTTGGGGGAACATTTATAAAGGAAAAACTATTTGCTTTTCATTGGATGCATATGTACCCCTCTAACCACTTTTTCTAATTTCTTTCTCCTATTTCCTCCTAAGACAGACCACAAGCACAATCTGCTGTAATCAGCCTCAGATTTGTATCAGGAATTTAGAATGAGTTTTTCTCTTTCACTGAATGGCGTTAATCTTTGTATACATACAGATGTGTTACAATGTATATGCTCCCTTTTTAATTTCTTAAATTTTTTACTTTTTGTTTAAGCTAAGTTTTTTCAGATAATCAAATACATGTTAACATCAAACAATTACAACCTTGACAAATATAGAAAGGCAGTTCTTAATAAAGACTTCATTCATAAAGGCAGTGATGTCCAAAGTGCGACCTATTTGGCCCCTGAACTATTTTTGGTTCTGTTACCCACTGCAATTCAAAAGTGACTTTGTCCCTAGGGGTGATTATTGGCATGGTGCTGCAATACGATACGATACGTTTCACGATACTTGGATCACAATACGATGTTGTTGCGGTATTACAAAATCACTATATATTGCAATATTCTCCCCAGCTCCCCAGCAAAATGAAATATATAGATAAAAAAGCAAGTGCTGTATATCTTCATAAGAAGATATTGACCATCTAGTTATTTATGTATCCATTTCATTTGGGGTTTCAGTGCAGAGGTATCCCATTTTCCCTCACTGTTTTAGGCAAAAAAATTTATTTAAAAAAAAAAATCGATATTGGGAGCTGAAATATCAAAATTACATTGGGCAGCCGAAAATAATATATAATAAAATATATTCCCAAATAATGTTTTTTGTGACAAACCTGCTTAATGCAGATGGTTCATGCATGAGGATAAAATATAAAACTGTCAGCGCGAAATTATAAAAGAAAAGTAAGAAACTTCTTACTGCTGAAAATGTTAGGAAAACCAAATATTCATCTTTTAGTAACCTCTTCTTTAACGGACTTCTAATTTTTGTCGTACACCTAACTTAGCTTGTATACATTATTTAAATAAAAACAGCATGGAAATACACATCCAAATTCAGTTCTTACACCTGAAAATAGACTAAATGTTTTTGAGATTTTTTTTTTCAGCAGAGCCCAAAAAAGAATCAGTGAACTGGAAGACTGTCTTTTATTTAAGGTAAATGTGCAATAAAAGTTTTGGCCCCAAAATAATTTCAACATCCCTTTTCCAAAAGAAAGCCTGACTACTTTGCTTGATTATAATATCATACATTACATTTTTTCTAGAACAGGTAAATTAAATAGTCACACTCTAAATGTTAGATCTAAGAGATTATATATATTCTTTTGAGTCTGTGTAATGGTGTTATTTATTTATTTTTTTTTTACTGTACAGCACTTTGGTCCCTTGAGAAATTTTAAAGTGCTTTATAAATAAAGTTGGATTGGATTGGATATATGATTGATTTAAATCTTGTTGGCCCTCAAATACTTTTGACTTGACATTTTTGGCCCAACGGACAAAAGGTTTGGTCATCCTTGCATAAAGGGAACTAAACTTGCCTTGTGTAAAGTATACCAAACACCCTTCAATAGCCATTACCCAGAGATGGCAAAAGTACTCACTTTCCGTACTTGAGTAAAAGTACAGATACTTGTGTTAAAAAATACTCTGGTAAAAGTGTAAGTACTGATTAAACTTCTTTACTCAAGTAAAAGTAACAAAGTACAGGCTTGTAAATTTACTTAAAGTATAAAAGTAAAAGTAGAAACCACTTTTTTCATGCCGTTGCCTACATTTTAAATGGATGTCTGCCAATAGGACTAGATCTCCGTTGTGTTCATTTTCAATCATCTCGTCGTCCATACTACTATGCTAACGCCACCACCACCAAGCTGCAATGATTTGCCGCGAATGAATACCGCCGAATCTGTCGGTTCATCTTGTAGTGGTGCGTCAAATGCAATGTAGATTCCCATCCAATTAGATTGAATTTGGTATTGATGACGTGAAAAATAATAATGGTAACTCCATTGAAATGATTCAAAACTAAAGTAACAAGCCAATTTTTTAAAATGTAAGGAGTAGAAAGTACAGATATTTGTGTAAAAATTTAAGGAGTAGAAGTAAAAAGTCGCCATAAAAATAAGTAGTAAAGTAAAGTAAAAATATCAGAAAAATCTACTTGAGTACAGTAACGAAGTATTTGTACTTCGTTACTTCCCATCTCTGCCATTACCTAATTACTATCAGGCTTGTTCAACCAAGAGATTTCTTAAATAGATTCTGTCTGACAAGATGAAGTAGATTAAAAGATCTCAAACAGCAAATCCCCATCGTCTGATCAAAAGAAATTCAAGAACAGATGAAAAGTCAGTGATATCTGTCAGTAAAGGAAAGCTTACAAAGCCTTTTTTAAGAATGGGAATGCAAAATAACATCCAAAATAAGAATTTGCAAGGTTCCAATCCATATTAAACTAAAAAGGCTTGTCTCAATTTCCGCCAAGAGGCATCTTGATGATACACAAGATTTTTTCGCTAATTATTTGGTCTGAAATGACCAAAATGTGATTATGCAGCAGGCTAACAACTGAAAGAACACCACTAAGTCCCCTTTTAGGTTTCAAATTTTTACTAAACTAAGCAATTCTTCAAAGAAGACCAGGCCAAAATTCCTCCACAGTGTAAAAGACTCATTGCTAGTTATTATAAATTGTAGATGTCAGTTTTAAGGGACAAACTTTTTTGCATAAGGCCATACTGATTTGAAAAGCTTTCCGCCTTGGTAGGATGAAATCATCATTTTAAAACAAAATTTTGTGTTTGTTTTTAATTGTTTGATATTCTATATTTAAAAAAACAAACAAACAAGAGGAGGGTTGGCCTAGTAGTTAGAGCAGTGCGCTTGTGCTCTGAGAAGGTTGCGAGTACCCGGTTCGATCCCCACAGCCTGCACTCTGGGTTCCTGAGCAAGACCCTTAACCCCACACTGCCTCCTGGGTGCCACACAAGGGCAGCCCACTGCTCCTCAAGGGAATGGCTTAAATGCAGAGATACATTTATCCAGTGTGAGATCAATAAAGTTAAATTATAAAAACAAAGTGTAAACAAGAAACCTGAAACAAATGTTTCTATAACAAGATTTTTAACTGTGCAACCACTTTTCAGAAGCATGGTGCCATAAGTAGTTGTTTGTCAAACTACGAACAAAATAGGAGAATTTACCCAGTGTTTCTACCCTCCTTTTCCATATTCCTCCATGGATTTCTTGCTCACAGCTCTTGTTTTCTCTCTTGCTTTTGCTCGCCCTTTTTTCTGCCTGGAAGTCTAGCCAGCCCTCACCGCTGGTACAGTATGTTCTTTGTGTGTAGGCATGTTTAGCAGTATGAGAGACAGCAAATATATAAAGGAGCCTTGGGACCAGAAATGTGTTTCGAGTACATATGTGGGTGTGATTATATTTGTGTCAGCTCTTTTTCTTGCTGGAGGAAAATTAATAACAGGGTGTTGTGTCAAATTAAATGCTCTCTCTGTGTTGTGCAAGTGTAGTTTCTGTATGAGCCGTGGTGCCAGCGTTAATTGGTTTACGGGCTGTGCGAGTCTGGTTCTGTTTTTCCAATTCTACTTGCATGTTTTTAGGTTTGTTTGCCGAGAGCAAGACAGCGAGCATGTCATGCATGCCTGTCATCGTCTGGATGCTCGTCCATGCACCAAAGAGACTCACATGACATCAATCTGAGAGCGGTGGGATAGTGATCTCATTACCAACAGCCTGCTGCTGATTAAAACCTACACCCTCTGTCTTAGCAGCACCCCCCATCTCACTATTTTCTTCTTCCTTCATTTTACCTCGGCATCCCTCCTCTCTCCACCCCTCACTCCAGAGTCGCACCACTCTGCGGTTTCTGCACTGCCTGCTGCCAAAAAGGGCCCCATTTCAAATTTTGTAAAAGGTTAAAAGCTCCCAATTCATTTTTTGCTCTTTTCTCAATTTCATATTCCCTGCTCTACATCGTTAAAAATCCAACTTTCAAAAGGATAACTACTGTTATTTTTATTAAAAAGCCTAAAATTATAAACAAAAACCATGTTTCAGGGTGTGTCAGATGAGGATGCATGTACAGGATAAGATGAGTGAACCACTCAGCACATGTGATACAGTCTGTCTCAGTATGACTTTTTCTGACACAGAAACACAAACTTCACTAACTTCTCTTACTGCTGTTGAATGGTGTGGCACTAAGCCAGATGGTTAAACCAGTAAACCTTAAACAGTTGCATATAATGCCTTGTAAAAGTATTTTATACTTCTTGAACCCCATAATAATTTTGAAGTTGCATTCATTCTCTTCCGCTTATGACGGACCAGGTCATGTGGGCAGCAGTCTCAGCAGAGAGTACCAGACTTCCCTCTCCCCAAATACCTCCTTTAGCTCAGCTGGACAAGGCCCTAGATATTCCCAGGCTGGCCAAGAGACATAGCCCCTCTGGTGTGTCCTGGGCCGTCTTCTTGTCCTCCTCCCTGTATGACATGCCTGGAACTTATCCTGAGGCTTTCAAGGGGCATCCAAAACAGACGTCCGATTGAACCCAGATGACTCCTTCCGATGTGGAGAAAGGAGCTGGCTTTACATCAAGTCTCTGCTGGATTGCCAAACACTTCACCATATCTTGAATTGAATGCCCGGAAGGCTTGGACTGGGAACTATTTTTGGCCCTGGCATTTCTACACCTTCACCGGCCCACCATAGCACGGAGCCGGAGCCGGAGCACATATTGTGCTTCGGCCAGAGAGTAAGTGTTGGGGCTGGTATGATTTAAGGAGGGCCGTCCCTCTCACGCTGAAATTCGGACCGGCCCACCGGGCAAATGTCGGGTATCACCGATTACCAGTCCGAGTCTGGTGCCCAGCCACCCTGTGGAGAAAGCTAATTTCAGCTGCTTGTATCCAGAACCTTGTTCTTTCAGTTCACATCCACAGATCCACATTTCATGACCATAGGTGAAGGTAGGAATCTAGATTGTCCAGTAAATAGTAAGCATTGCCTTATGGCTCAGCTTTCTCTTTACCACAACAGCCTTGGCATTATAGTGGCAACCACACTGTTCCATCGTTTGATCTCACGGTTCATTCTCCCCTCACTTGTGAACAGGACCCCAATGTTGTCAAACTCTTTTACTCTTGGCAGGAACTCCCCCCTGACCTAAAGAAGGAAAGCCACCTTTTATCAGGAGAGAACCATGGTTTCGGACTTAAAGGAACCAATCTTAATCCCAGTCACTTTGCGTCTGGCTGTGAACCACCCCAGAGCATGCTGTAAGTCTTGGCATGAAGGAGCATGTGGAAAAACGTAATTTGGATAAAGTGGGATTAAATCTACTGATACTGAAATTAGACCCCTCTGGACCTTGGCTGTGTCTAGAAATCCTGTCTGTAAAGGTTATAAACTGAACCGCTAACACAGAGCCACCCTGCTGGAGTCCGACACGCACTAGGAACATGTCCAAACTAATGTCACCAACCTCCTTCTCTGCATGTCACCTCGGGCAGATGGCCCTTAGTAAAGAGCCCGCACGACTCCATTCTCAAGGGAAGCGGTCAAATGCCCTCTCCAGGTCCACAAAACATATTTGACTGGTCATGCAAAATCTCTTGAACTCTCAAGCACCATTTAGAGGGAATAAAGCTGGCCCAGTGTTCCACAGAAAGGAAGAAAACCACATTTCTCCTCCTTAAGCCAAGGTTCAACAATTAGCTCTCGTCCCAAGCTCCCAGGCATAGGTCTTCCTGGGGAGGCTTAGAATTGTGGTCTCTCTTTATTTGGAACATGCCCTCCTATCCCTCTTCTTATAGAAGGAAACACCCCACCCAAGTCTGCCAGTCCAGTCAATGTCCTGACCACCACACAATGTTGAAGAGAAATGTCAGCCAAGAGAATCCAGCCACATTTAGAGACCTGAGGTACTCAGACTACTTCTTAACCTTTTCACAATAATTCAGGTAACAAGCATATATTTTTATGACTTTTATTGCAGCTACTGTTGTAGGTCTTCTAGAGCTTCTAGAGGTATTCAACAACAGCTTGCTTTCTGTGACTTTTTTTACTAATTGTTTTTTTTTTTTTACTAATTACTGTTCGTTTTATACTTCACACAGAACTACAACAGAACTCTTCTGACTGAATAAGGAAATATATGACTGGCTGTAAGGTGGGTGGAGAAAGAGAACACTCCGAGTTCATTGAGAAAAACCTGCTCCTGACCAGGTTAGCTCCAGGGAGAATGTTACTAGGCCAACAGACACAGAGGAGGAGTAACCTCTCTTACTGAAACTGAAGACTCTGGGTTTCCCTGATTTCATTGTGAACAAACTGACCTTTCTTTAAACCGACCTCAGATCCACAGACACTTAAACGGGCTCTGGGGATGTGGAATGTCACCCTCCTGGGGGGTAAGGAGCCTGAGCTTGTGTGGGAGGTAGAACAATACCAGATAAAATAGTAGGGCTTGCCTCCACACATAGCCTAAGTTCAGGAACCCAGCTCTTTGAGAGAGGCTGGACTAGACTCTGGAGTGACCCCCGTTAGGATAGTGCCCATCTCTGGAATTCAATCACTCTGGGGACTTCAATACCCACTTACAAAACCACAGTGATACCTGAAGGGGTGTGATCAGGAGGAACAGAGCCCAAGCTCTGAACCCAAGAGGTATTTCATTATCAAACTTCTGTGCAAATCATAGATTGTCCATTATGAACATCATGTTTCAGCATTTGGATGCCTATGGGTGCACTTGGTACCAGGACACCCTAGACTAAAGGTCGATCATTGACTTGCAGTTGTTTTTTCTGACCTTCAGTTGCGTGTCTATGACACACCCTTGGTGAATAGAGAGGAGGAGCTGTCCATTGATCACCACCTGGTGGTGAGATGTAGTATATGCTGGAAGAGCATGAAGCTGGACATACTCAGAAGGCCAAGTGAGGGTCTGCTGAGCAGGCCAAAGTGAGTAGTGAGGGTCTGCCGAGAACACCTGGTGGAACCCTTGATCAGGGGCTCATTTAACTCATACTTCCCATATGAGCTCCAGGAACTCATATGGGTTTGCCCCCATTTCAGTTCCTGATTAACTCTTTTGGGGACAAGCCTGGTTGGTTTCCCTTGCAATTCAGGTGTTTTACTTTGAAGTTTTCTTGAAGTAGAGGTGTTTGACTTTGTCACTGGTTCTCTCTTGCTTTGTGACTCATGATATTCCCATCAAGCTCCTCCATAGTTCTGAAAAAATAGACCAGGAGTCTACCTTGATCAGAACTACGCAAGCACAGTTGCAGAGAATCATGATTGTTTTGACCAGCTTATCTGATTTTTCATCAGACGCTATGGCATTTCTATTGTGTTCTGGCCTTTACAGCCGGCTTCATCTAAATTGGTAAATTACACTCAAATCGTATAACTGGATTACCATATCAACCATTTGAAGCACTGTTTCTCTTTTTAAGTCAGCTGAGGCACCTACAGTGGGTTGACTTCAACCCATGTCGTCACCTCAGCAGTTAGGCAAAAACACACAAAGATGACAAAAGGGCATTTTTGTTCTACTTCACTGCTTTCTAAATGGGACTTGTTTTCGCTGTTCTCCACTGTAATCTGTTATTTTATCTTAATTTGCTATCTGCTGTTTGCCAATCTGGATCTTGCCGTCCTTCAAGAATTTTAGCCCTTAATCCTTTACCATACTTATATCACTTTCTCTTCAACTTACTGCTAATGCTTAACACAACCAACTACTTTATCTTGTGTATTGTGTAACATCTGCACGTACAAATTGTTCTGTCTTGTGATGTGGATGCTTATTTCTATTGCTTTTGTACAATGATGATTGGTGCCATTAGCTAACTACCCAATCTGTTGATGAAAATAGCCTGGAGGAGATGGATGGTTTCCACTATTTCTCCTTTCAGACATTGGCTGTCTGTTTCTTATGATATTTCCTTGGCAAGTCACACACGAAAAAATTGTCTTTGATTAACTCCTTAGATCAAGTTATTATACTAGTGGGTTATCAGCAAACTAAAAGGGTGTACTTACTGTTTTTTTTGGGACATTGTTCTTGTAATGGTGTTATTGTATTCACGGTCTACTATACTTTCTGTAGGGGTTTGTTGTATTTGGACGTTCTTGTTACCTCTTCATACTTATCCTTAAGTAGAAACAAAAGTACTTGTAACTGAAAAAGTCTGAAGTATTGCCCTCTGGTAGTTCAGCCCTTTCTATTGGGATAGCTGTCCCTCTCTTGGATTACATTGGACTTTATGTAGTCAGACTGAATGACATTCCAATGTCATCACTATTTATCTTTCAGGGAGTCCAAGTTTTTTGCTAATATATTTTTGGAAATCACCTTGTTGCTGCCAAAAAAGATATTTCATGCCTGTCAAACCAAACATAATTCATTATTTCCTTGGTATAGACACCAAAGTGAATAGAAAGAACTTAATTATACAAAAACAGTTACGAAGGGCCTCAAGACTTTATTATTGTTATTTTCTTTTGTTTTTTTTTTTTACATATTTTCTGTAAACACAGTACATGGTCATTCTTTGATCTTAGAGACAGATCAAACTGAGACATAAGGAAAAATCTAAAAGGCATTATCTCACCTCTTGTTTTCACTACCTAGATCACCTATACTTCTACAGTAGTTTGCTGAATGGGTCTGCAGTGATTTGTTGCTGTTGAGGCAGGTCAGATAATCAGTACACAACTTTATCTTTGACATGAAGAGACAGAAATCTCTACCCTCCAAGGGCTGGTTGGCCAGGTTTGATGTTATCACAGGTCAGATGTTGCTTCATTAAATATTTCCTTACCAGAAAATCACAGGGCTGATTTGCTTAGTAAAATCGTGTAGGAGGAAAAGTCCTTTGAATAATTGTAAATCCATGGAGACTGCAAAGAGAGAGGCCCTTTGTCTTTTTAAGCCAGGGTGGATGGCAAGATAGATGCATACTTCCATTTGCATTTTGATGATTCAGTAAGAAAGTTTTTCTTGCCAGGTTTGAGTGATAGTCCTGAAAGATTTTGCTACTAAGACTTGTATTTTTATGAGTGTTGGCTTTAGATTATGTTATTACCATTAGAAACGTTAAAGTCATAATGAGCAATTTGATTGGCCTGATTTCTTAGTCCCTCAGGTTAGATGGCCGTAGTCTAAAAGTCAAGGCATGAAAGAATGGAACGAAAGCTATGGACTGATATTGATACCCCCAAAGGTGTGCACCACTTGCCAGATGTGTGTTTGTGTATGTCAGTGAGTTAATTGCTGTTTCATGACTGTGGCTGCTTGTACATGCATGCATAAGTCAGCCTATCCTCAAGTGATGAGCAGAAAAAGACACAAACTCTGAGTCTGAGAGCTAACAGTTTGTTGTGTATTTGAAATCCCACTCAAGAGTGTTGACTGACAGCGCGTTTTAGATAGACTGAAGGTAAAGAGTGACTTTGAGACAAAGAAACCGAAGCGGGTGGGAGCGGAGGGGGTAGCAAGTTGAAACCTAAGCTCTCTGAACCCTGTTTTCCCTGCCTTCGGGCATTTTGTGGCTGGTAAAAATATGTGCTGTATATTTGAAGTGTTATATCACGTGACAAAGGCAGGGTTTGTGAATCAAAGTACACAACGATTTTAGGAGGAGGGAAAAAGAAAGAGAGAAAAGGAAAGAGGGTGTACACTGGTGAGACAACGACGAGAGAGAGGGGAAAAGCAGAGGGAGGTGGAATGCAACAGGCTGAGCTCTGTTGTCGCTCTGAAATGGACTTCTGACTGACAAACGCGACAAGGGCGCTCCATTTCAAACTCTCTTCTGCCCCTGATTCTTAGAGGCGTCCAACATCTGGCAAGTTCACTTTTTGCTCCCAAGGCTTGCTTATAACTTTAAATCTGTTGGTGGTTTTAGAAACGGGAAGAAGACAGGCAGAGGACGTGTCAGAGCATGAGTGAAAAGTGTTCCTCTTGTCCCTCTCCCTTTTTGCGTGTGAGTCAGTGTGTGTTTGTGGGGCAGCATGAGTGGGTAGATTGTATTTCTCCTGGACAGTTTTAATTAAGAACAGATATTTGTAGAGGAGTCGAAATAACAACAAAACCAGCTTAGAGCGGGGGAAAAAAGCTTATCAGGACTCAAACTTGGTCTAGTGATGAGTGCTTTGTGCTTTTTCGCCCTGTTTACAGTATGAGGGGATTTTATCCTTGAAATTAGTCAGTCTCTCAGCAGCAAACAACAATTAATTTTCCTCTGATGTAAAGATCAGTTTTTGTCCGCTTTGAGGCAATCGCGTTCTGTTTTCCTCTAGAAGACGAAACCTGCTGTAGCCTGAAGATTCTCAACTGACAAACTGACTGTCAAAGATGATTGATCACTCCATCATCACAAATAACTCTAGTCTACCTGAGCTCAGTACAGTCCCCAAGCCTTGCCCCCTCATCACCATAGGAGGCACTGACTGTTGGATATCATAAGGCAATCTGCTGTGTGGGTTCACCGCTGCTGCTTTGAAACATGTGTGTGATTAAACTTGGTGACCCTCTCGCACTGAAACACCAGGTTTTTGATATAGACTGAATCACTTCAAATAGCATCCTTTGTGTGACATATGGTGTATGAATAGAAATTTGCTGCTTGATTGATGATTGTGATTAAGATGTAATTTGCATCCAAAGTGCTTCCTCTTATTTTTGGATTTCAGAGCTGCGTTTGCCAGTTTATCAGAATCAGCCGGTTGGTTGACTGGAAAAGTGAGGGGTGTTGTCTGATACTTTGTAGGTTTGAATCATATTTTGTAAACCAGAAGTGCTTTGTGTCATTTCTTAAACTTTTATGATGGGATTGGTAGTACTTTTGATTGTACTGATTCACTATTATTACTTTACTAAAATGATTAATACATAAGATTACTTCACCAAAACATTCAGTTTATTCAACTACATTTTCTGTTCCCTTACATTTAAAACGGACAATCAACATGGTTTCAGTGACATTAAAGTGTGTTATTTACAGGACTTCCTTGTTTTTATAGTTACAAAAAACAAAACAAAACATTTTTTTTTTGTTTTTTTTTTGTTGTTTTTTTTGCATTTTAAAACAAAGTTGTAAAAGGAATAAAACTGTGCTATTTATGTAATTTACCATTTTAAAAAACTAAATTTTGAAATGTAAAATTGCGCTCACTAAAAATCCACATTATTTATTTATTTTTTCTTTTGCTGTCTAGGTATGACCATTGTTGTCATTTATATAGATATTGAGGTTGTTCCAAATACTGATTAGCAATTTTTTTTAGGTTGGCCAATTGAAAGAATTTACAAAACAATGTACACATGTTTATGAAGAACTTCAGTAGAGGTTTGTTTAAATCAGAAAATACAAAACTATGTTTAGGACATACAAGCAGGGTAATAAATTACATATTTTTCCTTGGGAGGCATTGTAGTTATTAGACATTAGCCACTGTTCACCATTGATGAGTGTCGCTTTGACTATATGATTGTGAAAATCATTATGTGTGTTGAAAATACACTGTAATCAGCGGTGCTTTGCAAAATTAGGGAGCTTCAAATTATTCTGATATGAGTGTCAGAAGATTTTGCATCCAGGATTACTTACTTGAAAGAAATCCTCTAATGTTTACAACACTGCCTGTATACATTTGCGTTGAAGTCTAGATACTAAAGTGAAGACAGGAAATGCTGAGTGGTTATTGGGGTGACGCGATCAGAAATTAAGGGTGCTTATTTTGTAGAAGGGAATTTGTCCAGTTTAACATTGAGATAGACTAGATACATATTGTAGGCAGTCAATCAGGACGCCCTCCAAATAAGACAAACATGTCCAATGTTGAGAAGTTCGTCTTCATAGTGCTGAGTGAAAACATAATTTAGAGAAGACCATCATTTTCAGTTTCACCAGAAGGTCTTAAATTGTGCTCAGTGATAATGGTTGTGATTCAACTCGGTTTGTCCACACAAATGTTTTGTTTGTTTGAAAGACTATGTGAAGAAAAGGGGTAGTTATAGCGAAAACCAATCAAACCCTGATTCTTACAGTTAGTAAGTGAGTGAATAAGCAGCACTTCCACTACAGTACTAGTTAGCAAATCACCCTAGTGTCCAGTACAGTCATGAATCTTGATTAACTCATTTGTATTGTAAGCAAGTAAGTCAATTAGCACCATTTCTAGTATAGTACTACTGGGCAAATCATTCCTCTGCAACATTTTTCTACATGTCCAGTGGGTTGGTCTACACAAACTAACTTTAGCCGTTAGCTTGGAGAAACAGAAGCTATCATGTGTGAGTCATAGAACAGGAAGTTCCCCACCCGACGGTCTTACTCTGACCCTAACTGAACTGAGAAAGTAAGAGAAAAGTCAAAGAATTGATTTGATTTGGCACATTCACACAAATATTTTTTTTATTTGAATAACTCTTACATGTAATAACTCTTACAAGTAATGGGATTCCTCAAGGTTCCATACTCGGGAACTCTTTTTTTAACATCTATACCATCCTAGGTTGATTAATACAACAGCATTTGCTAAATCTATGCTAAAAATGGTTAACTGTATTTCCATTCAACCGCATGAAATATGTTTACATTTACTACATTTGCATTATATTTACGATATTACTATGTTGTAAAAACGAGCATTTTGGTTCAACAAGTTCAACATCTGAAACCAGCACTCAGTTAGACTCAATGGGGCAAAGTACCAAAGCTAATGCTGGGTGTCATCATGCACGCAGATGTAAGTCTCTGCATCCACATATTTACTTTTAGATTATATTACCATCGTGATAACATTAACAGACTAAAAGATTTTCTTAAGAAACACAAAAAACAATGCAAGCTAAAGTTTTTGTGAAGATGTCTTCGGCAGCTTGTTTACAAATATTAAACAGGCACCTGCCACTCATCTGAAACGATGAAATATACCCAAGTAATATAAATCACACCTTTTCTTAATTCACTGCACTGGCTTCTGGTTTGTTCTTTGAGAACAAAACGCACAAAAGCACTTTCTGAACCATGGCTTAATGACTCCACACATGCTCTCAGATAAGCTCCGTGTATCTAAAGAAGTTCTTCCTGAAAGCCTGTCCATCTATCAGGGTGCCGTTAAAGCTGGGAAAATTTAATATTTGTCCAGTCTTGTCTCTTGTAATAGTCACAAAAGTCCTTTTTTAAACATTTTTAACTCTCTTGTAAATCCTTGTGTGTTTAGAGTTTTCAAAAAAAAAAAAATTATTGATAGCGTATCTGCTCTTAGGCCACCTGGCTGCTCTTCTGTAGGTCCCAGCCCTGAACTCACTGTTCCTCCCCTAAATACTGTTTTTGATCAGTTTGAACCTGTGTGTCTCCCCTCACTGGCCAGTGTAGTTTAGCATCTCAGACCTACAAATGGTCTCTCAGACAGCATCCCCTCTCTTCTTTTTAAAGAGGTATTCACTACGGTGGGTTCTGTCATACTTTTATTTGTTAATTCCTGTCTCAGCACAGGATTTGTTCCAGTTGCCTTCAGACATGCTGGGGTACAACCTCTGATCAAAAAGAAAAATCTGGATCCCTCTGTGCTGTCCAACATCAGACCTGTCTTTAAACTGCCATTTTTATCTAAAATTTTAGAGAAAGTGTTTTTTATTTAGATCCAATAATTTTTAATGGCTAATGATATATAGGAAAGGTTTCAATCTGTCTTCAAACCTTCGCATAGCACTGAGACAGCAATGCTGAGAGTTTTTAATGATCTAATGGTGACCGTTGACTCAGGAAATCCTGCTATACTACTGCTCCTTGATCCAACAACAGCCTTTGACACTGTGGACCATGGGATCCTCTTAGCGTGACTTGAGTAGCGGGTGGGCATTACAGGATCTGCTCTCATGGTTCCAGTCCCTTTAAGTAACTTCCCTCTGGGATTATTAAAGTATGTCTGAATCTGATTCTGAATTGACTGATCAGAGCTTTTCTGTGCAGCTAGGTGATTTTATCTCATCTTTAGCCCCTCTCACTTCTGGGTTCCCCCAAGGCTCCATTCTTGGTCCTATTCTTTTTCTTCTGTATATGTTGCCATTAGGGTCAATTTTCATGAACCATAATCTTTCCTTTCATTGTTATGCTGATGATGTCCAGATCTATTTTCCGTTAACATCAATATCCAACAACCCCGCACACTCATTTTTTGACTGCCTAAACGATGTTACCTCAAACTCAAACTTTCTGAAACTAAATGAAAGCAAGACCGAAATCATTATGTTTTTTTGTGGTCCAGCAGACTTTCCTGCTGGCTTTCTGGGCCCCCTTACACCTAACATTCATCATTAGTAAAAAAAATCTTAGTGTAATAGGTTGAAATTCGATCACCAGGTTAACTCAGCCGTAAAATAAACAGCTTTTAACAGGTAAGAATTTTATCAAAAAGGTACCTGCCTTGCAGAGATCTGGAGACTGTAATACATGCTTTTATTAATACGAGATTGGATTACTATAATTCATTATATGTTGGCCTGGACCACTCACTTTTGCACGTAAAAGTGACTGAATGTAAACTGGCCTAGCTTTACTGCACTGGCTCTCGATTGCTTTTAGAATCTTTTTATTTTTTATTTTATTTTATGTTTTTAAAGCTCTTAATAGCCTAGCCCCCCAGTATCTTACTGAGCTCCTCCTAATCCATGCCTCTGCAAGAACACGGAGATCCTCCAATCCGCTGTTACTGCCAATGCCTAAAACCAGTCTTAAAACCAAAGGTGACCATGCCTTTGTGGCTGGAACAACCAGCCCTGGCACATTCGATCAGCACGATCTTTTGAGGTTTTTCTTCTCCCTGGCTTTTAATCAAGTCTAAGTGGACATCTGGCAAAAACATTTTTATTACAATTTTTATTTAAATTTTAACTTATTTTATTATATTTTATTTTCATTCTATTTTATTGCATTGTGTTTATGTATTTTAGCTTCTAAGTTTTTAACTTATTTCCTGCAACTGTGATATCCGTACAGCACTTTGGTAAACCCTGGTTGATTCAAATGTGCTTTATAAATAAAGTTTGAGTTGAGTTGAGTAAAAGGATATAATTCAACAGCTTGTTATTGGTCTAGAAACTACTAAATGGTCTTTGCACTAAAAACCTTTCAGATATGCTCCTAAAGTCTTGAACCGTTCACATCGTTAAGGTAATAAGGGACCTGCTCAATTGGTGCACCTGAAACCAAAACAACAGTGGGTTAATTTGTATATTCTCTTCAGCTTTCTCAGAGGCCACAAAGATTACCATCCGTCTATGATAGTTTAGGAAGAAAATGTATTGTTTATTTCTTTACTGTATCTAATGCTTCAATTTTACTATTATCTTTTTATTGCATATCATAACTTTAGGATACTTTTTCTTACCTTTCTCTGTTTAAAAAAAAAAAAAAATTCTGCAAAAGCAAAAAAAAAATCCTCAGCTCCCAGCATCTGTCATTTAACACAGCATGTTGAGTGCTGAGCAAATCAACGATGTGAGTCCTTGCCACCAGCCGTCTTGGAAACTCCTGACAGATCCGTTTCAGATTATCTTTCCGTAGTGTCCGGAAGAATTTTCATCAGCATGGTCCAGTGAAAAATGGATGAGTCTGCAGTGGAGAGGGTGGGTGGGGGTCGGATCAAGATGGTGTGAACAATGTATCATACAGTATATTAGACATCACATTGTAAACATGCTTTCCATTACTTGGTCATTTCTGTAGCCTAGCAGCTATTAAGTTGCTTAAGAGTAAGTAGCTGTTGTAATGTTTCTTTTTAGTTTAGTTGTGTAGAGGCAAATGCTGGAATGGCTTGTGTGTGGTTGGATGGTCATGTGTTGGGGTGTGCTAACTTCTTTAACTTCGCTCCAGTCTCATCTTTAATCTCCTCACTTTTAAAGAATGACAGCCCCTCAGGCTGTCTGGCTCTTCTTTTTTCCTATTCCCTGTGTCTCGCTGCCTTCTTTCTTCCTTGTTCCTATAATATAAAAAATAGGGGCAAATTCTTCACTCCTTTTTTCTGATGCATGTCAGCTGAGTTTCATTTTGTATGGATTTGTTGTCTCAGTTGCTACTTTCAAGACAAAGATGCAGCCTTTTTCAGCTTGTTACGACACCTCTATTTTGTAGTAAAGCATTGTCTGCTGATTTATTCTGAGGGATTTTTTCAGTAGTCGTATACTGTTTACAGTCTGGTTTGATGTTCCCTTTTGTCAACAAAGATTGAAAAGTAACTTCCCGACATTTATTTTTGCTCTTTAGTTTTTCAAACTGAATTCTAAAAGCCACAGTTTCTAAAGATTGTTTGTAATCATATCCTGGGTGCTGTTGCTCAGTACAAGCTATAAGTCCTTTTTGGCATGCTTTTAATCCACTCTAAGAAGGAACATCAAGAAAGTGATTGATCATTTTTGACTTTAACGATAAATAAAAATAGTCCTACTGAAGGCTTGAATGAGATTTGACCTGCTGAGCCTGAAGTGACAGTGGCTGATCCCAGAGCTGACCTGAAGACCTTCAGCAGCCCCAAAGGGTTTAGCGTCATAATGACAACATTATGTGTCTTATTTAACATTGTTCCCTATGTGAACCTCATTAGAATCAATGACACAGAATCCACCGGCTATTGGACCTTTGTTCCTTTTACCATTTAATACTTTTTACTGCAACAGTTTATAAAAACCATCATAATCACCATTTATAAATGGTAAAGAGACTGGATAGACTGGGGAGATTGGTTAAATTAATGATTAACCAATAGTTTATTAATGTTTGAAATAAACTGCATCTAAACCATCTGTTGGTGTTTGGTGGCAATTGGAATTTTGCCTCTCCTTGGTGTTCTGATTGGAGGCTCTGGGGAGGATTCACTAAAACGTAGAGTTGCTATCAGTTGGTGTTTACTAAAACCAAGTTGTTGCTTTACATCGGTGCATTGTGGGACAGTCAGGCTCAGTTGGGCTCTATTAAGAAGCTGCTTTAATTGTTGCCATCTGACTTTCTGATAGTTTTGAGTACTGCCAGCAGATACTGCCTACATCTGTACATTTCTGCTCATCTTGCCTGGCGCTTAAATGATTTTCTGATATCATCAGAGGTCATAGAAGAATGAATATACAGGTTTGAAGTAATAGAAAGGCATAGGGTGATAGTGCCCTCAGCAGGAGCACCATTGATCACTACTGCACACATACTATTCAGCCTGAAAACAGAAGGGCCACAGCAGCCGGAAGGCCTCACCTATACCTGTTGTCAGCTAAGAGCAGGAAAATTAGACTACAGTTCCGATAGACACACTGGGGGAAAAAAAGTTTGGTTCCAATGATTGTCATTTGCCTCTGCAACAACCAAATGGCAGCCATGTTAAGGTTAAACTATCTGTATAAACAACAAGGAAGGCCTGGATCCATCCAGCTTTCAATCAAAGTTTCTGGGCTTTTAGTACCAATTTAGAACCGCTGTAACACCACAGCCTAAAGTGTTTTTACTAACCATGTCCATCCTCGTATGACCACAGTGAATTAATCTACTGGTAAACATCATCTAGAGTAAAGCAACCAGTCACAATGACTGCAGTCCAGATGAATGAAACTACAATTTTCCTGTTATATCATAAGGCAGCAAACTGGCAAAGTCCAAATGCCTTGTTGTTTTCAATGGTGGTATACTTAGAAAACCAAGTATCTATTTAAGAGGTGCATGAAAAACTTTGACAATCACTAATTGAAAGTAGTTGTATATAATACATTTATTATCTCCTGTGAATAAAGGGGGCTTTATCTGGCTCCATAAAATAGCATCAAGGAGTAAGAGGTCTGTCAGGATTATTTAGGTTTGATTTGGACTCAAAAAATTTCATAGTAGGATTTGACACTCATGAACATGGATGGAAATAAAGAAAGGGTTTAATATGTATAACATTCAGAAATTATTTACATTCTAGTACGCCGAGTTCCAAAGTTAGGGTCATGACCCCACTCAGGGTTGTTGATCAGCCAGTATGGGGTCTTGGGCGCCACTATAAATTAAACTAAACAATAAACATTAATTTGAAATTATTAAAGATATAAATCACTAAAGGTGGAGAAAACGAACTACTTTTACTATTTTAATAGTAATATTTAACAACTTTTGTTGAAGTTTATATATTTAATACGTTTTTTGGCTCATGAGTCGACACTGGTACCATTTTTTTCGTGGGTCAGAAGCTGAAAAGTTTCAAACCTCTGTTCTAGTACGTCAGTTCACATTCATAAATTATTGTTGATTTATGAGATATTGATTATTATATTTGTTTTATATTTACAAATCTCGTTTATATGTCATCTGAGTCTAATTAAGACTGAGTGCACAGGGTCTTGGGAAGTGCTATGGTTACCGGGGAGGTTTTCTTTTGTTTGCACACATTATCTGTTAGACTTAAGTTATTTTTCCGGTTTCTAAATCTATTTTAAGAGTCACAGGTGATGTACTTCAATTATCTGATGAACCCCAATAACTAAAATCTTCTTTCATTCATGCTAATATCATCAGTCTTATTATGAATCACAGTTAGAGAATTTTTTCCAAAATCCTTAAACCTTCAGTCAATCATTAAAGAGAAAAAAAGCACCACAAACAAACTTTTGCTTTACCAAAAGTATTCACTTCCAGGTTTTGGCTGACACAAGCTATTTTATTTCTGCAAAAAAATTATTTTAGGCTGAAAAATGTATCTCTATCCAAAAATGTGGCTTCAATTTAAATCGTTAGCCTTGTCCTTCTTAGATGTCTTAGTCCTCTAAAAGCTCAACAAAAGAGGCTGGATCATGTCAGCTGGAAAGTGTTTCAGTAAGATGGAAGCCTGGTAATGATTCCTTAACATGTTTTCAGCAATAATACCCATAGAACAAATCGATTCTTGTTTTATATTCTAATATATATACCCCATTGTGTACATTCTCAGCTTGCTAACAACATAATTTCTTTCGTAAATTAAAGTTATGTGTTCACCACAGCCAGAAACATTTTGTGGCTGTATAAAAGCTGTCAGAAACGGATGGTTTATCGCCAACTTGTATTGCACGACTCAAGAAACATTTTTTGCATGTCAGTTTGACATGAAATATATATTATGGTCATTTGTTGGAAAATCTAATTATCGTTGTTTGTTGGCTGTTTCTCCCCCTTCAGTAATGGTGTGGTGTCATCATACTTGCACATTTTCCATGGTGTTAATCTTCACAGCTCATCTTCAACTGTTTTAAAAGACCAAGTTTTAGCTTGCCAATTCTTTAAACTTGTGATCGTACTGGCATGAATTTAATCTGGTGAAAAAAACAATCGTTATTTTGAGGCATGGCTTCAGCTTTCCACCAGGTAAAATTTTGTTTTCTGTTTCTTTGTTCTTTTGTTTTTTTTTCTACTCTGTCCTGATGCTTATTTACTAGTATGTAGTACTTCATGGTACTTCATGTCCTACTAAACCACACATTCTTTTGTTTCCCGTCACAAAACCCTTATCCTCTCACAGACTTTTTTAGTGGATTTACATTGTGCAAGGTGAAGAGAAAACCATGAAGGCGGTTTGTTAGATCATTCCCTACAAATAAGGAAACATGTTTTTTGAAAAGAAAGATGATTATTGAAGGAAACCATGTTAGATTTTTGTAGGAACAGGAGCTGTAGGAGAATTTCCAATTTCAGATTCATGTCAGTACCTTTTTTCAACCAGATATAATACTTAACAGCAATGTACACATTTTTCCTTGTATCTAATTTGTCCAATTAAAGTCCATCCATCCATCCATCCATCCATCCATCCATCCATCCATCCATCCATCCATCCATCCATCCATCCATCCATCCATCCATCCATCCATCCATCCATCCATCCATCCATTATCTGACATTCTATTAGTGTTATAAGGAGATTCTAGATGAAAATTGACATACGCCATCTGAGACATTTCATTTCAAAATGATAAAATAGTAAAACTTAATTGCAGATTTTCTCTGCCTTACTGTTATCAGCTATTCTTTATTGTCTGTCTGTCTCCCACAGTTGTAATTAAACATAGTCCTTTTGATATCATGTTTGTACCCAAAACATATGCATGTAACTGTAATGGACATGATCTGATATCTTTTTTTTTTTATAATGTCACTTTTTCAATCATTCTCATTTATACTGTTTTGGGACTGGAAAAAGTGACCAAAATAGTTTTTTTTTTATTAACTTACCATGGAAATATCCTACATCACATTATTATAATTGTTGATTAAGGAGTTTATAATAACTGATTAATTTCTTTGAGGGATGTGAAAAGGTACTTATCTTCTCATTTGACTGCAGCTGGAAGGGTGTGCTGTATGAGGATTGTGCAACCTGTCTTAACACAACCTAATGAAGATAAATGCTTTTGTGTCAAAGTCTCCAAATGGACCAGAAAAAAAGTTATTGATTTTTAGCTGATCTTTTGATTATTTTTATTTAAATATTGCTTAAATAGAACACCATATATTGACTTATATCAACACTGAAGTACAAACCTGCCTCTAAATACGATTTCTGTAAAAAAAAAAATTTCCTTTTACAATATCATTTACTCCTCAGGACAAAGTTAATCTTTTGAATTTCTGTTTAGCTGATCACTGCACTGGATGAACCAAGTTGAAAATGAGAAAAAAAAAAATCCTAAACAAGTAAACAAAATTCTATTAAAGTGTATTTTATGCATACTGTGGATATTAGAAGATGTTTTGAACTTGACCTCTTTGTCTCTTCCTTGTACCTCCAACATGATCTAAACTGCCTCCCACTTTCTTTCATTTTATCCTCTGCCACAGTATGAAGCATGGCTTTGGCTAAACCTTTCCTAAAGTTCAGACGCTTTCAGATTTCCCCTAAGCCTTGCCAAACCCCAAAATTTACCTTACACACACTTAAACACATGTTGGTTTGATGAAGCTAAACAGACTAAAGTAATAAAAAGACTACAACCATTCTTTGAAATCCAAAGCAGAGGTTGGGTTTCATATCAGAGAAGGACAGTGAAGTATTTATAGAAAAGCAAAGTCATTCTTTTCAAAGCCAACCATACAGGGGCAAACACAACTCAATGAAGAGTAGTAATGAGGACAATTTTCAAGAACTCTTTACTACAGCAGCAACCTACCACCCCCCGACATATCATTAAATGACAGCACAGCATATGAGATTTCTTAGAGGGAAGCAGCCAGCATCTATAAAACATTAACAAACTACCTGGCCGGTATCTTTGTGTCTCTTGCTGGAAACACACCACTAAGAAAGTACAAAATCCTACACTCTTAAAAAAAAAAATTCTATGTTTAAAGCAAGAGAAAAAAAAAACACACTGTACCTTTCAATGCCACTTAACCCTTCACCTGTATACCCACATTTGAAGCAGTGGAAAAATTGAGGAATCCAAACAACAGGACAGATTTCACCCCAGATCAGACCTGTAGCCTGCAAACATAACGGACTGGCAGGGCCATTATACTGTCATTATATTAAAAATGTCATCATATTTCAAGTATAATGACAGCTTTTGCAAGAAAAGCACAGCTTTGCTGCGATATCACCAGTGTCACTGATTGTAGCCAGTCTTTACATGGAGGAAAAGGAGAAGAGAAGCCGGAAACCCCTTCAAGCTAACATTATTAAGCTGCTGGTAACACTTGCATCAAAAGCAAAAAGACATAAAAGCCCTCATCAGACATATTCATTCATTGGACATTAAGTTAAATGGTGAGGAGGAATTAGGAGTCTTGTGGTATACATGGATGGAGACTGAAGCCTTAACACATAAAGGAAAGGTGGTGAGACCTCAGATTTTAACTTCCTGAAACATACAGTCCGGATTTAAGCAGGTGTTTACATTAAATACAAATGCCATTAAAAGGACACATGAATACATTTGTTCATAAATATAATTAAAATGTGAAGAATGAGTCTTTCCAAAAAGCTTTAAAGCCTCAAACTTTTTCCTCACTAGCTCTAAAGTTAAAGAAATCTTCAAAAGATGACTAAAAGTGGTCTTCCAGAAAAATTACAACAGTAACGAGAAGCTGTTTGATCATTAAATTGGATTTATCTTGACATAAATATCAAGATGTAATCACTCAAAAGTATGAAGCGTTCCAAATTCAAGATATTTAATATGAAAATCGAATAAAGCATGACCAAAAATATACGGGTGTGCTCGAAAGTTTATATATGGTATCCTCCCATTAAAGAAACTGATAAAGTCACACTGGTAATTGAAATTGAAAAGTAATAAGACAAATTATTATTTTTATTTTTTGGCCCCCGTACCGATACCTGGCTGTGTAGTATCGGCCAATACCAACACCATCTGTTTGAAATTGATGTGTGTGTCTATATATATATATATATATATATATATATATATATACCAGGACACCACCAGGCACCAGGACACCCTAGGCCGCAGTTCGATGATCGACTTTGTCATCGTTTCATCTGACTTGCGGCCGTATGTCTTGGACACTCGGGTGAAGAGAGGTGCTGAGCTTTCCACTGACAACTACCTGGTGGTGAGTTGGCTCCGGTGGTGGGGGAGGATGCCGGTCAGACCTGGCAGGCCCAAACGTGTTGTGAGGGTCTGCTGGGAACGTCTGGCGGAGTCCCCTGTTAGGCGGGGCTTTAACTCCCATCTCCGGCAGAACTTCAAACACATCCCGGGGGAGGTGGGGGACATTGAGTCCGAGTGGACCATGTTCCGTTCCTCCATTGTCGAGGCGGCTTATCTGAGCTTCGGCCGCAAGGTTGTCGGTGCCTGTCGTGGCGGCAACCCTCGAACCCGTTGGTGGACACCTCCGGGGAGGGATGCTGTCAGGTTGAAGAAGGAGGCCTATCGGGCCTTTTTGGCCTGTGGGACTCCGGAATCAGCTGATGGGTCCTGGCGGGCGAAGCAGCATGCGGCTCGGATGGTTGCTGAGGCAAAAACTCGGGTGTGGGAGGAGTTTGGAGAGGCCATGGAGAAAGACTTCAGCACGGCTCCGAAGCGATTCTGGTCCGCCATCCGGCGTATCAGGAGGGGGAAGCGGTGCAGCACCAACACTGTTTATAGTGGGGATGGTGTGCTGCTGACCTCGACTCGGGACGTTGTGGGTCGGTGGGCGGAATACTTCGAAGACCTCCTCAATCCCACCAACATGTCTTCCATTGAGGAAGTTGGGCCTGGGGACTCTGGACTGGGCTCTCCGATCTCTGTGGGCGAGGTCGCTGAGGTGGTTAAAAAGCTCCTCGGTGGCAGGGCCCCGGGGGTGGATGAGATCCGCCCGGAGTTCCTTAAGGTCCTGGATGTTGTAGGGTTGTGTTGGCTGACGCGACTCTTCAACATTGCATGGACATCGGGGGCAGTCCCCCTGGATTGGCAGACTGGGGTGGTGGTCCCCCTATTCAAAAAGGGGGACCGGAGGGTGTGCTCCAATTACAGGGGAGTCACACTCTTAAGCCTCCCCGGCAAGGTCTATTCGGGGGTGCTGGAGAGGAGGGTCCGTCGGATAGTCGAACCGCGGATTCAGGAAGAGCAGTGTGGTTTCCGTCCTGGTCGAGGAACGCTGGACCAGCTCTACACCCTCAGCAGGGTCCTGGAGGGTGCATGGGAGTTCGCCCAACCAGTCTACATGTGCTTTGTGGACTTGGAGAAGGCGTTCGACCGTGTCCCTCGGGTTGCCCTGTGGGGGGTTCTCCGAGAATACGGGGTGCCGGGCCCTTTAATACGGGCTGTCAGGTCCCTGTATGACCGGTGTCAGAGTCTGGTCCGCATTGCCGGCAGTAAGTCGGGCTCGTTTCCGGTGAGAGTTGGACTCCGCCAGGACTCCCTTTGTCACCGATTCTGTTCATTACCTTCATGGACAGAATTTCTAGGCGCAGCCAAGGTGTTGAAGGGATCCGTTTTGGTGGCCTTAGGATTGCGTCTCTGCTTTTTGCAGATGATGTGGTCCTATTGGCTTCATCAGGTCGTGATCTGCAGCTCTCGCTGGATCGGTTTGCAGCCGAGTGTGAAGCGGCCGGGATGGGGATCAGTGCCTACAAATCCGAGGCCATGGTCTTGAGCCGGAAAAGGGTAGAGTGCCTTCTCCGGGTCAGGGGGGGTGTCCTGCCCCAAGTGGAGGAGTTTAAGTATCTTGGGATCTTGTTCACGAATGAGGGAAGAAGGGAGCGGGAGATCGACAGGCGGATTGGTGCAGCGTCTGCCGTGAAGCGGGCGCTGTACCGGTCCGTCGTGGTGAAGAGAGAGCTGAGTCAAAAAGCGAAGCTCTCGATTTACCGGTCGATCTGCATTCCTACCCTCATCTATGGTCATGAACTCTGGGTCATGACCGAAAGAACGAGATCGCGGATACAAGCGGCCGAAATGGGTTTCCTCCGTAGGGTGGCTGGGCTCTCCCTTAGAGATAGGGTGAGAAGCTCGGTCATCCGGGAGGGACTCAGAGTAGAGCCGCTGCTCCACCACGTCGAGAGGAGCCAGTTGAGGTGGCTTGGGCATCTGTTTAGGATGCCTCCTGGACGCCTCCCTGGTGAGGTGTTCCAGGCACGTCCCACCGGGGGGAGGCCCCGGGGAAGACCCAGGACACGCTGGAGAGACTATGTTTCTCGGCTGGCCTGGGAACGCCTTGGGGTTCCTCCTGAAGAGCTGGAAGAAGTGGCTGGGGAGAGGGAAGTCTGGGCCTCCCTTCTTAAGCTGCTGCCCCCGCGACCCGACCCCGGATAAGCGGAGGAAGATGGATGGATGGATATATATATATATATATATATATATATATATATATATATATATATATATAAAGAACTGCATACTACTTGGATGAAAAATAATTGCCATCATGGCTTTGTCAAGCTGCTGCCTACCTTTGTGAAGCAGGAAAAAGACTAAAACAAAGTGAATCCATTAGAATGTTTTATTCCCTACCTGTAATGGGTGACAATAGTTGAATAAACTTTTGGCTCTAAAAATGGTATCGATGCCCTATTTAATGGTACTCGTCGATACCGATACCACCATTTTAGTGCAGTATCGGGGCCCTGCCCGATACTGGTATCGGTGCAACACTAATTATACATATATAAATATATATTTCATAGATTTGACACAAAATCAAACTTTAAAGAAAGACGATTGCCAAAAAACCCTCATATTTTCAGATTATGTGTTTTTTGTGTTTGCCGTATCCAGAAATGTTTCCAAACAACAACATCTTGAAAGCCTGGCACACGTCTAGAACTTCTTTCTTGTGTTTCACAAAAATTGATTGGCAAAAATAAAGACAATCAGATAAACAAAGAACACTGTCTAAACATCTCTGCAAACTTCAGTCAGAGGTCATTTGTGAGCTTGAAATCAGAGTGTAAAACAAAACTTTTGATTGTCTACTACAGTTTTTGAAATAAAATAGTTTAACATAAAATATGAAAAAGTTAAGCTGAAATAATCAATGTTCGCTCCGTATTGTAACAATGGAACCGTCCTGTCCCTGGAGTAAGGTGTGGCAGTGATTATCAGATGATGAGGGGATGATTTAAGTAAGGCAGGAACTCTGACTGAAAAACAAAACTAAATGAATACAAGAAACAAGGTAAATTAAAGTATAAACAGGTTTTACTAAATTTAATCCTCAAAACAAAGACTAAGCTGATTTGCACAGAAACACAAACTTAAAAATCTACTGAATAACCAAACAGAGGCTTAAACAGTTTTTGCATTGCATTAACCTTCTAAAGGGTAATTCAAGAGTTAAAGTTGTACAAAGTCAAAACAATAATGCAGGAAATGTCAGTAAAGTCAATTTTTGTTAAAAAAGGTTATGCTCAAAGCATAAGAGGGTTTTCCTCATAGTTCAGTGGACTTTTTAATTACCCAGAAACATTCAATTACATATCAATTCACAAACATTTTGATGATAAGTCTTCTGTAAACCTGTGGATTAACTTTAATTCTCCTTATTTTTTTTTCTGAAAAACTTCTAAAAACTTTTCACATTATTTTTTCCCCCCCTCTGAGTAAAAGAAAAAAGGCTCCAAAAAATTGAAAGCAGTTTCCTTTTTCATTTTTCCCCTCACTGTGATCATTATACAAATCCCCAGAACTGGACCAAAAAAGTTTCCCACAATGAGATAAATTCCTTCTTAGAGAAGTTATACAACTAGCTTGTTAAAGTCTTCAAAAATTTCTGGAAACATTAAATCAAGTTTTCTTTTTAAAAACCATATCGTTATGCTCATGTACAAACCATAATTAAAGTCATAGAAGCTTATTATTTTAATGCCTCTTTGTAAGTTCAGTCTGTAAACTGTTTGTTTTATCCCTGGCTACAGAGTTTGCTAGAAACCTTTTTTTCTAGCAGTAATAAAAGAAAAATTACATAATAAGGCGCTTTTATTCATGTACAATAACACAATCTTTAAAAAATAAAGTAACTTTCTTTATTCTCTAAGACACTTTAAATCCCGCTTTTTCTGATTTAATTTAAAATGTAAAGGGAACTTTCTTGTTCTTTGTAAATATCATTTTGGTTGAACAGCACTATAGAGTTATCAGTTTGGAGTGTATGAGACTTCACTATTGTTTACACAGATAATTACTGACAAAGAAGCGTAAATCACTGCTGTTTACTTATAGAAGTACTTACTTCTGTTACCAGCTAAGAAGGCCCTCTTTGATTGTTGAGACAAGACAAACTTGGATGCAAAGTGATCTGTAACGTCACTTACATGTATGTTCACAAAGTGTGTGCACAAATACGTCAATTTAACTTTATGTTTCCTGTGATCATTAAAGGCACACCGTGTAACTTTTGGTCACTGGGGGTGGTAGACCTAGACCAAAAACGTACACGTTTAGTGCCCTTAGAGGCCACAAGCGCCACAGTACTGTTATTGCGCTGTCACACCTTGATAATCTAGACAAGTGTATGCCTGACGTCCCAGAATCTTCTAAAACACTGGCATAGAATGAACTTTCTATGTAATTTTTCTATTTTTGGGCATATAAATGTCCACGATAAATAGAGATCAGTAATGATTCGTCACAAGCCAGTGTCCTGAGGGGACAGCGATGCACTAGGAGGCCCCCGGAAGGCATAAAAAGTAGAATATTTTTCTTAACTTCACAGTCTTGGTATTGACCTAGCTGCTGCTTACCTCCCGCCAAAAAAACAAAAATTTCAAGAGGGGAGCCCTGCTCATAGCTAAGGTTGCCAACCGTCCCTTGAAAACGGAATATGTTCTGTATTTAGAAATAAAAGTACCTGTCCAGTATTTAGTGGAAAAGGAATGCACTTTGTCCGGTATTACTGTGAGAGTAAAAAAGATAGTCAGTAAAAAACTAATGGAAAATGAAGAACAAGGGCACATTAGATACAAAACCCCGGGCCCTGTCCTGCGTTGTGACCAATGACAACATATATATAATGATCCAGAATACCCTCAACCCATTGGTCGAGCCAAGTGTTGCTCATGGAGAAGATAGCGGGAGACGGAGTAATTTAAATGCTGACGCTGCTTTTAGGGGTGGACAACTCCTCACTGGAAAAAGTAGGCTATCGCCACATAACTTGGTATTAAGCTAATGATTTTTTTTTTTCTGTTTTACAGATTTTTGCTGTGCACAAAAATTATGGACTATTTATGTATTATTTTATATTCATTGTTATGATTTGAAGTTGAGCAGTACAGGCTTATTTTTAAGATACTTATTTTATTCAGAAAAGTTTGTTAATTTGTATTAAAGTGCATGCATAATAATTTTCAGCCAATTACAAGTGCTGTATATTGGGCTGAGGAATCATTTAAAATAACTCATATATGTCACCTCTTTAGGTCACAAAGTTCACGGTGTGCCTTTAAATGTAAGCTCTCATGGTTTAATAAAAACATTCTTATTATGTTGAAGCTCTAATTAATCCTCCCTCCAATGTATGTCTCCTAGAGAACACTAAATAGAATTAACAGCTATGAGAAACTTCATAAACTGTAATTAAATTAAAGTTAAAAAAATAATAAAAAAAATTGATCCAAAAAGGAAATTAAGCACTACAATAAGTTTAAGATTACCTGTTGTGATATCATTTTTATTGATCATAACTCATGGTGCAGTGACTCATGGTTAGTATTAAATAGTGCATTTCAGTTCTGTTTGTCTTGATAAGCAGTTACAATTAGCAATTTTGACCTGGTTGTTCACTCTACTAAACCTATGTATCCAAAAGGAACAGTGTGAGGAGACTGTACAAAACCAACAGGGACAACTGCTGCATAGAGAGGATTGTTAAGCAGATTTATGGTGAGATTTGCAAAGTAAAGGCACAATATGTCCAGGACAGGACCTACAACAGTCACATGCCTTGCTCTAAGCCACTTCGGATAAGATTATGAAGATCAACACACCTGGAATATGGAGAAGAACAAAGCCTCTGTTGCCTTGTGGTTCTAAGTCCTCCTCTAAGAAGAAAGTAGCATTTCCATTTGGAAGTCCAGGTCCCAGCATCTGGAGGAAGAGTGAAGAAGTAGAGAGTAGATTTTTCTTTCATAGTAATGATTTAGGAGAGCATATCAACTGCAGGTGTTGGTTCATCATGTTTTCAAAATTCTTCATTAAATTCAGCCATCTACCAGGACATTTTAGATCACCTTATGCTTCCTTCAGTATACAACATCTATGGATATGCTACATTTTACTTCCAATCAGGATTTGGCACCTGCATCACTGCAGTGAAGGTACAAAAAGCTGGTTCAATGACCAAAGAGTTACTGTGCTCTGTTAAGAGACAGATGTCTATTACTCCTGAGCAGAATGTACCACGCACGATGCAATAATGCATGCAAAAGGGTCCCAAACCAATCTTTAATTGGGTGCATATATCTGATTCCCTGTATTTATGATCTGATGTAACCTGACCTTGAATTGGGTTAGATTTTATTAGATTGATTGAAATTTAGCTGACTTTGTTATGATTTAAAAAACGATTAAATGAGTTCAGCTATTTCAGTACAGATTTTCAAAAAAACTAGCTTCCTGAAAATCACCGTTTTAGTATTGAAATATTTATTTTAGCCTGACTTATGGTCTGTTTTTCCAAAGAAAAGAAATGGTAGCACATTTTGACCTAGTCACAGCCTGTAAAATAATTCATTTTATATTAATTTTCCCCTGCTGAATGGTCTGTATAGAGGCAACACTGCTTCATCCTTTGTGCCTGGCTGATTCATACATTAGAATTAGACAGCTTGCAAAATAAAAAAGGGCTATCTGTAGAACACTGGATGGAAAACAAAGGAAGGAAAGACCTTTAGAAATCCAACAGAAATATAAATTGAGAAAGTATTACAGTTCTAACTATTAACTCCTTTGTTGTAGGAGTAAAAAATAAGTTGTTGCTTTTTAAAATTAGCTACAGAGTACTTAGACACTTTCTTGGCAAAGGTAGACAGAAAGGAAAGAAATAGCAAGGAGTCAAGTTTGTAAAGATAGACTGCTGAAAAAATGGAGAATTCATTCAGAAATCAGCTATCTTAGGGTGGACAGTTATTTGGATACCACTTTCCTTCTTTTTTTTTTTTTTTACTGGATTATATGGGCAGGTTGTGTGGAGGTCTGAATAGCACCCAAATGCAGAGACGCAAGCTGAGATGGATTCTTGTTGATCTAATGCAATATTTAAGGCAAAAGGAGATAAAAGTCCACAAACAAAATAAAGGAAAACCAAAATCCAGGAAACATCAGGGGAAACACACAGGGGGCAAAGAAATGATAAAGGAACCAACAAACAACAACTGAAGAGAAGGAGTATAAATGGAAGACAGAAGAATCTAGGATGGAAGCTAAGGGAAGGAGACTGACACGAGTGCAACAGAGGGTAAACAAGAAATACATAAGAACTCAAGTACAACCAAAAACAACTAGGATAACACAGAATGTAAATAAAACCAATGAGAAAGAAAAAAAGAAGACTTAAACAGAACCAAAACAATGGCATATATTAGAGTTGGAACTAACTGGTATATTTAAAGAGACATAACTAAATCCAGGTAATGCTGCAAGATAAAAACATCTGATTATTAAAGACTAGATTTTAATTTGAACAAGTTTTGACTAAATTCCACAAGCTACTTCTCTAAGAATAGATGCTAAAATCTGTTTTTGAGTTATGCTTCATTTATATATTAAAGCTAGCGATAGATATCATTTATTGGTAAACCTGGTGAAGATTTAAAGCTTTAAAACAAATTAATTTCTTATTGCACTGATAGAATCTCAACTTCTTATTTAAACACATTTTTTTGAGAGGGAAATCCTGAGTTTATAATTCTTTTGAATAAAATAGACTATTTCAAAATTGTTTGCACCTTTTTATTAATTATTTCTTAACCATGCTTTTCTTATAATAGAATTAGTAATAAATAAAGTATGCTGGAACACGAGAGTTAATTGTCTGAGCTACTCTTCAGAATGGCATAAAACACAAAAAAGTCTAGTCTAGTTACGCTTTGGTTGATGCACATGTATTGGAAAATCACAAAAAAAATCTACTCCTCTTAACTTGCATACATAGTGAAACAGATTATTAAAGAATTTTAAAAACAGACAAACCGCTTTTTTTCTCGCTGTCTAAAATTAAAATAAACTTTTCCTGTTTTAGCTCAGAGAGATCAAATGATTTCTATTCTTGACATCAGATGGGGGACATTTAGAGGTTGTGTATTGGAAAATATGTTTTAGATAGAAACAATGTCTATATTTTTAAAAATATGTAATGTGTAATAGTACTTTCTTTTCCCCTTACCCCTGGGATGAAATTAGACTAGAATCTGGTGTGTTTACATTCATGTTGCTGTCATCATGTATGCTCATTAATATGCTCTGGCCCTTCTTGATGAAAAAAATTCAATTAAATTAGATTCTTTGAATTAATTTCTTTAAAATCTGAAATTTTCATTCAAATAAACTACTAAGCTTAAATCATTATAATGGTGTGTTGGTGTTGTAGACTTCAGTTTGGATATAAATCCAAATCAGATGTAGACCTCTAGACTTCAACAAGTCTGATTCAGCTGGAGGCAGAATAACCAGATGTCTATTATCCCATATATTTAAGCATAATGTACATTTCTAGATGTTATTCTTTTTATTTGGTCGTCAGATTCTGTGAGTTAGGGGTGTTTTGCTGCAGGAGGGACTGGTGAACCTTACAAAGTTTGGCATCAAAGACCATAAAGTGAAAATATTAAAGCAACAAATTAAGATATTAAATCAGGAAGGTACAGCTTTAAGGCAAAATGGCCATTCAAATGGTAAGGGTCTTATAGCTTAGCAACATTATAGCTGAAAATGGTTTAAGGACAAATAGGCAAAATTAAAAAAAAAAAAAATTTTTTTCGTTGCTCTAGCATTTAGCAACTAAATATAATAAAAAGAAAGTAAAATAATTCTGCTTACCCTAAGCGATTCAAAACAGGATACATTTAGTCTAACTCAGAGTTAGAAATTGAGGGGAAAATATATATATATAATAAAAATTCTGTCAATATCAGGTAAGAATTGTGTTTGCAGTTAATATAATCGCATTTTTCCTTTATCTTATAAAAAGTCATTAAACAAATAGAGCTGCGAGAGAAAGACTGCAGGGATGGGCACTGCATCAAGTAATTTTTACACCAAATCTGATTTTATTAGTCTTGAAAAAGAGAACAACGGTTATGGGTTTGTAAAGTGTGAGTGTGTGTTAGCAAAACCAGGACCAGGTGACCCAGTTTGACCTGACCCAGTGAGGTCCCATAAAAGCAGCATTGAGACTCGGAGGCCCTGGGACACAGCACTGCTTTTGTTACCCGGCCCAAGGTGTATTCCCCCTGGAGGCAGAACGAGGGGGGCGGGGTGTTACTCACTGGAGAGACACAAACCACTCCTTGGTTCGGGGCACACGTTTATTTTAGTGTTTACTAGCTAAAATAAAAAAGTGTTACTGTGATTTTAAGTACTTTTTTAATGGTTTTGCCTGCAGTTTTCTCCCTCGCTGTTGAAACAATCAACTTTTTCTCCTGTTTGTTTCCACCTTAATTAAGAGCACCGGTTCTCTTCTTTCACCGGTTTGCCAGATGTTTTAGACTAAGTCCTAACCTATTATTTCCCTACATCCTTCACCATCTCCTTTTTTTCAGCACATTTCTTTTTTCTTCATCTATTTTATACATCTGGTTTCCATGCCACATCTTTTACTCTTTGAGTTGAACTGGTTAAAGAGTATTCTTGAAGTCGCTCTGGTTAGATCCTCTGTCCTGTATTTACGGCTTTGTTCTTCAAGGTCAATTGGCGCTGTCAATGGTGCCTCATTGTGTATGAACGTCGTGTGTTCCCCTGCTGATTACTTGCCCATGAACATAATTAAAGTCACAGAACATCTGTGTACACTCCCTGCTTCTGCCTACATGTCGGTTCTTGCATGTGTCTCCATCCTGCCTTAACAGAAGCATCTGTGTACGTATGATTGCAAAATGCCATGGTTCCCAGCAAGCATATATAATTACGTTTGAAATAACTGCATGCTTCGTCCAGCCTGTGTTTGGCGTTCTTTAATTGTCAAACACTGCAGTTCTTTGTGAAAACAGTCGTCGGGACTCTCCCCGGGCCCTCGCAGCGAAGAAAAACCACAGTGGAGCCAAGCAGCTTCAAAAAATATGTTTATATGGGAAATATGACTTTAAAAAACAACACTCCGGGAGCTGACTTTGTGGCTTTTTGTGAGAAATTGCTCTATATATTGTAGGTGCTGTGGTCTGTCTGTGTGGAAAGATGTGATGTGGGTGGATTTTACTCTAATAATAGTCCCTTTGATGAAAGCGGAGAATAGAAAAGACATGTTTTCTCTAATCCAGTGTCCTCAGCTGTGATTAGAAACACTTCTCATTATGAAACTGTTCAATGAAGAAAAGACAATACAAGGGATATAAGTTCCTATGTCTTAGCTTCTAACCATCTAACATACCAGGATTTAACACCCCATATTTGTATTTGTGGTGCAACATAAACAAAAGTTGTCAGCAGTAGGCAAACAACTCCTGCAAGAAAAAACATTTATATAATTAAACAAATCAAACTAGATATTATCTGCAAACCACCAGTTATAAAATAATATATTTAGCATTTATAAATATTTGAAAATAAATCCTCTGTCCTATAAGCAAATTGCAATGGCCCTCTTTAACTTAAAAAACAACAACACATTACTAGCAGTGGCAGCTGATGGAGTTTAGACTTATACCAAAAACCAATCAAACAAATACTAAGTTATCACACCAGTATATGTTTATAAATGCCAAAAACAAAAAGCATTATAAAAACACTTTATTAAAAAAAAACATAATTCATGTACAGGTTTACTTTTTTGTTTTTTTTTTGCCCTTCTGAGGCTTTGTGAAGGCAAATCTGTGTTTTGCATGATCCAATTTGAGTCACAAACCTACCACTTTAATAATGAGAAGCTATTAGTCAGCTTTATATTTTTTTGATATATAAAATATATTTTTTTCTGAGAATGTGTTTATTTAAGATTAGCTATGCAAATTAACAAACACCTAGCAAAAGTACACAATATTATATTATTTTTCATGTGAATCCCAGATAGTTCTTGCTTTTTATCTTTTCTAAAAAGTGCTTTAAATCAGTCCTACCTGTCTTTATCCATGCTGGTTGAGATCCTGGCATTCCTGTTTTTTGGACTGCTGATTAATTTTGATGTTCAGACGATCAGGGCCAAACGATTTCACCTCCAGCTTCTCTTGGTAAGTTTACTTCCCTCCCTCGACTTGGCCTGTCAATCACCCGCACAACAACCATGATGATAGCTCCTGCCACCTCAAGGTGCACCAGAGCTGCGCCCTGAGCTGTCCTATACGTCTGTATTGCAGAGAAGCTACTGCACAAGTACAACTTTTAATGACAGTCAATGGGCAAACATTTTTTGCAGCCTAGGGCTGAAATATGTCACCAATCTCGTCATTAAAGATTAAATATTTAACTTGCGCATCTAAAAACTATATATCAATATATTCTGAAATATTTAAATTTTATAATTTATTTGAATACATTTTTTTAAATATATGTCTTAATAAAGTTAAGTGGGCTGGTGGGGCAGCGCCCTAGTGCCCTCTATTGTCCAGCTGCCACTGATTATTAGGGATATACACTCACCGGCCACTTTATTAGGTACACCTGTCCAACTGCTCGTTAACACTTAATTTCTAAGCAGCCAATCACATGGCGGCAACTCAGTGCATTTAGGCATGTAGACATGGTCAAGAGAATCTCCTGCAGTTCAAACCTAGCAGCAGTATGGGGAAGAAAGGTGATTTGAGTGACTTTGAACGTGGCATGATTGTTGGGGCCAGAAGGGCTGGTCTGAGTATTTCAGAAACTGCTGATCTACTGGGATTTTCACGCACAACCATCTCTAGGGTTTACAGAGAATGGTCCGAAAAAGAAAAAACATCCAGTGAGCGGCAGTTCTGTGGTCGGAAATGCCTTGTTGATGCCAGAGGTCAGAGGAGAATGGCCAGACTGGTTCGAGTTGATAGAAGGGCAACAGTGACTCAAATAACCACCCGTTACAACCAAGGTGGGCAGAAGAGCATCTCTGAATGCACAGTACGTCGAACTTTGAGGCAGATGGGCTACAGCAGCAGAAGACCCCACCGGGTGCCACTCCTTTCAGCTAAGAACAGGAAACTGAGGCTACAATTTGCACAAGCTCATCGAAATTGGACAATAGAAGATTGGAAAAACGTTGCCTGGTCTGATGAGTCTCGATTTCTGCTGCGACATTCGGATGGTAGGGTCAGAATTTGGCGTCTACAACATGAAAGCATGGATCCATCCTGCCTTGTATCAACGGTTCAGGCTGGTGGTGGTGGTGTCATGGTGTGGGGAATATTTTCTTGGCACTCTTTGGTACCTTTTGGTTCCTTGGTACCAATTGAGCATCGTTGCAACGCCACAGCCTACCTGAGTATTGTTGCTGACCATGTCCATCCCTTTATGACCACAATGTACCCAACTTCTGATGGCTACTTTCAGCAGGATAATGCGCCATGTCATAAAGCTGGAATCATCTCAGACTGGTTTCTTGAACATGACAATGAGTTCACTGTACTCAAATAGCCTCCACAGTTACCAGATCTCAATCCAATAGAGCATCTTTGGGATGTGGTGGAACGGGAGATTCGCATCATGGATGTGCAGCTGAATCTGCGGCAACTGTGTGATGCCATCATGTCAATATGGACCAAACTCCCCGAGGAATGCTTCCAGCACCTTGTTGAATCTATGCCACGAAGAATTGAGGCAGTTCTGAAGGCAAAAGTGGGTCCAACCCGTTACTAGCATGGGGTACCTAATAAAGTGGCCGGTGATTGTACATGTGGTGGAGGCGTCATGCTATGGGGGTGTATTTCTTTGCCAGGGAGAGAAAAGCTGACCAAGGCAGATAGAAACACTTGTAAAGCTAAAATAGGGTATTTGATATTAGACAGAAACTGTTTGAAGACCGTAAAAGTTTTGACACAGCAGTGGAGGTATCCCGTACAGCAGGCAAAAACCCCAAACGTAAAATAGAGCTACAATAGAATGATTTGGATCAAGTGTTTGTATAAAAATATCAAGGAGGAGATATAGCTGTAACTGAGAATCTGTGATAATATTTGCTAACTGATGTCCGGAGATGTTGTGCACCCAATCCGAATAAGATTAGGCTTATTCATAAAGAGACATTTGTGTCTAGATTAACTAAGATAGTGGAGTCCTGCACCTGTGCCTTCAGGAATAAGACTGCTCCAGAAAGCTTTGAATTGAAGGAGATGATTCCAAACACTTTACTCTTCATTAAATAAAAACTGAAAACATATAAACTTGCATTAAATGATCACAGAAAAACTGTAAATAAATTCAGCCTTTTAAAAACAGTGCTGAAAGTGAAACTATCAATGCATTACAGTCACTGCACAACTCTGCTATCAATACTTTACTGTAAATCCTGCTGTGTTTTTCTTTTAATGCTTTCTGGAGGCTATATCTGGATGCTTTAGTGTCAGTATGGAACAGGAAAACAACAACTTTGCGAACAATGCAGCAGCATTCTGCACGCAGTCATTTTTCTTCTTAAATAACTTCAAGCTGTTCTTAGTTGTCCTGCTTTATGCAATGTTCAGTGCTTTCTTTATTGATTACCGTAAACTGTAGGACAAATGTCATTATGTAGTCCATTTGTGATGACTGTTAATTATAGACACCTCCTTTACATCTGTCCACGGTTTGAGACTGAGCCTCCATCAGAGCTGTCAGAACTTGTCTGTATTTACGGTTGTTCTGAGTTGATCTTTTAATATAGTGCAAAGATTTATTTTTTAACCCGCACCCAAATTGAAGAATATGACCCAGTTTTGTTAAAAGAAAAAAAAAAATCATTTTATTTATTGAGCAAAAATTGATGAGTTTAACTGAATTATTCAAAGTAAGACGTTTACACACCTATTATTCTCTCACACTGAGTTTTATCCACCCTTGGTGTTTGATTCCCATGCAGACCCAAAACAACAAGACATTCTTTGGCCAAGCTGTATTTACCACATATTCACCACAGAGCGCTTAACCCCACCCACTCATAAATTCACTGAAGGGGGCCGGAGTTACAGAGGAAGATGAAGGAAGTGCTGCACATTAAGCATTTCTGACGGAGTTATAAGCCAAAATGTGACTCCTGGGAAACAAACAAAGGAAGATTTAGGAGCAGATGTTCTCTTTAGAAAGTTGTCAGCGGAGCAGATGAAAGTGGAGCTGTGTTTGGTGTGGGCCTGCTAGATAATGTGTGTTTGTTCTAGCAAAGAGTTAAAACTGCCCATGTAGTAGCTGGCTGTTTGTGGGTTGGCTGGTTGGAGTCGGGCTGGCAAAGGAAACAGAGGGACCCTTTATGATACTTGCCTCTGATTGAAATCATATGGTATGCCTGAAATTACTTTACTAGTTGAAAGAGTAAAAATAAAAGGCAACAGTATTGCCCCCACTGTTACTGCTTTGTTTTCTTTGTCAACACTTTCTGGTTTTGTTCTTAATCTTTGTTCTCAGCTTCGCCTCGAGCTTCGTCTGTTTCACATGAGAATAAAGAAAATTCATACAACTATGAGGCAACTATCATTATCAGAGTTCTTTGGTTTACCTTAGAGTGACTGTAGACTGTACTGACTGTTCCACAAGTAATAAAGCTTAGGAGGCAGCAATTTTTCACGCATGTTTGTTTTTATCAATTTTTTTTGTTTGCTGTTTTTTTGTTCAGGTGACTGATGTCTGGACTAAAATGTTCTCTAACAATATTAGAGTTATATATTTTTTCATTATAAACTAGCTTCCAACTTAACATACATCACTGCAAAGACTAATTAACATATTATTCTTCTACTATTGATGTTAGCTGCACTTCTAGCTCACCTTCTTATTTTTTGATATGACTTGATAACTTGGTTTGTACTGTTGACACCTAAAATAGCTTCTTCAGCTTTATATATGGTGAACGGCTTCCAATTGTTAAAAGGTTATGTTTTCATCTGTGTTGGTTTGTATGTTTTCAAAATAAGAGCAAAAGTTATGCACATGTTTTGCTGAAGTTTTCAGAGAAGGTGCGTATTGTGACTGGCAACAAATGATTACATTTTGGTGATGATCTGGATCCAGAATTTTATTCAATTATTCTCTGAATACAGGTATTAACCAACTTTGCATTTAAATTTGAAAATTTGACTCTTTACAGTCACAAAACAAATGTTTCTAAATTAATTAATTTTGCTGCATTAAAAGACCTGTATAATTTCCACAATGCTGAAAAAGTAAAACGGTGTTGTTGTAAATGCATAACCGTAATAAATTTGTATGTGGCTGGAATCAAAATAGTCAGAGAAACATATTGTTCATCAAATAATTAACCATCTCTGCACAATCTTAACTGCCTTTAACCAAAAGCAAATTAATTTCAGATTAAAACATTCAGCAGTGACTGCCACACTGGTTGGTGTTGTGCTCCTTGATCATAAGAAGGCATGTGGGAATATTAACCATGGATTATATTGAGCTACTATGTCATGATCCTGCACTTTGTGGACTTCTTGAGTTTTACACTTTAATTTATGTCATTCTATTTTTTCTTTAATTGTCTCTTTTTCATTTTGCGCCAATGTAGTGTATGTAATTTTTAGCCAGTGTTGTGATTTTGTGTTACTCTCTGTGCCTGTTTCCTTTTTTACTTGGCTCCCTTCTAGTTAGTTCTATCTACCGCCTGCTCCTTACCTAATTGCTTGTTCTGTTTCCCATATATAAACCATCTCTGCAGTTCCTCTTTGCTGGTTTCTTGTTGCTTTATTGCTTGCTTCCAGTGTGTTCTTTCTCCCTGGCGTCTCCTGGTTATTTTTTGGTTTCTTATTTTGTTTCTGGATTTTTGTCTTTGTTGCCTCTGTTGCCTCTGAGACCTCAACAAAATCAGCCAAGCTTATTTCTGCCTCCTCTTCTCTGTATTTGGGTCCTCTAAAACATCCACACAACCTGATAAACTAAGGAGTCCACTTTCCATCATGTGGCATAAAACTGATTGAATCTCATTCAGTCAATCACATTTTACCAAAATCAACCATTGCTCTTCATTTCCCATTTAACTGTCCAGAGGGAGGATCTATTCTTGGACCTTTAATATTTTATGTTTACATAAATGATGTCTTATTGACATGTTAAAACACTGTATACCATTTTTCATAGGCTGTTATCCCCTCCATTTTTCCAGTAAACATAAAAAGAAAGCATCCTCAGAAAGAATGCTTCCAGTCTCTGTATTTTTACTTTACATTAGTGAAACTTTATTTCAGCAGAACTAGGAGATCTCGCTTCACACAACATTCTTAAGATAAACCTAAAATTATTAATATACTAGTTTATAGATATCCAGACATGCCAGTATTGATGTTAACAGTTTGTGTGCCTTTTCCTGAAACTTTAATCTTTTCCAGATGATTTTGTTTTATTTAGATATTTGAATAAGTATTTTTCAGTTTCTGATCATTATATTTCAAACAGGTATTTCATATTGTGTTGGTGGTTGCAGCTTCCTGTCTGCCTTTGTCATGTGACTTGTTTAGCTGAGGCTAAGGTCTCCTTATATTATCTGCAAAGGAATATTAAATAACTGCGCAATAATTATTCCTTTAAAGCAAAGCAGTTTAAAAGGTATAAAACATTGTGATGCTGAAGGAAGAAATGTAATTAAAACATAACTTAATTTTACAAACCAGACCTTTTTCAAAAATTAAAGGTGGACTTGAAAACAGTGTTACACAATTTAATAAATCTCTTTTTAGGTGGAAAAAATAAAGGTTCTTCAAATTTGATTAAATGTAAGGAAAAGTAACTATAAGTATTATATGTCTCTCCTTAATGTCTTTGATTACTGTTTAGTTTTCTTTAATTATCTATGATAATACCAGCTACATCATACTCAAATAACTATTTTGATATTATTTATTGTCACAGTATAAATCCTACTGCTTACAATCTAACTTTCCCTTTAAAATGATTCCTACAGAATTTAACCATTTGGTCTCTTTTTTTTTCTCTCTTTTTGCAGCATTTGGACCAGTGCAGCACATATCTTCCAGCACGTCTCCCTGCACTGCATCACTGTGGCCTGACAGCAACTGAAAGGGGCTGGATGGCACTACCCACTTTCAAACTCACCCTAAATCCCTGACAAAGAAGTTTTAAAGGAAGCTAAAGCAACTTATAAAAAGCAAATATGAATAAACAGCCCAACTTTTTCACAATGGCATCCAACAGAGAGCACCAAATGCGTCACATGACGGGATTCTCTCGTGCCATGTACCCCTTTGCCTTCAACTCCATGAGGGGCCACTCCCCCTTTGACCTGCTGGCCAGCAGTCACCTTTTTGGACGCTTTGGAGCGGACCTTCCAAAAGAGATGGCTGCTTTGTGTAAGTAAAAAAGCTCAGTTCTTCCAAAACAGTTTTGCTGCTAACCATTTTTCTTAGTGACAAAGAATTCACTCCCGTTGAACATTTTGTCATGTAATAGCAACAAACTTCAGTATAATTTATGCAACTCAACAAAACAAAGCAATACATCATTGTGAAATGGAAGGAAAATGATTTATTCTCTATATGTGTTTTTGTAATTAAACATTAAAAATATTTGAAATGCATTTATATTAAGCCTCCAAAGGAAATCCACTAAAAGCACTTTACCTAAGGAGTAACCTTATTAATAGAGTCCACTTGTTCTATGAAGACCTCTCAGGTTTGTCAGTGAACATTACAGAACAAACTGTTTCAAGAACACCAATGAAATAGGAGTCTGGTCAGAGGGGAACTTGTCGGGACTTTGGTGATGGAAAAATCAACAAGATATGGTGAAATACCTGAACGGACATGTTCAATCAATTGTTTTTATTTCTATAGCACTTTTAAAAACTGCAGGGGTAACCAAGTGCTGTATATAAAACAAGTTTAAGGTATAGAGCAGGATTTTTGTGAATATTTTAAAAGACCCACCCTCTCCACTTTAAAAAAAAAAATGTGCACATGCACAACCCAGTACCCGCTTAAAAGAGGGAATGCCTATTAAACATGTGCGAGAGCATAGACGAGGAATAACGGGCTTGTGCACGTTTAAAAGTTGCTGCTTGCATCGTTCATACAAGCTTACTTTCCAAAAGAAGCTTTGCAATTTTTCCACTATATCAGACTCACCCCCAGTAAGTGAAAATGGGGACGAGCATGTAAGATGGCCTTACGTAAACATATCACCAGAAAGATTGACAATTATGAGGACCACTTATTTTGATAATCCATCTGGAAAAAGAACATCCTCCACTATACATTTAAGAATAAATAAATAAGGTTAAAACAGACCTAAAAACCAGGTTCACAGCAGAAATAGTGCCATACTAAACTCGACAAGTGTCAAAACCCAAGGAATAAGAATGTTAGACAAAGACAACATCAGTCAGAGAAACAGCAAAGAATTCAAAGCTAACCTTGGAAAAGATGAGATTAAAAGATTATGTGTGGGAATCAGCTGTCAAAACAACTAAGTTGGGGAGGCTGCACAAAATAAAGGCCATAAAAGAAGTTATCTTTGCAGTTTGACACCAGTGAACATGTGGAGGAGGTGTTGTGGTCAGAGGGGACCAAACTCTAAACAATCTTGATTCTTTATGCATAAAAAAAGCAACAAAAAAACTATAAGATAAAATGTGAGCTCCAACTTAAATGCCCACAAATGCCCACAGAATTTCAACCAAGAACCTTCTCTTTTGATAATCAGAAATTACTTTTCCTCCACTTAACTTTGTACTGATACACGGCAAGTAAAGCTGTTGGTATAACCTGACAAAATTTTAGTTGCACAAAGCAACTTTTTGCAATATACAGATTTTACTATAAAAGTTAAATGACTTTGGTGCAGCAAATCTGAGTTTATTGGACTTAAATGTGTTGCATCCAAATTAAACTAAGTCATTGTAGAATGATGAAATGGAGAGAGGCACAGTTGCAAGAATATTTATTCCTTCTTTCTCTCACATGACAAGCGTGTGTCTAATGTGCATCCTCTGACCAGTTCTTCAAAACAGAGAAAACTCAGGGTCCTCGGCAAAAAAACATTTAGTTTTATTAACACGTTTAATTAAAAACAGAGAAGAGAAGAGAAGAGAAGAGAAGAGAAGAGAAGAGAAGAGAAGAGAAGAGAAGAGAAGAGAAGAGAAGAGAAGAGAAGAGAAGAGAAGAGAAGAGAAGAGAAGAGAAGAGAAGAGAAGAGAAGAGAAGAGAAGAGAAGAGAAGAGAAGAGAAGAGAAGAGAAGAGAAGTTTCCATGCAGTAAACCAGACAGATGGCAGAAAGAAGGCAGGCTGGAAAAACAGCCAGCATAATGTGGTCCCTGTTTGTAATTTTCTGCTTTCTGTGGAAGTGCTCCAGCTCTTTATATTTGAACCAGGACTCTTCTTGAGGAGGAAGGTTTGGGCAAATGACAGAATTTTGGTTTTTTTCCTGCAGTTACATTGAGCTCATTTTCTTCCAAAGGGGGCGCTGTTGCACTTCAGATTGGCTTAATTTGTTTTAAAACAGGGGACTTGAAATGAGAAAGTTGTTGCTAGATTGATGGGTGAAAAACATTTTAATTGCTGCCTATTAGGATATTAGTAGTGCAAAAATATCTAATATAAACATATTTTTGTCTTTCAAAAAAAATAATATATAATATATTTTTCTTGGTCACAGTTTAAATGAGAATTATTTATTTATAAAAGCATAGTATCCCAAAGAGAAAATAAGATATAGGACAATTTTTTGTTGTTTTTATGCAGACTTCTGTTTATCTGAGTCTATAACAATAACGCAAGTGTTTTATTGTTCAACCAGTGACATGTTTCCTTTTCCGCTATTATAAAGCAAATAAAATACCAAAACTTATTTCTGAACTGACAGAAACCGTTTAGGAAACTTTGATGATTACGGAAACGTCAAGCTGGATTGAGCCACTCTTGGCAGACATCTTCAGGAACGATACCTCTAACGTGGAAGGCGTTGCTTTTGGACTTTTCACGTACTTTTTTTGGCATATATTTGAGGTCTCAAAGATGTTGGACATGGATCATCTCTACAGGGCCAGTTCTCAAGCTTCTCCTGAGAGGGAGTCTTCTGGGTTCAGGTCTGGACTTGCACAGTCAGTCCAGGACTTTTCATTATGTTTTTTTTCTCCTCTCTTGGAGTTATGCTGCCTTCATTGTCTTCAAATGGGATTCTCTGTGTTCTTAGATGGATTTATGTCGAGGTGGAGGGGTTTAAATCACTTATCTCAATCTCTCACTTTGACAAGTAAAGCATCATACCATAATAAAAATTCCAATAGCCTGATGCCTTCGTCATCATGATGGACCCTATGGACAGTAATATTTAATCCTCGTTTGAAGTCTTCCATGTTTACCTTAAGAGGCTATGGCCAAAAGAGTCGGTCATCTTGTAATCCTAAAAGAGTTAAAACAGATCAAATAAATACAGATTAAAGAAAAATATAGGTAACTGCACTTCACACCCTGTTTCCCTAATCTTTTGTACACAATGTCATTTGTTTTGGACCTATGTTAGATTAAAGGGGCTCTGAACATCATTCCACATTTTTTCAGCTTCAGTTGGAGTCAGTGGTGGGCTGTAAGGGCCTTCATTGGTGGTCTAAAATCAATCCGAAACTCTAACCTACATTCACAACCTAATTTCTTCAATTTCCTTCTATCCAATTGTTTGAATAGAAAAAAAAAAAAAGTTTGAACTTCATTGATCTCACTTTAAAGATATTTACCTCTGCCATCGTGGGGCAACCCTTGAGCAATCAGGGGTTTAGGGTCATGCTCATAGACTCAGAGTGGCAGTGGTGCTCGAACTCAGAAGTTTCTTTGATCATTTTAGATTTGCTTTTGTTTAAGTTTTTCTGGCCTAAATGACTGATACTAAATTGAGATACTAAGACAAAAGAAAAGAAGGATGGATTTTGTTTATAAATTATCAGCATCTCTGGTGAATATGATTTAATTTCATTCATGCTTTATGCACTATTTTATCTGTTAATTAAATGCATATTGAACGACTATTGATGATGAAACTGTGGAGGAGCTGTGGTTATAAAGTGAAGGATTGTGGTTGTCTTAACTGGGCTTCTTGCTTAATTGACCGTTGGCTTTTAGTGGCAGTGGGAACAGCTCGCTGACACACACCTACCCGGGTCAAATGACTCGGCAAGCAACCCGACTCTAATCTGCAGACTCAACCTGAGTCTGTGGGAACACCAGACTCAGGTCGATACGCTAAATTACATGATACCATTGAATGCAATGTATCGTTAACATACCATGCCAGTCGCTTCTGATCTAACAAGCCGAAACAGCTCTGCTTACATTCGATAAACATGGCGCAGCATTGTTAAGAGGGAACAATAAAGGCTCCCATCCATGTTGCTCTCCATTATTTACTTCCCTGATTTCCAGTGCACTGTTGACATCATCAACGCTCACCCAGCATGATACTGTCATCAGACACGCGGTGGTGGGGAACAGTTGCCACGCAGCTTTCCAGAAGGGGATCAGACTCAGCATTTCGGTCAAATAGGAAAAAAGCCAAAAGCAGATAGTTAGCGGGTCAACCCGGTTTTGAAAAACCCAGGTTTTCAATGTGAATGCGACTTAAGTTGAGAGGGTGCACACTAAAGGCCTAAGTACTAGATGCACTGCCCACCACTGTCTGGAGTAGACTTAGACTGGGCCGTTCTGAGAGATAAATATGCTTTGATGTAAACCAATCCATTATAGTGCTGGTTGCAGGATGAGGGTTTTTTTCCTACAGTACTTGAAGGTAAAGTTTTGTCCGAATACCTACCATTCCATCCATCCATCCATCCATCCATCCATCCATCCATCCATCCATCCATCCATCCATCCATCCATCCATCCATCCATCCGTCCATCCAGATTAAAGCCATGGTTAGGGGCTTAGTGTCTTCACAGGTACCTAAAATCTGAGCTATGGTTCTCTGCAGCTCCTCCAGAGTTACTATAATCATCTTGCCTGTTCTGTCTGATTTGGGACATTTTGCAGTTGCAGTTTACTGGAGTAACCATTTTTCCAAATACATTTGTATGGTTATTTGAAAAATATGACTGCTTTCTACTTTTATTTGAATAAAAACATACAAACCCAGTGCTACTCTTGGGTAAAACATTTTGGTACCCATGTATGTATTTTTAGCAAATGTCCATCAGACACTTCAGATGCTACACTTTTCAATAAGGAACTACATGAATTTCTACACGCAGCACTTCAGTAGCTGGTTGGTAGAGAGCAGCAGTGACCAACTGGATCCTCTCTATGCCAACAGACGACTGCTCGTTCTCAATGATCAGTGTCGGTGCTTCTTATTTATGGGGTTTCATGATTAAATGCTTTGTTTTCTTAGATCCAGGAGGCTCACAGGCATTCATCAACTTTCTTCATTTAATTCCAGCACTTCTAAATATAGATCCCAACACCCCTAAGAAATGCTTTTCAAGTCATCCACACTTAAAGTAGAGTTATAATAAGTGTTATATTTAAAAAAAAAAATTGTAGCTGTCCACCTAATTGAAGCCTGAAGCAAATAAGCAAAGCAAGAATTTACAGTTATGGCAGAAAAAAAAACAACACAATAATAATGTAATACAGTTGAAATTACTTTATACTCTCTATTTAAGCTGATTAACTTTAATGAGATTTATTTAGAGTGGCTCTCCTGCTGTCACTCACATGTTAGCTGTGGAGATAGCAGCTTGGGTCCAGAAGTTTGTGTACAACATGTTGAATGAGATGCTCTTATCTGCTGATCTCTTTTTCTTGAGTCTTTCTTCAGGAGGGGAGGAGGGGGGTCCCTGCAGGCTACAGACTCCCAGAGTCTGATTACATCTTTCAGATGTGGCCTCGGGAGCTTTTACAGATACTCAGGCAGAGATAGAAGGATAATGGGGCAACATTTAAATAGATAAGTAACATCTATAGAATGGAGAGGCTCCTGCTGTGCTAATGTATAAGACTGAAACAAAGAATTAACTAAATACCATCACTCCTAAAATAGAGTAAGAATTTATAGTTTCTTTGGGCATTTTTGTGGACAATCACTACATTTGACAAGTTAATGTTTTAGATGATATAAAACATTCAAATATGAAAAAGGAAAAAAAGAGGAATGCAGAGGGGGTAATTTTTTTCCCTATGCAACATGCAGATTTGTTTGTAATACAAAATTAAACATTACTAATTACTGTAATCATAAATTAATGAATAAAATCATATAAAATCATATAAACACCAAAATCAAAATCGAATGAGTAATAAAAAAAATACATATTTCTTACTCAAAATAAATAGTCTTTTTGAACTGCACTTATTCAAATGTGCAGCAAGTTGTTTTCCCTCTTTATAGCAGTTCTGAAAAGCTAATGTTTCTGACGAAATTCTCATATTGATTTAAAGAAAACATTTACGATTGAAAATCTTTAGGAGACATAAAATAACATTGTAAAATAGAACAATAGAAATTGAGTTCAACCATTTTCCAAAAGAAAAGGAAGCTTTTTCAAGGTTACCCCTCATTCTATACACATCATTTGGATATATATAATCTACTCTCTATATAATACATGTTATTTATATTTACAATTATAATATATAATGATAATTTTTACATTTCCAAATCATATTTATGTGTGAATAAGTTTATACAAAAGTATTAGATACCAAATATAAGGTAGGAATAAAGAGAACCTGATTTTAAATTATAAAGGGATAAACTGATTTAGCTAAATGTTTAAATATTAATGGCAATAGCCACCAGAATCCAGCTTAATCTAAAAAATTATAATGGCTTCCTTGTTTTTGGGGGTCATCTGGTAAAATATCTGTATTTCATAAATATCCAAGCTTGTTGTAATTGTCACGATGTCATGATGTGTTGCAAGAAAGTTAAAAGATCCTGTGTTATTTGTAGACATCCAAAAGGTGATAAAAGCTTCTTGGAGCTGCACGCCCCAGCAAGCTTTTATCTTTAGTTCTCACCATGAGTAACTCTGCAGCTAATGAGTCCAGATTTTTTTTTTCCCCGCTAATGCTATTTGAACCAAAGACGACATGGTTAAGGTAAAAGCTGGAGGTCAATTCAAACCAGACCCTTATAAGTCCGGACTTTGCTAATGAGACAAGTGTTTAAACATCTCCAGATCTGAAAGTTAGTTGTTATCCATATGAAAAGCACCCTCAGGTGCTTTTTTACTGATACAGTGAGTTCTTGCTGCTGCTGAACAGGAATGTGATAAATATGCATTTAAGTCTTCTAGACTTCAGCCCTAAGCTTCTTTGAATTGTTGCAAAAAAATCTAATTAAATCACCAAGTTAAGATAACATTAACATCTCTAAAGACAAGTCATTTTCTAAGACAGCATCTGTGCGTTCAACATGACTGTTAAAATAATGTTCATTGGACTTAGTTTCAAACTGATTTGTTGTGTCAACAGAGAAGCAGAAAAGTTTTCCACGTATTATTGAAATCTTTACTTTGAAAATGAAAACAGCCAATTCTAGGAAAATAAGCTTAAACCAATGGAGAAGCATAGAGGTGTGAATGTCATTACCTGGGGATGCTCTCTTTCAGTATATTTAATAAAGTAAACGAGACAAATTCTATAATTAAAATGAATAAATCTGAAACACGGCATGGCAAGTTAATCCACTGAGGACCTGCTGAATCATTTGACTTGCAGCAGACACCATTAAAATTTCTCCCAGCTAAAAAAAACAGGAGTTGATCTAAGGTTAGACACAAGTATCTGAATATTTGGTAATGAAAACAAAGAACTAAATATTTAAAAAGGATATCCTGATCTTTTTCACATGATCGTAACTTTTGCACTGTTGACATCTTGTCCTTAGTTCTAATCTGATTTTGACTGTTTTTCATGTGTGTGTGTGGCAAATGTGATAGTAACTGAAACCTGAAGGCACAGAGTGAAGCTTGTGTGTTTTTTTTTTTCTGTCTGTCATCACAGGCACTCTCTTTAAGCACACACATAATTGTCAGCGTGTCTGCACACTCACCCACGCTCACAGACACACAAAAACACACACACATGTTCCCACTGCTCTTTCTGCTGTGCATTCCAACACTCATCAATATCACAACCAGCAGTCCTTCGCCTACATTTCATTGCTTCACATTTGTGACCATATCAGTGTGCCTGCGGACGACCGCAGCAGGACTTTGTGCAAATAACGAGCAGGAGGAGCTGAGAAATAAATTCCACTGTTCAGTCCCATGTTTTCGTGTCAGACATGAGAAGAGGATACTTAGGTTGAAATTAGATTTTTCTAAAGAAAGCTTTCCGCTTACAAGTTAAATGTTTGAAAAGGATAAAAGCTTGTTTTCAATTACCGTTTCAAAGAGATTCCCTTTCTGTGGAGGAAAGAAGATGAGTGAGCCCCGGTTTTGCTGAAATTGAAGGAAACTGATCCAGCTATTCATTTTATTTTCCCTTTGTATTTATGTGCTTCTTTTCTTTAACAGCAGCAGGGAGTAGGGTGCTCTGAGGCAGGGAGGCTAATTGTCTCAAGGTGTGGAGAGAGCTCAGCAGGCTGATGCTGAGCAGCTCTGCTTCCAGCTGTGTAAGAGGGTAGAAAAAAGCAACAACAACAAAGAAATATAAACAGGTAGAACCTGAAAAGATACAGATAAAAAAAAATAGAAAAGAGATTTAATTAAAAAAAAGAAAACTAGAGAAAAATATGCATTAACATATTCAGGATAGAGGAAGCTGTAAAAACACAAAGTGCATAAAAAACAAAGAAACAAGACAGTACAAATAAATATACAAAAGAAGTGTGGATAGTATGAAGCCACAGGCAGGCCAAGTTGAGTGTATATCTGTCTGAGGGTGGTGGTGGTGGGGGGGTGTTAGGGCCCCAGTGGGGGTTTCTTCCAGAGTTCATCTCTCTTGAACGAGGGAAGGAAAGGGAGGAGGTGCGGAGGGAGGGGGAGTATGTCTCGTACACCAAGTGTCCAGACTTTGCAGAGTTTGGGGCCAGCGTGGCCCGCCTGCTGCACAGTTGCACCTCAGTGTGACTGAGGGGAGCTCCAGGAGGGGAGGATAGCTGTGTCCGCTTGAAGTAAATTAAAAAAGAGTTCAGCTTGGAGTTTACCATTGTAAAAGCTTCGGGTAAATGGGGAAAGATGATGGGGAACATTGAAAAATTCCTGTTAACATGAGGGAATTGAGCTAAGTGAGCTTCAAAAAGTACAAATTGTAGCCAGATGATTATGTGAATTTACTCAATTAATGAGAGTTCAACTTTGTCCTCATGACTCAGTTGTTTATGTTTTAAAGGTAATTTATCTTAATTGCTGCTGTCAAAGAGTCGGAGATGTAATGATTAGAAATTGAGAGGACAGTTTTATAAAACTGTGACCTGTTGGTTCTTAAATTAAAGAGCCTATAGCTTTAATGCAAAATGCAAAAATCTGTGTTTTTTGCAATTGCTATTCCTTCATCAAAATCACGCACAAAGTCCCATTTTTCTTGATTGATGCAAATCAAAGTAGACTACATGAATTCTATTCTGAGCAGGAGCCCCCTTCCTGTCATGGAAAATGAGTGACCATCGTCATTTTTAGGTAGAGTAGTGTTCAACGGTTCCTTTCAGGAATCACCTACATTTACAGTGCCACACAAGCCCAGTAAACAATGCATCTAAAGAAGGAGTTTGATACCGGTGCTGCAGAAATAGGGTTAGCCTCACTGGGTTATTACTATGAAGGCAAGTGTCTTTCTTCTAGGTTAGAAAAACAGATCCAGTAAAAAATTTATGTTATATGGAATATGGATTCTCCATAGTGCCAAAGGCATATGATCTTGCTAGTAAGATGAATTGTTAAGAGATTTGTGAATTCACAAACTCACGATAATGACAGATGTATGTAGAAATTGGTCTGAAATATTTCTGTGTTCTTGCTGGCTTTAGGGGGGGCATTTAGGGCACAGATTAAGAACTTCCAACAACACAAAACATGTAGAAGCCGAAAACGGCTACTTCCAAGAGCTGTTCTCAATCTCTTGATCGAAGTAATATTTATGTGTCAAATCATAAGGAGCTGTCTCCTTGAATATGGCTCCATAGATGGTATGTCAAAGTGACATGACTGGGCAGCAGATACCTCATGGATTGTTCAAGCATAAACCAGGATTTATTCCACTTCTTTACCAGATTTAACAAGGGACTGGTGATCTCAAATCCAGTATCCTTCTTGAAAGACAGAATTTCAATTCCAGTTGCTATAATATGCTCAATTTCCTTTTCTTTTTCTTTTTTTTTTGTATTGGATCTCTCTGTTGCAGCAAACCAAATGATAAGCTAACACATTTTAATGTTAAACTGGAGTTTTACCTCTCGATTGTCACTACAGGAATGTTTGGCGTGCATCAATGAGTCGATGCAATCAACTGGTTTTCCATAGAAAACTTTGAATAAATTTAACTGTATGATCTGGTTGAATTGTAAATTGTCTGGAGATGACGTGTTATGAATTGGTGCTATATTGTTGCTCCATGTCAGATAACCACGGTTATCTTTTCCTTATCATCTGTTGTTTATTTCATGCACATTAACAAAATTTCAAACAAAAAAATAGAAAAACAGGAGTATATTCCAGGGTATGGAGTTTTATGACTTGTGACTTTTGCATTTAGCAATATACAATAGTTAGCCTACTGCACTAGTAAAGCAGTTAAAGTAGGGAAATCTGGAAATGAAATCCTCACCAGGATGCTTCTCTTTGTGCTTATCTTTCCATCTGCACAAAACCTCAAACTAATCTATGCGAGTGGAGATTTCTTTGTATCATTTTAGCAGAAGGCAGCCACGCTTTTGCTGTTTGGAAGAGAGAAAACAAAGAAATCAGAAACCGAAAGAAAAAACATTTGTTCTCATTTTTTCCCCTATGAAATATTTAGACTTTAGTTTGAAAACTTGGAGCGAGAAAGGGAGGAACGGGGTGTATGGTATCTGGTCAATCAGAGAGCAGCGACACACCTCCTCAGGCTTGTTTTCCCTCCCTGAACCCCACCCCACCAACTCCACCACAGCAGATAGTTGGCTGTGAGTGTGCTGGAGTGTGAGAGGCCCACAAAGCCAGCAAGAGGGGAGGTGAGATCAGTTACAGCAGGCAGGGCAAAAGCAGGCAGCCAAGCAAGTGATCTAGGAACAGAGATAGACTGGAATAAAGAGAGAGATAAAGGTAGGAGGAAAAGGCAGAAAGAAGAGGTTTGGTTCATGTGAGGAGGAAAAGAACAAGACCAGAGGGCAGAGGCAGACAGATAGGGAACACCTGGACCAAGCAGGGCATTGAGTTACTCCAAAGGAAGCTCCTTTCTGGGCTCTTCTCCCAGCTCACTGCTCTCTGAGACAACATGTTTGACTGTATGGAGGCTCTTGGGCTGGTTCCTCGGCCACTCTTCGATGTGTCCAGCCAGGGCTCCTGCATGCTGGGCAAGGCCACCCCTTACTTTTCCAGGCTGGACCCTTTTTCCTGGACGGGGGCGAGCAGCATTCAGTGTGAGTCCAATCTGCCTTTATGAACAAAGCAAAGCAGTAACTCTGACTGCTTGTGTTTCTCTGTGAGTATGCTGTTGCTGTTGGAGTCATGGTCTTGTTATCACGGAGGGAGCTCTCTCCACAGGAAGCGTCAGATTCCTTTCGATTATATGTGCCCGTTCTCACCCTGCAGCTTGTTTGTTTATGTGCTTAGGGTGCTTTGTGAGTGTGACTGAGTGAGTTGGGGAGTGTATTTATACATCACTGGGTTTGTTTTCTTTATGAATGACTTCACATGATTGACAGCTCTTTTAAACAATGCAGGGGAATTAACCCAGTGATGTGTCCAGAAAAGAGCAGAGTCCAAAACAGAAACAACACTGACAGGCCGAGGGGAAATGGGCCTTAAAAATCACATGCTGGCTAAAACACTCAATAACAGAGATGGAGTCATTTCTACACACACAGACAATAAAAAAGACAAATTAAGTTGTGAGCAGAATGAGCAATCTATAAAATTTCTTTAAGGACAATGCAAAAGTTTTTTTAAATTACATCATGTTGCAAGAGGCTGTTGAAGAAAAGAAGTCAGTAGCTGACAGATAAAGCAGAAACCACATGATTCCTGAGCCATGCAAGCAAGACATTCTTCTGATAGCTGCTGAGCAGGAAAGGCACAGATTGCATCAGGCTTTCAGGTGTTTTACCAAATCCTATCAGCACACGAAAACACTGCTAAGATTAAAAAAGAAGAAATCTCACTTTATCGACTGAAACAATGGCCAGTTTATTTAACTATTTCCATATATTCTGTTCGACTCACTGAACAGTTTTGTTCATCACTTCTCTGCAGTGATTAAGAAGGTCCCAAAAGAGCACCTTAAATCCATTTATCTGCTGTAATTATTCAGATACCAGTGCATTAAACACTGTTGAGTCCACAGCGCTCGCTAATGATGATGGATGAGCAGTCAGGATGACAAACACCACAGCAGGGCCTGTTTCAACTCGCTGTGGAGCTTTGCCAGATGCCACCCTGAAAGACAAATGTCCACAAGTGCTCATTAATCATGCTTTTTTGTACTATAACTTAAATTTGGTTTAGTTTCTCTTTTTTTTTTTGCTGTTTTCAACCAATATGGTTTAACAGCAGTGCAAAAAATAGTTTTCCCTCAGCTTAGATATTTAATTTTATCACAGAGTAATCAAGGAGATCTTTGTAAGAAAATATCTCCCCAAAACAAATGATTTTCTCAGCATTTATTGTCTTTTTCAATGAAGTTACCACAGTTGAACTACGATGTCTGTTTTGGATCCAAATGCTTAAACTGTTATTTAAGCAAAGATATTGGCTGAAAAGAGCTCAAGCTGGTTTTAGTTGATGGTTAAATGAATCTGCCTCCTTTCAGCTTGTTCTAAAATTAAAAGACAGTGTTTTGTTTGTGGATTGATTACCGACTGAAAAAAGGAAAGATTCTGTCCTAATCAAAACCATCTTTATATAGTCTCTTATTTAAATAGACTCTCTGATTAAAGTCTCAATGAATAACTATTTTTACGTCCCATTCTATTTTTAGACTCTCCTTGTGTGAGTCACAAGCCCTTTAGTGTCCCGTTTTTATCAAGAAAAGTGTTTTTGTATTTTTCTTTTCATCCTTAAGATGCACTTTGGTAGATTAACAGTACATGTAAAAACATCTTTATATATTGGAAAGGAATTTCCCACCAGGAAGTTTAAAGGGATGCCAAAAAATTAGGAAAAAAGGTAAAACACAGAGATCAAATTACAATTGTTGTGTGTTCAATATCCTTTAACACAACCAAAGTAAAAAAAATAAATATAAAAAAAAAAAAAAAAAAAAAAAGAAAAAAAAAAAAAGAAACCTTAAAGGTGCATTGAACCAGGTGACAGGCTCAGAGTTTTCTCCTTCTCTAGTCACCAAAGAATAACAGTGCTTGAAGCTCATACACTTGGAGAAAGACAAATTCAACCATTTTAAATTACTACCAGGAGTAAAAAAGATGGCTTCTCTGTAAAGACCAAAAACTACACAAAATATCATTTTTAAACTACTCCTAATTACTTCCCCTATTCTATATTTTTCACAGATATTAATATCCAATAAGTGCCATAGACAATTTTGTGATGTTGCTATACCGTGTTAACGCTTATAATAATCAATATGTCCTTCATTTTAATGAAATAAACACATTTAGAGAAAAATCAAATAGAACAACTCAACTGATATTGAACATTTATTATGTACATGTTCTTGATATCATAAAACTATTGCAGCTTTATAATGGTTATCAATCCATGATGCTGACTCTGGAAGATATTTCAGGTTGTTTTTTTGGGGGGAGAAACAAAAATTAACAAGCAAAAAAAACAAAAAAGTTGGTTATTATAAATGTGGAAATTTGTAATAACCAACTGAATAATAACTTCAGATGGAGCTTTGAATCCACTTCTAAATAACCCCTTTATATATTTTTTTTTTCTTTGCCTCAGATCAGCAGCTCTCTTTCTTCCTTTGTTTTAGCTTCTGTTGGTATTTAAGGCAAGACAGACATGGTAAACTCTGCTTGCCCCCTTTTTTAATGTTTGTTTGTTTTATCCAATAATGCTTGTTTAATATTTGCCAGCATGTGGACCACCTTACACCTCTTAGGCTGTGTAAAAGCAGCACTTTTGATTAATCGGCTACAATAAGAAAGAGCTAATTCAGTGATTTAGGCGGTGTTTGTGGACATTTGTCTCTTAAAGGAGAAGAGGGATGAGAGAAGAATGGCAGGATGAATCTGGAATTTGGGATTTAAGGTATTTCATGCCTTTAGGGGAAGCCATTCTCCTCTTCATTCAGTGATAATCTATTTTTGTCCCCTGGCATCGACTTTAAAGTTGGCTCTTCAAAGCTGGCCGGATACTAGCACCTCATATCGTGAAGCTGACAGAACACAGTGAACTACGTAACATTAGGGAGATTCTGCTGTTACAGTCACTATCCATACTTAGATGTAGAAGTGACTTGACTTTTATCTGTTGTAGAAGTTACATTCAACACGTTTTTCTGCGGCATGTGATATTTTCTTAGGAATTATCATTTATATAATATCTTCGGTTGAATGGCGGTCCACAAGAGAATCTCATATTTGCATTAATATGACTTTTAAAGTAATGAAGAAACACTTTTAAACAATTTTCAATCTATTTTTACTAAGACACAAATAAGTCATTTGCGCATCTAAACTGTAGCAGCTGGTAATAGATCATTTATCTAAGAAAGCCTCTCTGACTGCACCCAGTCACTGACTTTGTTGAGACCAACAGGCCTGAGCAAGCATGAGATGAAAGTGGACAGAAAAATGTTAATCTACCAAACCTGTATTCTGCAAGAAAGGATCTCTGCTGGGAACAAATGGAAAAATCAGATCCCAAATATAAGGTAGAGCTTCATTATTTTCTTTTTTATGTAAAGACAAGAATAATAGATTTTGAAATTTTGACCAGAACAACATGAATATTTTCTGTATTTGCTTAAGAATATTAATTGATTCAAGTTCATAAAACACTGACATAATGAAAACACATGCATGTGCAAGTATCTCTTTGGAATTGAATAAATTCCAAGAGTTGAAACTTACCACCTTGTTTGAATTAATAGAATGTATGTAGGTTTCAGACAGTAACCTGCAGAAAATATTATTTTAACTGTGAGAAATCATTGAATTTTGATCTAAATGATTTCTGAAACTGAAAAGGTCACACTTACTGTATATATATATATATATATGAGCAAAAATAAACCAGAGCTTTCAGAAGAACAGCTTTTTTCTCTGTACTTTTAAAACTTTTTGCATCATGTTGCACATTTGTTTGGGTTTATATCTCACCCTGACCAGACCCACTTTGAAATAGATGACATTTAATGTCTAGTCGTCACATAGTCTTCCTCTAGGCCTAAATATCTCCAGCTAAATTTAGATGCAGACTGCAGTGGAGATGTTTAGGTAACTTTTTTTAAACCTTCCAAGCTCAAACATTTAAAGCAATAAGCATATTTTGTCAGAAAAACCCCCAGAAAACAAATAAAACTACTACTTTGTATTGATAAAAGCTAGAATATATGGAAAATATAAGGGAATCTTTAAGATGATTATACAAATAAAAATGACCTCAGCTGTTTTTCTACTACTCCATTGGTTGAAAAAAAAAGCTTAAAATGTTTGAGTTCTATACAGTTCTATGTTTAGTGCTCTATAAATATTTTAAAGAGTTCTATACAGTTCTATGTTTTTTGATCAGTAAAAATACCACACATATGTGCATGTTATGAAATACATTTAAAAACTATTATATATTTTAAGGGTGTGACTTGAAACTTTTTGTTGAAGGTATTGAATCAAACCGCTTAATGACTTTTATTAATACCAAAGCTAAAAGTCCTTCTAGACAAGAGGAACAATTATTCGGTCATGTGTAACTGTGTTTAAATTAGAAACATCCAAATGCAGGGATTTGATTTATTTATATATTCATTTTTAAACAGTTTTTCTTTTTTTAGCTTGAACTGATATTGGCTTTTCATTAATATTGTTGTTAAGATGGTGAAGATTTTATCATGATTTTATCAGAAGATTGAATCTAATACTTTTTAAATCAGCTCAGAATCTTTATACTAGAGCCACTTTATTATTATACAGTATTGAAGCAGATTAGCAATTTAGTTTTAGTTTTAGTTGTTGGTGTTTAAACTTTGCCTATATCAGCCATTACAGACTTTGTTTTTTTAAGTTTGAAAATGTTTTAATACCTTTCTAATGTTTAAAAGGTTAGTCGGGTTTTATAGAACAACGGTAACTGTACAGTTAAATTGGTGTAAATAAAGTGTGATAGAAAGTCAAAGGACCTTCTTATAGGAGAACTTTTCTACTTCTAGTAATACAAAAACCTCTATTTATGTTTCACTGATCTCATGTGATACATCAATATAGATACTAATAATATCTGAAATCCTGTATCCACAAGTCTGTTTAAACCAGTTCAATCTGTTACCCCAATAAAATCCAGAGCATTAAAATGTATTTAGAGGTCAGATTATCATCATCCACTGTTGTGCAAAATAATCTATCTGCCCTGTGAAAATCTCTGAGGTTTCTTAGAGAACATCATGGAGACCAAACAAAATAGCAAACAGTTCAAGGATACATATAAGCAGGAATGTGAATCAGCATTATGAAATAACTTCCCAAACTTTGTAATCTCATGGAGCACTGTTAAATTCATCCTCTGAAATGGAAAGAATATGACACAACTGCATTGCAGAAGAAAGAGAAACTGCAAAGACACCCTTTGCAGTTCAGTTGAGATTCCCGTCACCTTTCAGCAGAACAATAACCCCAAAAAGTCAGTCAGAGCTACAACCAAATGCATAAAATTAAAGCATATTTATGTGTCAAAATGGCACAGTTAAAGTACTGACCAAAATCAGTATCAAGACATTATTATTGATGTCTAAAGGGAAGGCTTGAGCTATTCTGCAAAGAGAAATGTGTATGAATAATCTTGTAGTCACTAGAGCATGCAAAGCTGGTGAAGTCATATCTAGAAGCTGTTATTTAAACAAATGGTGGTTCTATAAAATATTATCGCTGGGAGCTGCAGAAGGAGGTGTGGTTTGATTTCTAAAAATCTATGCTGAAAACATCAAAATTCTTTACAGTCATATTAATTCACTATTTGGTGTTTTTCTACTAACAGTCTCCCAATAAAATACATAAAATATGTTGTTGTAATGAAGCAAAATGTAAAACAGTTCAAGATGACAGCTCTTCACTTTTATTTATTTAATGATGCAAGGAGGCAAATGGTTAAAGAAGAAAGGATGTGGCTACAGTATATTGACTGTAATATCAAAAAAAGACACAAAATATAAACACATCTGGGTTTATGGGATGTTGTAAAAAAAGAAAGAAAAAAGAAAAAGAAAGGGACAAAAGGGACAGGAGGGACAAACTTAAACTTAACAACCTGTCCCATAAACACCCCCGCACCTCATTATGCAGACGAACTCTTCACACATGGATGGAAACACAGATCTAATGTCCAACTTTTAAACGTTTGTCTTGTATCATCATTAGGTTATTCTCTGTTGGCCGATATCGCTGCTACAAATACTATGTACAATTTTTTTTACACTTCTCACACTTCCCTGTAAGCAAGCATTTGCAAATGTGTGTGTGTTCCTTCTTCTCAAGTGTTTGGGTGTGTGTTTTATGGAACCATCTCCTGGACAGTAGCCTGGTTTTCACAGTCGATTTCGCTGCCAATGACAGGAAGGACTCCTCCTCCTGCCAGGGCAGGAAGGCAGGAGAGGACAGAGGGGGGAAGAGGGGTTATTAGTGAAGGTCGGAGCAGGGGAGGGAAGACGAGGGGAAGGGGCTGCCTCTGGTATTGAACTTAGAACAGCTGATAAAAGCCATTGTATGGGAGATATGCCCTGTCCCCTCCCTGCTGCTGCAGCTGCAGTAAATACTTACTCAGCATTTATAAGTAGTGGCTCTCACTAGACATGTTATGCTCATGATTCAGCAACCCAAACAATGACACATCCAGAATATTTGAGCATCTGTGAGGGAATCTGGGATAATTTTATTTAGATTTCCTTTTTCAAATAAATTGTGTCGTAACAGTTTGATGTTTATCCCAGTGTTTCCTCTCTATCTCATCTCCATGTTTGTGGATATCCTTGTTTTCTGAGAACCATGGAGAACCATATCACACTGTCCGATTGACCCATGTGTCAATGCATAACCCTAAACCTAACCATTCCCAGTGCATTCGTTACCCTATCCTCAACCTAAGATCAATTAACACCTTAGTCCTATACCTAACCCTTAGCTAAAAAGGAAGGGGTGACCAGCAAAATGTCCTCACTTTGATGCCAAAAACAGGAGAACAGAGACATATATTTGAACACACATCCCTCTCTAAGCTGTTTAACATTTTATGGGTAGGGATTTTTGAAATAACAGATTTTTACACCAGAGATAAAATTTAAGAGTCCATTTAGGGTAAGGCGTGAGGTTTAAAGGGGTATTGGTTTTGTTTACCTTCAATGAAATTTATTTTTACATAATCACATGAGAAATGTATGCTGCCTTTCACATTTATTGGCATTCCTGGTAAAAATGTACAAAGACATAAAAAAAAAAATAATAAAGTTCGGAATCGAAGTAGCCATGCTTGTGCCTGATGAGAGGCATGTTATTGCTAAAGTTTTTTGTATCTTATAATTTGAAAAAAAAAAAAAAAAAAAAAACACATAGTCACAAAATTTATAATTTTCTATGGGAAGAAAAGTCCTAATTCAAAGGGTTCTGATGCTATGCACAGGATTTGAAGCCATAACAGGCCCAGAGCAACACAGATCTGGCGCTTCATACGCACTGAGTCCACATAAGGGTGATTTTCCAAATTTTCTTCCTTTGTTTTATTTTTAACCCTACCTGAATTGTCTTTTCTTAAAAAAATGAAGATCTTAATTTCCACTGAGACACACAGTTCTAGTTAAAGTCTGTTTAGCAAACTCTAAATGTTTATACTTGTGATGGTAGGACAGAAAAGGCATTTTCCTGGCATGCCTCCCAAATAACTGGTTGGCATAACATGGTATGGTGGGTGTGTAGATTTGGTGACCCAAAAGGCCACTCCTTGCAGCAGTTTACCAACTGTAATATCATTTAAATGTTCTCATATAAGCCCGTTTCAGGTTTTTGGAAAAGCTATAAAATGCCTATTTTTCGTATAGCCCTTCTCTAACTGGTCAAGATCGACGTATGTCTCCCTTACTTGAATGGCACGTTCCCCATCCTTTCTCCTTCTGTAGACCTGCTGAGTGAAGTGGGTCTATCTGTCACAATGTTTATGCCTCAGAGAAACAAGAGGTTAGATTTAACTGTTCTTTAAGGTATGGTGGAGGATTTTCGCAAATTTTTAAGAAAAGGATGCCCTCTCCACTTAAAAAAAATGCATATGCACAACCCTATACCCAGTCCCGAAAGAAAACACCTATTAAACACGTGTGAGAGCGTGCACAAGCCCATTTCTCCTGTGCATGCTCTGTTTAACAGTTGCTGTTCTCACAGCTCATACAAGCTTACTGTGCCTGAACGTCCGCCCTAACCCCTAAATCCCTCAATCACTATATAGAGCTGGGACTATATAGGAGACTTTATAGAAAACTCAGTTAACTGACCATTTGGACAGATGATCACTGCTTTTTGCTCCCTGTTGGTGACTTAACTCCTCCTCCTCTTTGCGGTGCCTGTGCCATCTTTGTTATTAGTCCCCGCTGTCGGGTAGAGACAGCCTATGGCGGCAAATCCCACAATGCTTTGTGAGGAGAGCTTTTCGAGCAAAGCATTCCAGGATGAAGCTGCCTCTCCAGAGGCCTTTCATTTCTTCTAATACACTTCATAGACACTTTTTCTCTTAAGTCCCTCTGCCTTTTTCAAAGAACTGCGGTGAGAAAGGTGAGCTTCAATGACTGTCTGAAACCGTAGCTCACCACACATATATACACCTGAACGCGCGCATGCTCAGAAAAAGATAGCTAATGGGACAAGCATGTAGGACGGCTTTACGTAAACATATCACCAAAACGATTGACAATTAAGAGGACAACTTATTTTGGTGATCCACCAGGAAATAAAAAATTGTCCTCTATACCTTTAAGTCTGAGCAGTGGCATAAGAAAATCAAGTTCATATTAAAATATAGAAATTTATAGATAGTTACATTTAAATTCATATTATGATTTTATAGACAAAAAACATGTTTGAGAGTTTGACCATGATAGAATACCATTTCACATTTATATATCATTTTTTACATTGTTGCTCTACTACAAATGTCCATATGTTATATTTTATATATCTTTGGTTATTATTAAGTTTATTTTACTTTGTCATGCACTGGTTAATGTTAAGTAAAAATAAAAGCAACCATTAATTGTACCATTAAAAATAGTACTATAATAGGTTTCCTCTTGCTAATCAATTATAAATTGGTGTGATTCCCAGAATTTAGATGTATACTGTAACCTTTCTGTTGTCAGATCAGGGCATGTTGGACAATATGAAGAACCTCTAGTTTATGTTTAATAGTTCAGACCAGTCAAGAAAATATTGGCCTTTATCGTTAGTGCTTACATGATCTCAAGTTCCCTCTGAGTGTTTCTGGCAACCATGCTTGTACTCTTAGGCTGGGTGATTTAAACTTTTGAAATTATATGTTATCATAATGTATGGGTCAAGTATTTTGACCTATTTGTTAAAGCATAAAGACACATTGTTTTTTTTTTTTTTTCCACAGAAATACCAGAAGAGTTACTCATCCTGAAACTAAATGAACAAGTATATTCAAATCTACTAAAAGTTGTATGAGGCATGTTTCACTGGAAATAATTTTTTTTTTTACGAAAAACAAATCCTTGCTCAAAGGCAGTGTTAGTGGCTTTCAGTTCAACAAAGAATTTTGGATATAGTAGTGAAGTGTTGAAGGGTAAAATTAGATTAAAAAGGGACATATTTACCTACAACGCCACAGCTGCCAAATGTCCCCATATTAAGCCTACCTTTTAACGTTTCAGTTAAAGCATTGCTTTTAGTATTTATGGCACAGCAAAGCATCAGAGCCTTTGACAGGGAACAGGCCCATAGCATTACAGATCCCCACTGTGCTTAACAGTGGACATAAAGCCATTTTGCACATTTTCAAATTGTTCCTGTTAACAGCTAACAGAGGAACTCATATTTCAATTAGTGTCTTTTGCTAACTTTTAGCATTCAACAAACTGGATTTCATCAACAAAATTAATATTTTCATCCTTTCTCTTCTTGGTATGTCTCAAAGACTATGTTAACCCCTTTGTTGGCTCACTATAAGTACATGTGATACGACCAGCTAGCTGATGGTATGCTACTGACTTATTACATATACGACTAATAAGATGGTATTGTGTAACATGCTCTACGCAGCAGCAGAAAATGTCAACGGATTTCAGCAGACTAACAGTTAGATATTAGCATTACCTTTCACTCACGTATATTAGTTTAAGACTTTAGCATTAGTGAAGCTAATATTTTAGTTAGTGCAGTGGCTAGTATAAATGTCCAACTTGGCAAATTACATATTAATATAAAATAAACTACTAAAATCCCCAAACTGTCAACTTCAAATTGTAATTATTATTTTATCATTTTCATTCTAAAATGTGTTATTTTACTGTCTAACGAAATTATACATTGCGATAAATAGAATAAAATTATGACTCAGGCATGCCACCCAAAATAACTGGCAAGCGTGTTAGTAGCGATTAACGGTTGTTATGGAGACTTGCTGCAGGTACAGGGATATTTTTCCACCTTCCATATTATCCACCAAAGGGATACAGTGTTCAGCTGTCTGCTTTTTCTCAGTCCTGCTCACATTTTAGTTACAGGCAAGGTTTTTGCCAGCAACTGTTGATTGTTGATCATTTTGTGAGCTATAAAGATTAACATGACAACAATACTGGACTCCATGGAATGAAATGTACGCCTGTCTTTACATTTTTTGGGGGAGTCTAAGAGAAATAGATGGTCTGTGTTATGTAATACTTATCCCTAAGAGGAAATTAATCCACTGGCTAGTTAGTAAACTAGACAACCTGGCGATAAGAAAGCAGGGAATTCATGTTTCTTGATGAGAATAGGGTTAAATAAAAGTTTTAACTTTTTGTTTTCGGTTTAACAAAGTTTTTTTATTCACAATGTATTTCCCTCACAGACTTTGGTCTCATGACCAATATCTTGATTCCTCTGCGACTCTCTGTCCTGTGAGCAGATAAGGAAGGTGTCTGCTTTCCGAGGGGCCTCTGTTGTCTAAACAGGGATGTGCTGATCCGACAACAACCACAAAGGAAACGGCAAAGGAAAGAGATAGAGAAGGCACATAGAAGTGGCGCGAAGGATCATGCAGTAGAAATGTTGCAGGATGTTTCTTAGATTTTTTTTGCTGTTGTTGCAAGTTTGAGTAAATAAAGTTAAGGAAGAAGAAAATATGTTGCAGGTCGGGTGGTTTTGTTGGATGTGAAGCTCTTTTTGGGAGCTGGCTGATGAAGGGGATTCACACGAGTGCTGTTGTCTTCTCTGTGTGCTGATTGATGGAGTAACACACTGAGGGGTGAATTGTAGGTTAGGAAGGGAGAGGTATTTTTTTTGTTGTTTTCCAGGCTGAACTTAGTTCAGGGTGATGACAGCTGCTGACAGTTCTTGGCTCCTCGCCCTCTTTCTCCACGCCAGGTAAAAATCCCCCTCCTCCCTCCCTCTCTCTTCTCACCACGCTCAGACAGCGTCAGTCACTAGCACTTCGCTGGCGCCAGATGCAGCCTCTCTGGTTCAATAGGAGCTATTTTTCCACTGGTTTTCACAGGTCCACTTTTACACTGTCAGTATTACTATATAAACAGAAAGCAGTGATCAGGTTACAGTGCAGCTCACCTGTTACACCCCAAAACATAAAACCATTTATGCCAAGCTTACACTAAGAGATCTTACGTCCTCTCAAAAATCACATTTCAAAAGAAAAACCCAGAAGATTAAACCTTCTTAATGAGGGAATTTGAAAAAAAAAAAAAAACAAGCATTTAAAACTGCTTAAAATGTGTGTTATGTGAAAAAAACAACAACCTGAAAACAAAAAAACTGAATGGACCTACTAAATAATACAATCTTGAAGGGTTTCTTTTTTTATATAGTTTATTTGATTCAAATATAATAAAGACTTGTAATTGCATTTCATAATACATAGATTAATATCCTAAATCCAATTATCTGATATTTTGCTATATTCTTTAGGTTTTAAGTCACAGTTGAAATGGAAGCTGTGCTTTAAAAAAAAAAGCCTCTCTGCCCTGCTCAAAAACAAACACGCCTTTTTTCATGTATTTGGCTGAGTTTAAGGCTGCTTTGTAAGTTTATTCTTACTATTGATATAAAATTCATACCAGATGTTATAAACAACCAAAGTATGCATATATTGAAAAAAAAGGTCCACCTTAGTAACTCTAGAAAGACAAAACATATTGAACACATGTACTGTATGAAATATAGTGTGGACACACCTTTTGCAGACATCTCCTGCATGGAAAAACTAGTCATGCACTGCTTACGTGTGAGCTTGAGTGATTCTTCTACACATCATAAAGGATTTTGGGATCATGTGAAGTCTCCCAGTAATATATCCTTTAAACCAGCCCACACCATGATGTTCTCACGCTCAATGTTTTTTTTTGAATACTTAGAAGAAGCTTAAACTCGCCTTTTTCTTCAGCAGTGGAGTCTTAGTTAGTTGTAATTTTGATCATTGCAGTTGATTGAATTACTTTTTTGCATGGGGAAACACTGGGACTGCTGCTTCCAGGTCTTTCAGGTGTCTTTGAGCTTCTTGGTCATTTTACATCAATTTAGATTTTTTTTTTTTTTTTATCCTCTGTTCGAAATCCTATCATGACATTTTAGTGGCTTTCACATACCCATTGTGACTTCACCAATACTCATAATGTTTCTCAAAGGCAACATATTTTAAAATTTGTGCTTTTACTCAATTTTTTTTCTTCCCTTTAATTAAGTCAATAGTTAAAATTAAACGAATAGAAGCGAAGTCCAAAAACAAAGTACAGAACACTAAAAAAACAGGAGATGCCAGATTGAAACACAGGGAACAAAGTAATGAAGCAACAAGAAACCAACACTGAAGAACTGCACAGGGAGAGTATATATGGGAGACAGAACAAAGACTGGGCTAATCAGCTGATATGGAGCAGGTGTGGATAGAGGTAACTAGAAGGAAGCCAAGGGGATAGGAAACTGGCGCAAGGAGGCAACAAAGAGCAACACAAAAACACAACACTGCAAGAAAACAACTACAAAGACACAAAATTACTGAGATACTAAAAATAAACCTAAACAAAGAACAGAGCCCTGACATGAGCTTCATTTTGGGGTAATATGCTTAGATTTGTTGAAAATTTGTAAAAGAATTGTACTTTTATAAGTACTTGAAAGCTTTGTCGTTATGAAAACTTCTCCGACAGTCAGGAGGATTCGAATCTCTTATTCCATTTACACTACCCTTTTAATCCGTGCTGAGAGCGGTCCGAGCAGGGTAACCGAGATAACTGTTGAGTGTAAATGGCACACAAAATTAAACCGGACAACGGCAGACACAACCGAACTGTAGTTCATCACTAGGGCTCGGCACAGTTCAGTTCTGACTCGGTTCTCAGATAACAAAGAGCACAAGAGGAGACTGCGTAATCTCCTTACAGTCAGCTTCCGTAATTATGAAATTTCAGACATTCGTAAAAATACTAGCTTCCCTACCATGCCACACGATTTCCAATGATGATTCTGCTTAGCAGTGTGGTGAACCTTAACGTCTGTCATTGTTTCCTGTGTCTGTAAGCCCTTATTAGACTATCCTTTGTCGTATACACTTCCCAAAAGCCGACTCAACTGAATTTACCAAAGGCTGCCTTCTTCGCCTGACTCTCAGCAAACAAAGAAATATCACAATTATAACCGAACATAACTTCCTGAATGCTACAGGCGCTGCCATTTTGATTTGCTTGATTCCCTCCTTCAATCCTAGAGAGCAGTAGTACCGTAGATTCTCACTACTAGGCGTGGAAACGTGCTAGCTTGGTGTGTAAACGATTGTAAGGAACAAAGCTCGGGGCGGTTAACTGATTCAAGCTCAGTCTGATCTCGGCACGGATCGGTTTTCAGAGGAAAGTGTTAACAGGGCTTCTGTCACCAGCCTTCACCAGTTCCTCACCCAGCCTTGATTGTCAGAGCATCTACTGTTTACATATTAATATTTGTTACTCTGATTATATATATTGGTAAGTTTCCGTTAACAGAGTTCAAATTGATTGGCCTTTGTGAAAAAGAAAAAATCTTATTTAATGAATTAGAATAAAAAAGGATTCAGAAAAATTTGGTCATTTTATTAAAATTGTTAGATTTATTGTTGCAAAAATAAAAGACGACTGTCTTGTTAACTTTTAGGTCCTCTCCACTCAGAGTGTTTATTGGGTGTGGAGGTTACTGTGTCTTTTATCAGAATATCACAAATCTTACAAATCTTGAACATAGTTTTGAGTACTACTTTGCAGCTTTCTGTTTTGCAGAAAGGGTAAAATAAGTCAATTATTTCACAAGGGAAAAATATTCTGCACCCGTTTTTGAACGGTGCATACATTTTTGAGCAGCATGTTCTCTGTCCTCATAGCAGATCCAAGAAGGCTAGTGTTGCAGAAGCCAAACAATCTTGGTGTAACTTGAAAATAATTAATCTTGAAAATAATGTTTGTAAAGGTATCTTTGAGACTTAGAACCAACAGATTATTCCTAAATTATGCAGATGTGTCTCTGAAAAATGAATGGCTGCTAATGAGCTATGATCCCAGTTGGTGTGTTTTTGGTTTCTTGTTGCAGAGGAAAAAGCACAGAAGAGGGGAGCATTCATCCAGAGAGATTCGTGAGAAAACTTGCAGATTACTCTTTCAAAATCCCTTACAGGCTTACAAAATACCTCCAGCCATCAATTCAAAAACAACTTATTATGTTGCAGGGTTTATTTTTCCCAGAAAGCGGGTTTGTTGTGAAAATCAGCAGTCTAGTTGAAGTTAAATTACATTACTTCCAGACAAACTGATGCTGATTAGTTCATTTTTTAATACTTGCACAAATTTATGAAGTTTAATGGAGGCTGTTGATCATTAGCAGTGGCCTTTATGAGTCAAGGTCAAAGTTAAATAGTCAGGGTTTTATTTAACCTCCTGTCCACTGAGAAGTTTCTGTCCTCGGGCTCACCTCCTGCTTTCCCTTTCTTTCTCTTTTTCATTTTTCCCTTCTCTGTTTTTATTAGATAACTCCTTTGTACCTCTCTGGGTTTGAAACCTTACCACTCTTGTTAATGACAAGCTGGGGGTTCAGGTTGGGGTTGTGGCCGTGGGGTGAGGGCCACATTTGGCTCAGTACTGTGCTGTCCATTGAAGGTGACAGGAGGGGCTGTGACTTTGGGGCATTTGACCCCCAAATTCTTTATTTTTACTAGGAAGTCTTCCAAGGATGGAGCTGTTGATGTGAATAGCGGCCCAAGGTGACTGGATCCCAATAAAGGGGTCGTCACCCTGGACGGGGCCCCCTTCCCATCTGAGATACAACCTTTATTGGGCTGGTTATGAACCTGGGCAACTATTAAACCCTGCCCAGCCTGCACTAAGGAATTTAGGGCCAGGAAATAGGGGGTGGGGGAAGGCGTGGGCTCAAGGAGGTGAAGTTGGGGTGAATGAAGGTGAAAGTTGAAAGGCACATCTGATCAGAGATCATATGGAAGGGCTTTTATCCCCTAGTTTCCAAAATTCATATCATCTGATGCTGATTTTAGTTGAAGTTAAGTATCTAAACCATAAAAAGTTTACAAAAGAACAAATCAATCATTCTTAAAAGAAGTATTTAGATGTATCCTTTTATGGGGTCTAATAGGTGATAAATCAGTTTTTTTTTTTCCACTTTCTCTTTATGTTTCAACAGGATGTACTTTGAACTTTGAACCACTTTTTTGTGAATTTAATCAGATTTAGAAAAAAAGGTTACTGAAAAAATTACTTTAGTATTTAACTGGGGTTGATCTTATTAAGAAAACTGTTGTCTATTTCTTCTCCTTTTATGTTTTAAAGTTCCTAAAACATCCAAAATCAGCAAGACCTTCTTAAACAGACCTGGAAATCAGTGCAGGTCAGGAGAAGCAGGATCTTTGGAGGCTCTTGTTCACCAACTAAGAATTACTCTACATGTCATTTGATTTAATATTAGACTTAGTATACCGGTAACTTAAAATGTTCACACCTCAGAAGGTAAAAAATTAAACTTTTTAGAGAGTAGTCATTCTTAGACAGCTCTGCAGATAAACTTGACCTTGCTATTATTCAAAATGAAGGTAAAATGTTTCAAATGCAGGGATTGTAAACTGTCTGTCTTAATACAGCGTGATTAACAATGATCATATGTTAATAAAACATGCTGCGTGGGCTAACATGGCTGTTGCATTACAAAATAAAATGTTCTATGGTTAAATCTCTATTTTTGTGGTAATACACTTATGTAAATTAATTCCAAAATGTTCATCACTGTTGCTAAATATAAGTTTTCTTCCTTCAGTAAAGACTTCCTCACTGAGGGGTGTTTTTGTTTGATCAGATAAAATATTGTATTGTAATTCATATCCAGTCAGTCACTGATATGAGTTAAGTGTCAGCCTCTTTTCTGTCGCCGACTCCTCTAAATGTGTTCCTGGATTGTTTTTTTTGTTGTTGTTTTTTATCTGTGTTTTTTTAAGAAAACCGCAGTTTGATAAGCTTAACAACAAATGTTAAACATTATTTGTATTGATGCTTTTCAGTAGTGGTGGGAGAAGGCCTCTGCCAAAAATAAGCTGTTTTACAGTGTGAAATTTTCCTTAGCGAGTCAGTGAGAGGGGAATGGAGGGAGACGGCGAGGTCTCGTAAACATCCCACCTCTGTTTGTTCACATGGAGGCTCTGGGATATGGTCAGGTGTGGTTGGACGACTTTCCAAATAATAATAAAAAAAAAGGGCAACAAAGCATATGGGTGTGCACACAAACACACACGTGCAAAATTTTCAGATGTGAGTCAAAAAGTCAGCAGAGGTGTCCCACTGCCCCTCCTTTTCTCCAATAAATGGTGAAGCCAATCATAGCTCAGCTGCCAATCAGCATTTTATCAGCAGGGCCATCTGGCCATCAGCTTATTGTGTCCCTTTTAAGTCCCTGTCAATCAGCCCACTACCAACCCTCCTCCCTTTTCTCTTAAAAATGTCTGCTTTTGAGCTTGTTCCCTTCTGGCTCCACAGGGTGGCCTGCAGAATGATGGGGGGTTGTTTGTTGACCACTCTCTCCTAATCAGCTGCTGCATTTGCTTTCATCATTGTTTCAAAGACTCTAAGGATTAATGCAAACAAGATGTATTCTTATAATAAAGAGACCTTTCTCTCCCTCTCTTTTTTTATTTTCTCGCCCTGCAGCGGTGGAGACTCAGAGCACCAGTTCAGAGGAGATGGTGCCCAGCTCACCCTCCCCTCCTCCTCCTCCTCGGGTCTACAAGCCCTGCTTTGTGTGCCAGGACAAGTCATCTGGTTATCACTACGGAGTGAGCTCCTGTGAGGGCTGCAAGGTAAATGAAGCCAGAGGTACAAGGAAAAAAGAAAATTGAACAACTTAGGATCAGTTAAAAGGAAACCTAGAGTGGGGGCCTCATTTTTACCTAACAGATGTGTGAGCAGTGCAAATGTTTAATTTCTGCTGCCCCCTACTGCATACTTACTTATATTGCATATGCATAATATGATGAGTGTTTTCCAAAGGAACATTTCATTTTTAATGTCAAATTGCGCTTTAAAATAATATGTTTGGCCTATTTTTTATCGAAAAATAGGGCCTGCTTAACTTTCTTTTGGAAGGACAAAAATATACATCTCTTTTTAAGACATTTCTACAAATAAAAAGTTTGGAAATTAAAAGGTGAATTTGTATTAATTCTTTTTTACTCTCACACTGATAAATACAATCTATATGATATAATCTCAGATAAAACCCAGTTCTCTGAAGGTCCAGGATGTTTATTAGAGGACAAGTAGAAGGAAAAAAAAAGATATCATACAGAACAATGAACATCAAAGACAAGCCAAAAAGGAAAACCCGTAAACTACAATCCTAACAATGCAGGAGGGAATAAATCAGACAATCAGGCAAAGGGGTCTGGGAGAACTCTGGTGGACCCGCAGAGATCCTGCAGAGGTATCCCATCATCAATGCTCTGCTCAAAGGAGACCATGTTAGCCTACATCCTAAACACTTAATGTGTTGGAGACCTAGCTGCATCAACAGCCAAACAATGGATGGATGGATGGATGAACTTAGAAAAAAAAAATTAAGACTGGCTAATTACTAAGCATAGTAATCATATAATATTTTATCTCTTTTCAGATACAGTAGTAGCTTTATTAGAACCTTTATGTACTTCTTTATTTAAGAAATTTAAATAAATAAAATCGGCATTCTCAATTTTACTGTCAAACCAACAAACATAAGAAAATGCCTTAGATCTTTCTTTCCACGTTTTGATGTTGGATTTCTTTTTGGTTTTTAAAGCAGTGTATTTTTTTCCTTTTTAGGGGTTTTTCAGACGGAGTATCCAGAAAAACATGGTTTACACCTGCCATCGAGACAAGAACTGTCAGATTAACAAAGTGACACGTAATCGCTGCCAGTACTGTCGGCTGCAGAAGTGCTTTGAGGTCGGCATGTCCAAAGAAGGTCTGTGGCCTGGAAAACAGCTGTGACTTTTTATAAATTCAGCATACGTCCCACATCTTTTCACCTTTAACAGGTCCTCTAGATTTATATTTAACTTCTGTGAGTCGAACTCTTTATTAGTGCTTCTAAGCTAAATCTCTGTTCAAATGTGAATTTGAGCTCCTGCTATAAATTCTATATTTATTACAAGGCTTAGGTGGGCAAACAAAAGGGCAAATCTAAAGCAAAATATCCTGTGCTAACCTTAATTGTTTTGATATCTTTAGCCGTGCGTAATGACAGGAACAAGAAGAAGAAGGACATGAAGGAGGAGGTGGTGCTGCCTGAGAACTATGAGCTGAGCGGAGAACTGGAGGAGCTTGTTAACAAAGTCAGCAAAGCTCACCAAGAGACCTTCCCATCTCTGTGCCAGCTGGGAAAATACACCACAGTGAGTTTCCACTTCCATGCATGGTGGCGTTTCCACATCCCTCTGCACTCAGGCTCACTGCTTTCCAGGAAAGCCAACCCGCACGATCACACAGACCAAAAGTGTCCCTGTTTCTCTCTCCCAGAACTCCAGCGCTGACCACAGAGTGCAGCTGGACTTGGGCCTGTGGGATAAGTTCAGTGAGCTTTCCACTAAGTGCATTATAAAGATTGTGGAGTTTGCCAAGCGACTACCAGGCTTCACTACGCTCACCATCGCTGACCAGATCACCCTCCTCAAATCTGCATGTCTGGACATCCTGGTATAAGTCCTCTCCTGTTTAACCAGCCCTCCACCTCCCTAATGCTTTCCCATTCATCACGCTGCTTCACTCCTTCATACAAAGCAAATATTGAATTTGGATTTTCACTCTGACACCTCTATAAAACTACTGAATTGTTGTATTTTTGTTGCTTTTTTCGCGCCCATGTTCTAAACCCAGTAATTTTTCCCTCCCTTGCATAGATGCTACGGATATGCACCCGCTACACTCCAGAGCAGGACACCATGACCTTCTCAGACGGCCTGACTCTCAACAGGACCCAGATGCACAACGCCGGCTTTGGGCCCCTCACAGACCTGGTGTTTGCCTTCGCAGGTCAGCTGCTGCCTTTGGAGATGGACGACACCGAGACGGGGCTTCTCAGCGCAATCTGTCTCATTTGTGGAGGTAAAGCTGGCAGAATTGTCAAAGTTCAGTTAGCAAGTTGTTTAATAGGATTTTGTGAATCATCTTGTTTCTTCTTTTCATTGTCCCTTACCAAGACCGTATGGACTTGGAGGAACCAGAGAAGGTCGACAAACTTCAGGAGCCACTGCTGGAGGCTCTAAAGATCTACACTCGCCGCAGACGCCCCAACAAGCCTCACATGTTCCCTCGCATGCTGATGAAAGTCACAGACCTCCGAGGAATCAGCACCAAGGGTGAGGGGATTTTTATAACACAAAAGGACTTCTTTCTATTAAGATCAAAAATCCTTTTGCAGTTTACAGATGAAAACAGTGTTTGAGGTCAAAACCTTCTTTACTTGACTTATGACATGTAGAGAAAAGACGGAGAAATTGCTCTAAAGCACTAAAAGCATGAAACAGTAGAATGTAAAAGTGACCCCAATCAGTAAATCTTTACATAAACATTTTTTTACACTGTGAAAGTCAATGCTGAGAAAGTGAAATTATTTTGGAATATATAAATATCATATTTATTTTACTTCACAAGTATTTACTACCCTCTGTTAGCCAAAGACCTGAAATCTGACAAAAGTTCATGTTTGTGGTTGAAAAGCTTAGGTGCATTTGTGTGCTTTGTAAACAGAATGACTTTTCAAATGTTTTGCTTCTCGATGCCTACAGGTGCAGAACGAGCCGTTACCCTCAAAACAGAGATCCCAGGCCCCATGCCCCCTCTGATCAGGGAGATGCTGGAGAACCCGGACGCCTTCGAGGACAGCAGCGACTGCAGCGACAGCGCCTCGGCGCCTCCCCCTGCCATCCAGGCCATCAAGCAAGAGGGGAAGTCCACTTACGAGTCCGCCTTCGAAGAGGAAGAGGAGGAGGAGGAGGACGAATACTGGGAGGAGGAGAGGGAGTGGGGGGCGGAAAGTGACGGAGAGCCGTGGGGGGAGGCCGCACAGAAGAAAGCCGTGGTGGGAAAAACGCAGTGAGAAGGACGCTGCCTCCTCTCTGACAGACCGCTGAGCCGCACAGAGCAACGCCACCTCAGAGTTAGGCTCGTTAATGACATTGTAATAACCTGTACATACTGACTGCAAGGAAACAGATTCTAAATAGGAAGCAAATAATCAAAGAGAAAAAGCACTACATTTCAGTGGATGAATGAGGGCACCATTAAAATATCAGCGCGGCCTTAGAAAAGATATTTGAGTTCGACACAATCATGGCTGCAGAATAGCAGAAGAAAATGAGCTGTTCTGCTGTCTCCAAAGGGCTAAGCTTTGTATAAAATCAACCATTAATCGCAGCAGCTTATCTCTACATGGTGTATATGTGCCACGAATGTCTTCTCAGAATTACTTTTATTACTTATGCAACTTATTTTCTCATTGTACCTTCTTTTTCTGAGCATGTTACATTTATGCCTGTTTCTCTTTTTTGTTTGATTTATTTTTCAATCCTATGCAACTCAGCATGTGTGAAGTTTGAGCTTTAGCCTTTTTCTATTTGATTTATTGGACAAAAGCATTTCTAAAAAGATTTTTAGAGAGACAAAGAGTCATGAGCAGGACTCAAACTCACTATAAGTTTACACACATATATATATATATATCTATATATAGATATATATAGATATATATATATATATCTCACAAGGTAAGTTTTCAGTCATGAAATCATCTAACAAAGGAAGAAAGAAAGGAAAAAGATCTTAACTTTGGTGCCAAATATAGAAAAGGCAACACAAACATTTCCTTACCTCTCATCCTTTATCCTTTCACAAAAAAATTATAAATCTGCAAAAAGTAGATTTATTACCATGCCTCACTCTCAGGTTAACTACACTATATTGCCAAAAGTATTTGCTCACCCATCCAAATTATTGGAATCAGGTGTTCCAATCACTTCCATGGCCACAGGTGTATAAATTCAAGCACCTAGGCATGCAGACTGTTTTTACAAACATTTGTGAAAGAATGGGTCGCTCTCAGGAGCTCAGTGAATTCCAGCGTGGAACTGTGATAGGATGCCACCTGTGCAACAAATCCAGTCGTGAAATTTCCTCGCTCCTAAATATTCCACAGTCAACTGTCAGCTGTATTATAAGAAAATGGAAGTGTTTGGGAACGACAGCAACTCAGCCACGAAGTGGTAGGCCACGTAAACTGACGGAGCGGGGTCAGCGGATGCTGAAGCGCATAGTGCGAAGAGGTCGCCAACTTTCTGCAGAGTCAATCACTACAGACCTCCAAACTTCATGTGGCCTTCAGATTAGCTCAAGAACAGTGCGCAGAGAGCTTCATGGAATGGGTTTCCATGGTCGAGCAGCTGCATCCAAGCCATACATCACCAAGTGCAATGCAAAGCGTCGGATGCGGTGGTGTAAAGCACGCCGCCACTGGACTCTAGAGCAGTGGAGACGCGTTCTCTGGAGTGACGAATCGCGCTTCTCCATCTGGCAATCTGATGGACGGGTCTGGGTTTGGCGGTTGCCAGGAGAACGGTACTTGTCTGACTGCATTGTGCCAAGTGTAAAGTTTGGTGGAGGGGGGATTATGGTGTGGGGTTGTTTTTCAGGAGCTGGGCTTGGCCCCTTAGTTCCAAGGAAAGGAACTCTGAATGCTTCAGCATACCAAGACATTTTGGACAATTCCATGCTCCCAACTTTGTGGGAACAGTTTGGAGCTGGCCCCTTCCTCTTCCAACATGACTGTGCACCAGTGCACAAAGCAAGGTCCATAAAGACATGGATGACAGAGTCTGGTGTGGATGAACTTGACTGGCCTGCACAGAGTCCTGACCTCAACCCGATAGAACACCTTTGGGATGAATTAGAGCGGAGACTGAGAGCCAGGCCTTCTCGTCCAACATCAGTGTGCGACCTCACAAATGCGCTTCTGGAAGAATGGTCAAAAATTCCCATAAACACACTCCTAAACCTTGTGGACAGCCTTCCCAGAAGAGTTGAAGCTGTTCTAGCTGCAAAGGGTGGACCGACGTCATATTGAACCCTATGGATTAGGAACGGGATGTCACTTAAGCTCATATGTGAGTCAAGGCAGGTGAGCAAATACTTTTGGCAATATAGTGTATGTCTCAGCTTTCAGTGCAAAACATTCTACTCGCAGCAAGATGAAGACAAAGAACTCAAGTAAAAGTATTTAAATAGATGAATAAATTACTCAGGTGTTTATGAGAAAATCTATGAACATTCTCCACAATTCAAGCCGGAAAGGATCTATTAGCATCTATTAGATAACAAAACTAATTGTAGCTGCTCCCTACAGCTGTTTAAAACCACAGCGATAAGTCATTATATTGAATTTAAAATTGAGCGCTGGAAAAAATACGTAAACTCTTTGCAGACAGGATTCTCATAAACGACGTATGATGGATTTACCGAACAGTTTTTAACCCTTCATAAATTATTGGTATCAATTGAATAATACATGGCTTCTATTTCTAAACTTAAATCGTCTTTTAAATGAATAAAAATATATCATTAATTTACTCAAAAGACATTGGAATCATACAGAGCAGGCCAGAGATCGTCTGGGAGCCTATGTAGACTTTGAATATATAAATTCAATAAAATAGTTACATTTAATATAAGTATAATTATGTTTGAGGTATATGATATTCAATGTCTAGAAGTGTTGAAATCTGCATTTCAACTTGGGGAAAGTTAGTAGTTTGTATAAAACATCATGAAAGTGGTAGATATTAATACATTTACACTTCTGACCATATATATCCCATTAAACTAGGGTGACACACGGTGCCATACAAACCCTGTTTTACAGTGTGTTCCTTTTGTGTTTTAATGGAGATAATGGAGTAAAATACATGGTTACCATTTTGCATTGCCAAGGGAAAATGTATTTTCTGACCATGACGGATTTATGTTGGCTGCTTGGATCGTTCCCTGGTTCAAAGTCTGACATCCCAGAAAATCTAATATACACTTGACCAGTTCTGGATACGAATCAGAAGAGATTATTAAAGATAGATTTTGTATTAAAAGCCTAATTCAAAGTCTTCTGTACTAATCTGGGACTGCACGGTAGTGCAGTGGGTAGCCCTGTTGCCTTGAAGAAAGAAGAATCTGTGTTTGATTCCAGGCCCCCGGTCTTTCTGCTTGGAGTTTGCATGTTCTCACTGTGCTTGCATGTCATCAAAAGTTATCATTTGACATCATTAACAGTTCTGTATTAAACAAGTTGCTTGCTGAAACACAAAATGAGCCTCCATTTTCTAAATATATCGTCGCAAGTGGAATAAAGCATCAACCAAATAAAATAAAACAATGACTACCAACAGATTTCTTAATGTAATTGAGTTATAATCAGATTGATAGCCATTAAATTGATTGGCCATTTTCATAATTAAACTTCCATTGAGCTGTATTTGCTCGTTTAGGATCTGAGCGTTGTAATATTTCTCTCAAACTCACAGACTTACACACAGTGTCTGCATAGCAACAGCCAAAATGATCTTTCTAAATCATATCAAGTTTTATTACTTCCAAATAAATCCTTTTTCTCTTTTCGTTCTTATTACTTTTTATTTGAGCTGGTGCAATAAATTAATCAATGAGGTTGTCTTCAAGGCCTCAAGCCAATAATCATATGTGCATCAAGGTGTAACAATAGAAAAGACCAAAGACAGAAAAGACACTTTGTATTCAGCAGGATTTTACTTACTTTTTTTTCATCAAATGAAGCTGTATACATCTCATCTCTCTAACGTTTTGCTGTTGCTGATGGGTTTTATTTGTTTTTTAAAATTCCAAGCATGTTGTCGACATGTTCAGGGAGCCTATTTCTTCTTGTATGTTCTCCGAAAGCAGAATAGCTTTGATGACTGACTATTGCACACAGCTACAAACAAATACAGAAACTGTCTCCAAATGCTCTGGTTACATTTCTATGAGAAGCTGAAACTGAGTTTCCTTTTTTTTCAATGCTTACTATTAAATGTTTTGTGATGATTCCTGTATTTTGATAAAGGCAATTTTTTTCTTCTCAGACTTCATAATGTTTTTATTGTCTCCTATTTTTTTAACTTTGGACTTTTATTACATTTGTACATTTGTTATGTAGGCTCTTGGTTCCTGATAATCTGCTTAGAATGAATGAAAAGATATCTCTCGGATAAAACATGCAGTGGGTTATTATTTGGGCTGTAAGTAGGATAATGATCCAAAACGAGGCAAAATCAACAGAAATTCTAAGTCCGCTTTCTTCTATGATCATCTCAGTCTCACTATGGGATGAGCTGAAGAAAGGAGAGGGTAAGCGAGGAGGAAGAACTATGGATGATCTAAATCAGGATTCCTCATTTATGGAGGTCAAGTCCATAAATGCTTTGCTTCAAGGCCTGAATCAAATGGCTGATTTACCTCCTCAGTTTACAGTCAGTCAAAAAATATATATTTTATTAGATTCCACACCACCTAGGTGTGTTTAAATAAAAGGTTTTCATTTTTCTTAGGTTTTCATTTTTCTTATCCTGCTGGAATAAAAAGAGTTATTAAACTTAAGAGTTTTTGCACATATTTTACCACCAGTCCCCATAAAATCTATCTGTATGTGAAAACTTCAATCATTCATTTCTCTGTGTGTTTTATCAAACAGGAACTTTGCTCTGCATCAAGTTTTCAGCAAAACATAGAAAGCAATCAATATCCAAATTTGCTGGCATTTTATCAACAACCCCGATTTTCCAAACATATTACAAAACAGCAAACGGGCGATCATGATCCTCGGGCCTGACTTGCTGCCATTTCACACTTGACCGTGATCACACGCCCACACATTTGACACGCTTTCAGGAGTCATGCTCTCATGGAAAACCCAGGAGCAAAAATAGCCCTGCACAACATGTTGAGTAAGAAAGTCAGGCCAAAGACATATTTCTCACATTATCCACATATTCATGTAACAGCAAGAACAGAGATTAAAGAGATTAGAGAATACTGAAATGCAAAAAAACCTGAGAGTTTTCATCTCACTGAGAAATAATATCTGTTAAATATGATTAAGAGACAAAACGGTTGACTCTATGGGAAAAGCAAAGTGCGTTTTCACAAAAATAAGAAATAAATGCTCTTTGTTTTGTTCTGATTCAAATCCATATCAGTGGCACCAACGTTGCTTTTCACCCATGTGCTCCTGGTTTTGTCACCACATTGGGGAGTCGGCCCACTCACTGCAGATAGAAAAAAAAGAAAGGTTCACAAAAGATTTATTATTGCAGCTGATTTTGAATTTTTACAGCTTATTTTGGATTTACGTATGTGCTCTTACAATGGCAGCAAAAAGGTGCAACCACTCATCATGAGAATCCGTCTGATGGTGATTTGCAGCTTTATGTAAACCATTTTCACTAAATATATCTTCTGTGATTTACGTGTTTCATCCATACATAGTGAAAACTACTTTATAGCCTTTGTTGAGTGGATTGTCTAGCATTGCACCTTAAATACACAGATTTTTGTAGCATTCAACAAGCTTCCTACTTAACCCTGGATGGCACTTAGTAACTCATCTTATCAGGAACGATACAACTTATTCTAACTGCTTGGTTTCAATGCAAGGACTCTGCCTTTTAGCACTGAAGTCAACAAACTTTTTATGCAGTTAAGATCAGTGTTCAGAGAAGGTCATTTCAGAAGCCTAGCGGATAAAGTTAACCTGTTTTATCCGTTTAAAATAAAGTTCTAAGTTCCTCTCCAAAAAGGAGGACACTTTGCCCAGCCTCGAGACTGATTCAGACAGGCTTCTCAGAGGTTAATGAATAATGCTTTATTACACCTAAATTGTACTAAAATACCTTCTGTAGTAAAACGAAATCTGTAACAACCAGTAACAAAATTATAGCTCTCTTTAAATTACATAAATAAAATCAAATAATGCTCTAAATATGACCTCTTCTATATTAGAAAATACAGCCTCAATAAATTACCTCTTTAGAGCATCCTGTTTTACCAGGTCTAACAAATTACTCAGGCAACTTTGAAGAGGAGCTCTCGCCTTGCAAAGCTTTTTAATGTTTTTCAGTGTCTGTGGAGTTTTGAGATCTCCAGCAACTTAATTAGACACAGAGAAAATGTGCCAGCTTTGCACGCAGTGCACTTAGCCTCCCACTTGATGCAACGAGGACGGTACGTGCTAATTTCTTTTGGAGTTCATCTCTCAAGCTGCACATTCGTTTTGGCATTTTGTGTCCAATGCTGGTTGTCCTGCGCCCTGTGTGTGTGGGTGTCTCGCTAGACCCTTCCACTAGCCATCTCTCAAGAATTACATTGGCAACAAAGTACAATAGTATTCTCTGGCAAAGGGCATTTAAGCATATGGTCCAGTGAAAAACATTGAAAGCCTGACATTTTAATGAATTCATATGACCCCTCAGAGTTTTGGCTCGGTGTGCAGGGTTGGTCAGCTTTCATTCTCGTAAGTCTGGCTCCAAGGTGGAGACCTGTTTAAAATTTGGCATTTATCCTGGTACCATCTATATTCCTCTCCACCACTGAGACTGCCTGTCTTCATCTACACGTGCCTGTTAGGACTTATAGAACTATGAACCTGCCTGAACGTTCTGGGGATTTCCAGAACCCTGGATCTGTCTGTTCCTGTTCAGACCGGAACCGCTGGTCGGGCTACGGACTCCTGGATCTCGGAACTGTCCAGTTCTGAACTGTGTCTCTGAACTAAATCGGTCTCCTACCTGCTTACTGGGGTTGCTGCAATGGGGACACTTTGGACGGCTCTGAGCCACATCTCGTTTTGCAGTCCACCAGCTGGATCCTGCCTTCCTCTGAGAGGATGGACTGAACCGTCAAACCAGGTAAGTGACTCACTCGGATAATCATCTCGTGTCAGATGATCATGGTCACTTACCTGTGTTTCTCCCCTCAGAGTGTCAGTGATTGGGCGGTGCCCCGCCCCCTTCCTGCAGGCACTGCGGCCCGTTTATCTTCAAGCAGCCCGCATCCCGTCCTGTTTTATTATTTTTCTGTTATTAAACATTTTGAAACTTTGCACTGTCTGACTCGCCTTGAATACTGGATCCATCTGTCCTGTTTTATGAAACGTTTGGTCACCCTAGTTTGGGATTATTGTCCAGTTGCGACACCAAAAGCATACAGAAAAAAAGCCAAACTCTAATCAGTTTGGGCATTTTATGTTTGAGGCCTACAGTTCAATATTGGAGACAGTTGCTTGCTCCAATAGGAGGATCAAAACCAGTAAAGCCAGGCATACGATGTGCTCTTTTTACAGTCATTGCACGCAGCTTGGTGCTGATGGTCATAAAAACATGTCTAGATGCAACTTGCTCAGAAACCTTTCTTTAACTATAAAGTGGATATAATCCTGTGTGTATTATACTTAACCTGTATGGATTGGAGAAAGGTAACTATAAATTCAAACTAGGGCTGTCATATTTTATTTTAAGTAATCATTCCGACTTCTACATTTTTTAAATGAATCACTAAAACCACCAGATAAAACATAACATTCATAGGTGGATGCAAACCTCTGATCAGTACCCTACATATTTTCACTGTGTTTCAGTGACACTGTTAAAGAAAAGATTTTATCACGGATGAAATGCTTAATAGCGTTTGGTGGCTGGAGCCTTGTCACCTCAGGGTGGGGTTAATGGGTTCACGCAGGATTAGCTGTTTCCCTTCTCCTTCAGTTGTCCTGATTTCCGTTTCTTCCACCTGAATTTAACAGACAAAATGCTTGTTTCAGTGCTTGTGATCCTGACTAGTATTTACAAAGTAAGACTTGTTATACAAAGAACACAAAAACGTGACTTTAGCTTTAGCTAAATGCAGGAGGATATGACGCATTGAGGATGCAAACTTTTATGGTAGCAGTCAAATAGCAACATGCTCAGGGATGCTCTCTCTGAAAAAAGCCTAAAAGTCTAAAAAAATTAAACAAACATTTAAAGTTCTGCTTTCTGCTTTATTTAAGGGTTTAGAGGACAATCTTTTATTTCCGGGTGGATCATTAAAATAAGTGGTCCTCCTAATTGTCAATCATATTTTGCTCCAACAGGGAGCAAAAAGCAGTGAACATCTGTCCGAATTGTAAGTTAACTGAGTTCACTATAAAGTCTCCTATATAGTCCCCGCTCTATATATCGATTGGGGGATTTAGGGCGGACGTTCGGGCACAGTAAACTTGTATGAGCTATGTGAACCGCAACTTTTAAACATGCATTTTCTTTTAAAGAGGGAGGGTTTTCGTGAAAATCCTCCACAATACATTTAAGCACTGCAGTATTAATGCAACACATAGTTGAGATTCGTTTTTGAGATGTTATTTTTCCCATCTCTCTTTTTTAACGACATTACTACTGTTAACCTAACTAACTAGCTAACTAACTAAAACAGAAAATTTATATTTTCTGATCCTTTGAATTAAGTGGCTATATTCTTAAATAGCCCAATAAGGGGCTGTGCATCCTTTTATTCATTTATAAAGTCTGATTTATGTAGCAGCTAGCTCTGCTGCTGGAAGGTAAAAGTAGTGTCTGCATACAACCCAGTCTCATGGGAAAATGTATGGGTTGCTGCATAAATGGGGCCAAAACCACATATTTAGTAGTTTTTTTCTATCCTACAGTTCAATAATACTATGGACCAAAATACACATATAATGTCAGCATTTCACTAGATTTAAGCATTTTGTTCTTTGCAGCAGCTTGGAGTTTGGTTTTACACACTTTAGTAGTTTTTATAGTGCAATACAACAAATCTCAATCCAGCTTCATAATATATCGGATTTAAGCTGTCTGAATACAGCATACCTATGCGAACCAACTAGAATCAGTTATAAAGAGGTGAGATGTGTTCATTTGGTTTTCTTTCCACCACATCCATGCACACAGATTGTTTTTGCTCTGACCTATTTCTGCAGCAGCCCTTAACACAGGTGTTCAACAATGAAACTAAAGCAACCACTCATGAATAGGCAGAGCTGGAGGAATCTCTTGAGACAACAGTCAAATATTTACCCACTCAGATAGTGTGGGTCTTTAATGCAGGTGCTATTAATGGTTGTTTGGTTTACGGCTGAATGGACATGCATACCTGGGAGTCAGCTGGTGACTCGTCACTTTGGCTGAGAGTCTCAGCTGGGATCTCAGAGTAAGAGCTCTCCTCCGGGGCAAAAGATGAACAAGCTGATCTCAGGGCAGCTGATGAAGAAAGCTCCTCTTTCTCAGAACCAGGAGCTGTTTAAACGGTTTTTTAATTGTAATACTTCTTAGAAATGAAGTGCATGAAGATAACTTTTTACTTACAGATGCAATCAGCAGTTCTGATGTTTGATCTCATTTCTTGTCCGATCCCGAGCTTTATCTCCAGCTGATGAAGGCAATTCACCAACTCCTGGAAGGTTTCAGTCACGACCCACAGATTTTGAGAGCAAAACAAAAACAAACTAGAAATCATAAAACATAAACGAGCGAATCGAGAACTTCTCACAAAGGTACTGGAACATGGGTACAGTACCCACCTTTTTTCTGTTTGTATTCTAAATTGAAAACAAACTAATAAATAACAGGGATGTCCCAGCTAAATTCTTCAATTAAAGAAACCTGATAGAAGCAATCTGTCTAATTATTAAGCCTGCTGCAGCATTTCTGTCCAGCAGCGCTTGTATCCTGCAGAAACATTACAACAGCAGCTGAGCTCAAAAGTTCTCATTCATTTCTTCAAATTTATTCCTTTTTGTTTTATTTAATTGCAAAATATTCTTATGTTTTAGATTTCAGAATATCTCAAGTTTCAGCCAATACTAAAAGCTGCAATATCAGTACAGTATCGGAAATGAAACTGTTTTATCAGAAGCTCTTTAATAACTAATGCTGACTTTTTCAGGTTAGCCATCAAGTTAAACTGGGATAAAAGGCGAGATTCATGTCAGAATTTTTTTTTTTTTTTGGAAAACGCAATATTTCTAATCAGATTAGTTCTTAATACTTTTATTATTATTTTTAATCAAAGGTGTTATATCTCATGCCCCATCCTAAAAATGGTAGCTTCTTTACACTCACACTGGGTCCCACAGTGGAAGAAATAGACAAAAATGTCAAATTCAGCTACATGGTGCCACCATAGTCATATATACCTGCTGGGCATTAAATAGCAGAGTGGAAATCAACAAAGATTTTTAGAACTATTTATATCTATGGGTCAATCGCAGCACATCTGTTTTTCAGATTTCACATGTGCTCCACAGTCGGTATGTGAAATATTCGATGCTACATAAAAACAAATGAAGTGATATAATGAATGCATGAGGCATTTTGTGGTGTTGAACAGTTGCCTGCTTGTGAAGTTCTTCCAGCTCTCTGCCTTTCTGGACCTTCCTCAGAGAGGCTTTCAGCTCCTGCAGCTCCCGCTTGGCGTCGCTCAAATGCACCTGCAGGGAGAGCAGCAACTTTACACCATGGCCACCCTCCCGTCCTGCTCGTCACATGATGATGATGTGGGGAAATGTTTACTTACTGTTCATGGAAGCTCTTCTATTTGTGCCGGCATGCATGTAAGAAAATAACTGCTCTGAACTTTGGCATGCTTCTCCAGTTTCCAAAACACATACTGAGCAACTGATTTTGTGCAACCATGAAGGTGTTTGTGTATTAAATGATGCTCTGACTGGTGTCTGTTTTGCCTGCTCACTTTTTCCCTCCCAAGCTCTGCTTCCAGTTGGTCTCGTTCTGCCCTCTCCTCCTGGAGCCACTCCTCCTTTCTTTGAAGCTCACAGCTCAGATCCTGTAGTTTCTTCTTATCCATCTTCACAAAAAATATAAAGAATATGGTTGAGAATGAGTTTGGTTCTGCCAACACATAAAGCATGCTGGATCTTCACCTCTGCTGCATGCTTAAAAGCCTCCCTTTCGAGGACCCAGGTGGCCCGCTCCTCTCTGAGGGCCAGGTCTTGGTCTGACAGCTGCAGGGTAAGCTTCGCCACCTGCAGCCGGGCTTGGTGCAGCTCAGTGTGGGTGTGACTCCGCTGGATACCAAGGTCTTGAAGCTGTTTGCGTAGGTTCTCAGCTACGTGGTCGCTGGCTTCCAGATGTTCCTGCAGCCCTCGCACCTCTGCAGCTAAAGCATCAATCTCCACCTGTTAAAGAGATTCCTTTGTTTTGACATCAATGCTGAAGACCTGCAGCCATTTATCTCAGGCCTTATCTAAATAAAAGGCTCCCATCTTTAAAACTCAGCTAGCATCTGTGTTCCATCAGCTACCTGGAGGGATTTTCTTTTTTCCTCATCATGTTTCCTCTGGCTTGACATTTTCTTCACTCGTTCTTTCAGCCTGTGATCACAAAGTCAGTTTTAATTCCAACTAATGAGACACAGTGACATTTGTATTCCCAACTAAAACGTGCTTCACTGGCCTTTGCAGTTCCATGTTTCCTTGATCTTCTCTGTCAGACAGAATCCTGATTTCATCCTGCAGGTCGAGGACTTGCTGCTGCTTCTCCGCCTTTTCAGCCTCAAGTTTTCTCAGTTCAGAGCTCTGAAGTTCCTGACTGCTTGTCTCATCCTTTCAGCATTAGAAATTATAGACAACGTTGTTTCAGAAAACTTTTCATCTCATTTGAAATTATCCATCTTTTGCTAGATTAGAACCAAACACTTAAAGGTAACTTATTTTGATTGTCAGCAATGGATGAAAACAAATGTACTGAAGAGTTGAGCAGTGAAAGTATGCTTGTTTTTTGTAAATTTGTTGGAAAAGAAGGAAATATTTTTTTTTGAGTCAATGCTTTGGTGAATTACTATCCTCTAAAACACCTGCAGCAAAGTATAGCCTAGATATTTGCACATTTTCCGTGCAAAATAGTTAAAGTTTATGCTTAATATATTTTCACGCCTTATCACAAGTTTCGTCCAGCATTTTATTTTTTATTTTGCCTCTTTAAGCCTGCAACTCCTTTATGTATTTTCCCCTCAGCAAGATGCAACCATAATCATGTTTAATCTTGGAGTGATGGGTTCAGTGTAATGAAAAGTTTGTTATTCATTACTCAGAGCATTTTGCATGTAAGGAAAAAAGCATCAATGTTAGCCTCATTTAAATAGAGAACCTTGTTCCACTTGTTGTATTTATTCCTTACATGGCTTTATGGAAAAGAAAATAGGACTTCTTGTGTTTTTTGTTTTGTTTTCCTTTCAAAGATTGTTTGTATTCTGTCCATCTTGCATAAAAGCCAGGATTGGAAACTGTTCAGGAAACAGTCTCTGTTAGGTGATCCTCCCACCTGAGATGTGGTTCTCTGCAGCTTCACCTCAGTTACCTTGGATTAGTAATCTTCTTTACTTCTCTGTGAGGTTAGGTAGGCCATCATGCATTGGTAAGTACTATTTATCAGTAAAGGATGATATATTGAGCAGTGCTCAAAAAAGAGCATTTGTATGGATAATTTTTTTGGTCAATTATATAAAATCAAACCAAGTCTGTGGTTATAACAGGACAAAAAATGTGCAAAGGTAAATGGGGTGGGAACACAACATTCCTAATTGATGTGTCTTTTTATTTAGCTTGTAAGTAAACCATAGGGATTGTCTCTTAGCTGTTACTATTACCCCCTCATACCTTGTGTCTCTCTTCCAGCCTCTTTAGGATCTGGCAGCTCTGTCTCAGGTTGTCTCTGAGTTCAGTGATCTCCTCCCTCATTGCTTCTCTTTCCCTCTCCCACTCAATTCTTGCTCTTTTGCTGGTTTCTTTTTCACACTCAACCTCCTTCTTGGCTTCTTCCAGAGCTCGCAGTAAATCCTCCTGCTGTTTGAGGCTCTGCGCTAGTCGACTCTGGGGAGAACACAGGAAAACGGGGAGGACTTTTAATGCCTTTCACAGGAACCAGAAAATCTGCCAAACTTTTAACAGTGGCGTCCCCCCCTTATCTTTCTGGAGGAGCTTCTTTTCCTCACCTGCAGCAGGTGAGCCCTGGGGATGACCAGGAGCAGCTCCTCTTCTTCTCCATCCTCCTCGTCTTGTTCTTCTTTCAGAGTCTCCAGCTCCTCCAGCGGCTGAGGGGCACAAAAAGTGAACGGACGGCTGCGAGCACACACCTTTCCCACGCTATCCAGGTAAACAAACTGGTACTCCACATCACTAGGGCGAGGCAAGTACGATGCTGCAGAATGAGTATAAAAACTTACAGTTATTATGCAGACTTCTAACTTTAAATGGCAATAACCTTAAATGTGAAAAAAGACATGAAATAAGAGGAACGTAGAATGAGAAATATCTAGACCTGAATATATAATTTTATTATAGATAGATAGATAGATAGATAGATAGATAGATAGATAGATAGATAGATAGATAGATAGATAGATAGATAGATAGATAGATAGATAGATAGATAGATAGATAGATAGATAGATAGATAGATAGATAGATAGATAAACACATGTTTTAATCTTTTTTTAATTGAAAATTATTAAACAACTAAAAGATTGGCTCACAGGAAAATATCAGCTGATCAACAATCACCCAAACGTAACGAAATCGAGGCCGATCAATTTGCTTTAAAATTTATACAATTTTAATAACTTGTAAATATAAATTACACTTTCTTAAGGAAAACAAACACAGTGCTGTTCAAGTGTGGTTAAAAATATTCATGGGCGTAGGTTTGCATAGGGACCATAGGGACATGTCCCTACCAAAATTTTGAACCGACCTAATTGTCCCTACCAATAATTGGATGTGAGCAACATGTTTATAATTTACAGCAGTAGTTGTTGCAGCAGTGGCTTCTTTTCCTCTCGCAGCTCCTCTGACTGGTCTCTCCTGTCCCTTTCATGTAGCAGCGCATGGAGCTGTGCTGCGCTGTTTAACTCAACTCTCATTGGTTGTTCTGCCTTAAGTTCCGCCTTCCCTCTCTCTGATTGGCTGTTTTCTAGTCCGCTTGTGCTTGGAGCACAACATTGAAAATTTATTCACACTAGAATGCTGCGGTTACTACAATTAATATTAGGCTACAAAACTAGTCCCAATAAAAAAAAAATGAATATCATGTACACTAAAAAACAAAAACCTTTTTTTTTCCTGTTATAAAACGAAATATTCTGAGTCAGCCAGGAGTAAAGACAAGAACAAACAGAAGAAGAATATTAATATTTATTTCATCTTACATAGATTTCCACACATTCTATAAGTAAATTAGTACAAACAATAATGTCTGGTAAAAATGCTTGAATCTGGCTGTTAATTTTGTATATTATTAAATTACAGATAAGATATTGTTATATTGTCTTTTATAATTGTTAAACGTGATTTTATATTTGAATACACTTATTCTACGGCTTTAAATCATATACATACACATATATACATATATATACATATATATGTATATATATGTGTGTATATATATATACATACATATATATATATTGTATTTTTACAATTTTGGTATAATTACTGATCTAAGTGGGTTACTCTGTCGGGGAAAGGCACATTTTACATTTATATTACTGTATGTTTTAAAGTCTCTATACTCCAGTTAATGAAATAAATTACATACTAAATTAGTTGACGATTATTGAAATAATCAATAATATATTTAATTTTTTTCAGCCCAGGATAAAATACATGAAATGGGCTACACAGAGTAACTACAGCCCAGATGTTCAACTTTTATAGTGAAGTTAATATTTTAATGAATGTATTATTTTTGCTTGATACAGAAAGAGCATAGTAGGTAAAATATAAGAGTGGGGTTTACCTCTGCACAATTCTATATCTTCAAAGGATAATCCTGTATTTACCTTCTCTCTTAGTCGTTCAAATGAAAAGATTTTCAAAGTGGAAAACAGTCCTAATTCCACATTCATCAGAGCTGGTGATACTTCAAACATTAATAAACAGCATCTAATGAGTGTAGTGCTTTTAAAAATGTTATTAATTTAGCAAAATGATGCTTTTCTCTTTTAACAATGAATTCCTCTTATCAGTACGGATGCTCACATCGAGCATAAAAAAGGGCATGAATATTGCATAGCACCAATGACACCCGACCAATAGTGTCCCTACCAAAGTTCAAATCAAACCTACGCCCTTGAAAATATTATTATGATATGGAAGAAATAACAGTAAGCAAACGGATTTCTTTTTTTTTTTTTTTTTTTTTTTTTTTTTTGCTTTGTAAAGCATCCTATAAACAGTAAGATTGTATTTAAGATGTTTGAAAGGGGACAGTTACAATGAGATTTATTTTCTTCTTCTGGTTCTTTTTTTGTTTGTGTAAAAAAGCAAAAAAACAACAACAATTTGTTACTTCCTCACTGTTTTGTATTTAGATAAAAAAGAAAAAGAATGAAAAAAAGACAACCTCATGACATCATGACACCAATTAAATTATTGAATAAATAGATAAAGAAATGACAAATTCATGTTGAAATTAGTCTTCACATTTCTGCAACATGTTTGTTTCTATGTGGGATTAACATCAAAGAGTTGGAGTGGATTAGCTGGAGCCCCAACTTAAACTTAAAATCTGTTGTGCGGGGATGTAAAGATGAGGGTGATGGAAAGGGGGCCATCCAATCTAAAAGACTCATCAGTCAAAATGTCATTCGAAACATGTAAAAACGCTGCTCAGCCATCATAGTAGGATCTTTAAATAAGGTCATAACAATAAAGAGCTTTACATTGATTACACTAATACTTTTTAAGAGGTTATCTGTTTCATTAAATGTGAATAAAATCAATTTTCCTATACAAAATAACTCCTCTTTTACTTTCTAAACATTTTCTGAAAGATGCCGCCACATTTTCTAGAAGAGACAAAGTTGTTGGTTGAATAAAAAAAAATAAGAATATAAATCCGGCAGATTTATGAACATTTTGGGGTTTAACTGTGAAAAAAAAAAAATTATTCACATATTATTTACCATAAGTGACTCACCCATACATGATATGGACAGGATATAAGTGAGCTATTGCTGTCTATTGAGTTATGGATACAGACTGTTTGAATACACTGATGCTGATTCAGGTGATAAACGATGAAATGATTGAGAAATTGTACCCTGGAAAACTGCCCAGTAGTCAACGCTGGTTCCCTCTGTGTATCCATCAGGGACCAGAGCCCACGTATAGGTGTGATACTGTTTGACTGAAGACCAGCCCATCTGTAACAGGACACACAAAAACACTTTAATGCTACTATCCTCCATCCTCTCAGCATTCAGGTGGGTTGTAGTACCTTAAAAATCCCTATCCAATCACTGCTGCTCCACTGATGCTCTGATGTCAGACTGTAGTGGCACTCCAGCCTGGTTTGGGGGAAGTACAACTGTCCCACATTTCGAAACACCACTGAGGGCTGTTTCTCCATGAGTAATGGGAAGCTTCACTGTTGAGAAAGAAAACACACATGGGTCCAGTTTGATGTGCTCCGGTTTCTCTCCGGATGAGAGCAGCTGATGAAAGGTGATAGCTGAGATCAGGAATGCAGCTGTGTGAGCATAACACTGACCGCCTGTAGCTCAGCACTATGTTTTAAAGCAAGAAAATCAGACACTGACTAGATCTCAGTAAAGGAAAAATCAGAGCCATTCCAAAAACTTCCAAAGCAAATAATACAAACATATGAGAAGAGTATATAGAATATTTTTATTTAGCAGAAGTAAAAAGTAAAGTTTCAAACACAGACTAAAAATGGTTCTTAAACTTATTTAATTAGATATTTAAAGCCAATATTTTAATAAATTTGTATTTAAATCGAAGACCAAACAAAAAACACTTCTTATTTGATTAAAAACTGTGTATTAGAAAGAAAAAAATAAATTTTTTAAGAATCATAAGAGTTTTGTTTGTTCAGAATCTAAAACTAAACATTAAACCTTACCTTAATCTGTTAAAAATAATTCTTTCCACTCCTCATTAGAGACCAGGCTGGGCATCAGTGTGGAAGAAGTGCTGAGCAATTCTGTCAGGTGCAGGAGTTTCACAACATCCCCTGGACCATGAGGAGCCCACATAAACTTTAGAGTCCCAAGGGAATTATGGGAGATGTAGTAGTATGAGTGCTTGCAAGGGGGTAAAGCTGCTTTCCAAACTTCAAATCCCAGAAAAAGATATTTTCTGAGCATGTGCCACTTGAAGTATGGCCATGTTGAAATACTGTGGAAATAAAGTGTTATAACCAATAATAAAACTAGCAAGATTCATAAAATGGTAATATATTTTTTTCAAAATATTTATGGGTCGTAAATTCTTGCTCATTTTAAGCATATTCATTATTTTACAGAGTCATATTCTGGGAAAGGCAGTTCTATATTATTTTGACTGTGTTAGAATAAAGTTCCCACTTTGACCACTAGATGGCAGTGCAGCTGCACCAAACGCTCCAAGAAATAAAACTCAAAAAGAAAAAAAAATGTTGGCCTTATTAGAATAAAAATATGAGATGAACTTTTCAATTATTTTCCTCTTACACCTTTGTTCATTAGTTCTTATTTTTTTTTTTGGTAAAGTTTTTTATTTTAGATATGATAGAGATAATAAAACAAATAACAAATAAAACAACAAAATGTTGTTCCAATTTTCAACAATAAATTAAACAATGACTATTTCCATGACACAGAGCATTTATATCTTCTAGAAACTGGGTTGATAATATAGATCTGATAGAAAGAAAGGTTTTTTAATGTTTACCCTATAAAAAAAAGAGAGACAAACGCTGACCTGAATTCTAATTAAGGAAATATTTTACTGTGTCTCATAATTAAGAACATAATATCGAGTATTCTTTTTTTTTTTTCAAGTTTTCTTTAATGAGCAAAGTTTAATTACTGAGTCCGCAGAGCCCCAACCTGAACCAAAATAGATCATGGCAGGGCAGAAGGACTTGCACCAGGGGTCAGTGGCTCTCAATATTGGCTACAAATGATATGAACTAATTAATCAGAATCAGAATCAGACATACTTAAAATTAAATGTGCTAGGCCTATAATAGAAAGTCTTAGAAGCTTTACTGCTTTTTATAAAGAATATTTAAATTTCATTTTCAGCCGCATGACATTTAAAGAACAAAAAATATGTTTCTAGAGCTTTTTTTGTTTAGTTAGAAACTAAGTGTTTTATTGTCATTCTAAAAGTTAAAAATACAAAAAAAAAAAACTGTTGGCTGCTTAAGATGATAACAGATTTTAAAATATGTTTCCTTACAAGTCGTGTAATATTTATGCTCCTCTACACTAAAAACATTCTGAAAATGAGTAAAAATTTCTTAAAATGAGTGTAATTAACCTAAATTTCAGTAGGAAAATAAGATGCTCGGCCAATGAATGGAATGAGCATTTTTACACCTAAAATAAATAAATATTATGCACTTGAAATAAGAGAAAGCAGTTGATTTTATCTTAAATGTAAATTGTCATCTTCCATTGGCAAATTGAAAAAAAATAAAAAACTTATTTTAAGAAAAAGGGACTTAGTCAGATTTACATTTGTTGCAGTGTAAAATACTTTAATTTAACCAGACTCGGGGGAAATTATGCTTTGGATATGGAAGGATGCAGATCCTTTATCTATGAGAAGCCATGATTTCTTCTTAGAAAGAGGAACAGCAACAGCGTTAAAGCGTAAGTTGTTATGGTTTCTCATGCTGCTGAAGCTGCACATTCTCAACCTATCTGTGCTGGTGGACCACAACCATACCGTTAATGACAGGCCAGTACACTCCTGATTTATGTTTTTCCAATAAACTTTATGATGATGACAAATATAGGCCTAGCATTAACATGCCAACATTTGTTGTTTGACTTCATTACAATAAATGTTTTTTTTCCCAGTGAGAAGAATCAAATCTGTTAAACCCTTAAAAAAAGAAAATCTAAATTATTTTGGTATTTATGTGGCAGAAAAAAAGGTCAGGCTCACGCTGTATTTATAGACCAGAAGTTTTTTCTCCAACAGAAAACAAAAACAAAAAACAGACGTGAAGCCCAACAAGATAACAGTAGTGAGAAAATGTACAGCAAAACATTTTTAAAACAAAACATATATAAAAAAAAAACAGAAAAAAAAAACAAAATAGCTTCTTCTGAAAAGGCTAAAAGATAAACAGCTTCCCTGGCAGACATTGGTAGAGATGAAGCTATGGCTAAGTTTAAGCACCATGTTAGTTAGAGGGAACAACGAATCTCCTCCCTGAGCTATAAGGAAGAAATAAATATTCTATAGTGTCTGTGACACTGGCACACTCCTCCATGAATGATGTTCAGGCAGCTGGCCGGGGTTAGAAATCCTCCTCCAGGATCTGATGGTACTTCACCTTTTCTTTTGGTCTTTTAAAGTCAAAAACAAATTCTCCACCTCTGTGATTGACAGCAGGCTAAATGCCTATTAATCTATCAAGTTCTTATAAAATATCAAATCAAGTTGCTGCCAAATAGCTGGATTTTGCTATCATCTAACTGCAGCACATTTTACCAAACTATATCATTTAGATAATCATTAGCAAAACTTCAGATGAAAAGTTTTTGTTCCATTAATTAGTTTTAGTTAAAACTCCCAAAACTTTCCAGGATCAAAGTCATAGACTTCCTCATTTCTGAAATTCAGAAAAACAAGTTTACTATACATATATAGTAGACAAAGTACAGCAAGGTTGTTAAGGAAGGAAGGATGCAAGGGTAAATAAAGTAGAGATGCACCGATCCCATTGTTCCGTTCCAATCTGATACCGATACCTGGCCTGAGCCAATCAGTCGATATCAGCTATTAAATGAATGAACCATGTGAGGGAAGGCTTTAACCTAGATATAAACATTATTGAAAAATGTAACAAATTAATACAGATATAAATGTATTTTATCGTTTTTGTTAACAAATAAGAAGCAAAAAGAAAGAAACTCTAATATAAAGGGAGAGAAAAAAGAAGGAAAGGAAAAGAAGAAATGAATAAAGACAGAAGAAAAAATGTGCAATGAGAAAAGAAATAAAAGAGAAACAAGGAGAATAAGTAAAGGTACACAGAAGGATTCATAAAATAAAAAGGGGAGAAAAAAGCAGAATGAAAGAAAAGGAAAGAATGAAAAGGGTAAGAAATGAAAGAAAAAGGTAAGGAGACAAGGGAGGACTGAAAGAAACGAAAAGAAGGATGCAAAGGTGAGGAACAAAGAAATGAATGATGGAAAGGATGAAAGAAAAGACAGGAGAGAAAGAATGAAAGAACTGGAAGGAATTAAGACAGAGAACAAGGATGCAATAACATAAGGAAGAAAGAAATGACTCAAGAAGGCACAGAGGTGCAAAAGAACTAAAAGAAAAGATAGAACACAAGAGGGGTAGGCTGCAACATATACAAATCGTTTTTATACACTCATTTTTCATCTTCATACCTATCCAAACCCAGAAATACAGATAAAAGGCCAAACTCCCCAGACTGCATGAAGGCCTACATGAAACTGACCAAACAGATGTGGGCAACCTGCTAATAATAAAACAGCTGTGGGAACCAGCAGCTTCTACACCAAGTTAAAAGTCAAGTTTTGTTTGATGATCAAACAGTTCATGTCCACCATGCCACCCTAAATCTGTTTACTATTTTCCTTCTGAGTCGTTCATTGATATTTTTAACTCTGAGTGGAATAACCCCACCGTAAAAATAGAGACTGCTCATGCCTTTATGGGAGAGCAACAGTTATTTCCTCCACTTGAAACCTGGAAACATTAATAAACACAAACATTCAGGGAAAACATGAGGTCAGATTAGATAGTGTTTGTGATAATAGCCTGGATACGGGTGGAAGATATATATGCCAGCATTTTTCACCTGCTTCTAGTCTCCTGATTAACCATCAGGGTGAGCGTACAGCTGCTGAGGCTTATTAGCTGCTACTGAGCAGAGAGAGGACACCCAGTTCTTCCAGCTTGGCTTTAGCCACCGCCTCCCAGCCCTTATTGGCCAGAGGGTTCCTGGGCGATGGGTGCATGATGCCCTCGACTCGCACATCGATCCCTTCAGCGGACAGCGCCCGGCGGGCCCGCTGCTCGGCAACCTTCCCCACACCGATCACCATGGAGACGTTCAGCGCCTGCACCACTTTGCAGAGAGCTGCATCACACAGAGAGAGCAGGGCTTCTCGTTTGTCTGCAGGAAGCTCGGGGGGCGTCAAGTTCTTCCCGCTAGCGCTCATGAAGATCAGTGGGCACAGATTGTGAACAAAACAGTGGCGGAAAAAACGCTCGGGCTCGCCGCACAGTTTTCTGAAGAAACCCCAAAACCGAGCGCCGCTCACTTCACTTTGAGTGCAGCTTAGGCCCAGGACCCGTCTCTTTGGATGCTCCTCAGCGGGGTGACCAACCTCCCCTGTGATCTTTAGCCAATCAACGACCGACTTCACCTCACCAAACGGGACCTGAAGCAGACAGAATATTCAGGGATATTATCATTACAGCTCATTTTACTGTTGTCAATCGTCTCATAATATCACTGTGCATCATTCTGAGGGTATACAGTCAGTATTTAGCATCTGTAGTCTCAACACCCTTCAGATAAACAGAAATGCACACCACACTTTTGAGGTTTTGGCTTGTAGACCCATCACTTGACTACCCTTCAGTGATCAGTGATGGTTTTACATGGAATTTACCAAGGGGTCGTTTTTTTTTTTTTTTTTGATGGGTATGCAGAACAAAATAAAAACAAACGTGCAAAAAATAAAAATAGGGCAAGAACACATTGCTTATTTTAATTAGAGAGCCACAAAGCCAAGACTGCAGACCACTGGCTGAACAGATGAAGAACAGTAAACTTTGAATAACTTTTAAAGTAAACAGGAAAGAAAAAACATTTGATGGATCCAAGTGACGAATCGGGTAGTTTCTATTGTCAGTGATGGTTGAGTGATGGCCTGGAAAACATTGAAGAACCCTGGATTATGTCACTAATGTGAGCAGATGATCTGCCAAAGGAATTAGTATTGTTGTTCTTAAAATAAAATAATTTGATGTTAAGGACTTAAAATAAGATTTTTTCTTACTTCAAACAGAAATTGTCTTTTTAACCTGCAAATTGCATTAACCCTTTAAATCAAGGAAAAATACATTAGACTACAGCAGTGGCGGATCTAAGGGGCGGCTACTTGAGCTACAGCCCCGGATGTTTCCCTCAGAGCCCAGGATCTCGCTTCTGAGCTGATCTGAGTAAAATGTGCAGTTCTGGAATTCACCACATAGTGGCAGCATGCACTGGTGGTAGCATACGGGAATGCTACAGGCTGCTTTCCCGTGCAGAAGAAGTTCTCACCACTAGCTGTTGCTAAACAGACATTATTGATGTCCCAGGGGATGTGAAGCTCTGACTGACTTCCAGACGTTCTTTGTTCCAGTGTTGTATGAAATTTTGTTCCCCTCGGGAGCGCGCATGAGGCAGACATGGCGGATGGGACTTCTGATCGATTTCTCGCTAAAAACAAGTCCTATAATCATGTCAATGTTTTAACATCCAGTTTAATCAGCAGCTGTTGTTTACTAAATTGTAAAATAAATAAATAAACAAGGTCCTTTAAGCTGTTTTGTGTTATTTTAAGCGCCAAGAGAATCTTTTTCCAACTTTTGTCTCTTCAGCCTGACAGAAATAAAAGTCAGTCACCAAACACAGATTTACAACACGTAGTGAGTATTTATCATTTTTAATTATATGAGAGGATGCAAACTGGCTGATAGCAGGACACAAATATTAAGAGTTCCTGCAAAGATGAAAGTGTAGACTTTCTGGTAAATCACTTTCTAAAGTAAAATATGACAGATTACTGGATTAAGGATATTTCTAGTATACGACATGATATCACACAACAATTTTTTTTTTTTTTAAATCTGGAAACAGTTGCTCTTTATTTCCCAAATATATGGGAGGAGGAGAGAATGGATATTACAGCTGCCTGAAATAATCTGTTCCTCCTCCATAACATGGGGAGAAATTAATTCACCTGTAAGTCTTTAACTGTGTTTATTCATCTCTGCATCAACAACAAACTGTGGATTTGCCGACGTTTGACCATTATTTGCCAAAGTTATGAGAGGGGAATCAAATATTTTAGCCACCTGATATAATTGTTATAATAATAGTTATGTGTGATAGCATGTAGTATACAAGACATTTCTTTAATCCAGTAATCTGTCATATTTTACATTAGAAAGGGATTTACTCTCTCATCTTCGCCCTCAGGGCTAATGGCCCCTGGTCTCCAGGAATCCTAGATCCGCCCCTGGAATACAGCACAGCTTTTATAGGCACCTGCCCATGTTGGCCCCTTCCTAGAACCGCCCATGCATAAACAGCTTAAGGTTACTCATGTAAAAATCATGTAAAACATTAGAGTTGATATAAAGCAAAAGTAAAGGATGTTGCTGTGCGGTGCTCACCCCGGTCTGTGCCATGCCAAAAGGTCCAGGATTCATCCCCAAAAACAGGACCTTCTGTCCGGGCAGACAGTACTTCTCCACGTAGCAGCGGTGGGTGTCCCATGCGTATTCTAGCGGGTTGTAAACAAAGCGGACGGGCTCTCCGAAGGTGATCCCCCGGAGGTGGGCGTTTAACTCCAGCTCAGCCTGCAGGAACCCTGAGGAAGAGGAAGAGTTCCCCTCTGTTGGCTGAGAGACCCGATCTGCTAACACCGTCAGCCCCCTCTCAATCCCCGATGTGTTCCCATCAGACATGATGAAATAAGTCGCTTTTTTGGCACACAAAAAAGCGCATTAAACTGTGTTTTCTATGGATCAATTTTAAAGCTAAACACAAAGAATCTCATCGGTTTCTTCCTCTGCTGCAGCCTGTCATCTAGAATGCGATGGCACCACCTGCAGCAATAAAGGTGTAATTACACCATTTACTCTATAACAATTTACCCACAAACTTTAGTGTCTTTGCTAGTCTGTGGACACTTTATACTGCTTTAATGGGTTATTAACATATTGTTCATTAGATTGGACCCAAATCCAGCAGAAGAGGCAAGCTGCAGCGTAAACAAACAAACCTACCTTCTAATATAAAATCCATGGCGGATTTAACTAAGGGGCGGAATTACTAGACAAGTTTAGCAAATGGTAGCATGTTGATGTTTCAGCACATAAGTAAGTGTGAGACTATTGCATCTTGTGTTGGCGTTAAGCTCAGGAATATAAATAAATAAATACATAAGTCCATCCCCTAAAGTCAGATACGGCAGAAAGTACCTGGATCAGACAGCCAAGGAATCTCGACGTGTTGGTTGGCACTTCCCGGCCACCGTACTCTACGTGCAAGCCTGTTTGAGAAATGTGTGAAGATGAACTATACGAGTTATATTTATTTTTTTGTTGGAAAATGTATATATAGCAACTCGATCCACACTCCATTCCAGTAGATGGCGGTAATACACATCAAATAAGTTGCTGCCAACTGCCATAAAAAAGAAGAACTAAGAGTTCAGTGTTGGTAACAGGGAAGCATAAATACTAACCTTTCCATTTTCACACTTGAAATCTTGTAAAATCAAAGTCCTTATTTTTCCCGTCTTTTTGTAACCACAAATTACACCACTTTATATTGGGATATATCTTAAGTTTTGTAAGCCTTAACATGGGTTTGTTATTACTGAGGGGGGTCGTGAGAATCTTTGACTCTGGACATTTGATTAATGAGAGAAACATAAAATACAACAAATCCTTTACAAATTCTTTATTTTAGCATAATAGTAAGAAGCCTCTCCTCTGATTTTCATACAGCTGGAACTAATTGGATCACAAGGGTACATATTAGTTAGCCCATTTTTACAATAATTGTAAATTTCTTAGGAAGTTATTTTTATGCGCTCTCTTTCCTACACAAAATAATCAATAGATCCCATCTTAACTGAGGACCGTAACTCTGCATGCAAGACTAATAAAGAAAACAACTAATCTGTGATAGCTACTGTTATGCTGTTGTTCATCTAATACCATTATCAATATAATTTACTACAAATACCAGGGACTTTGTATAAGAAAAGCAAACATTTCTCTGTGATACAACATCATATAATGTCAAAATTACAGAACATACTGGGCTCCCAACTGTACTGATCCAAATCCTTTTGATCACCCGCTGTGTCAAGGAGAAAAAACAACTTTTGTCAAAACCCCTAAAATCTAATACAGACTGAAGGAAAAAAAAATATCTAAAATGTTCATGTTTCTCCATCTTATTCCAGTGTACAATTTTATCTGAATAAAAAAAGGTCCTTGAAACAATCATAAAAATGTAATGAGCTAATCCTTCCTTTGATCGGTGTGAAAATAAAATAAAACTAAACACAAAATCAAACAAGATTTGACATGGAAGGATTTTGTGTTTCAACAACGTAAATGATAATTCTTAAAACCAAGAAAGACAAACAGGTATCGACAACGTGCTGTATTGCCCTTTTAAAAATAATAAAAATCTGTGCACACACCAGTGGAGTCCCTCCACAGGCCAGGAATAGTGTTTCCAAAGCAAATAACTGCAATTCTCAAACTTGGCCCCTATTCTTTTTTCTGAACCATTCTATCTTAATCAAGTCACCTGAAGTGAACGCCTCACTAGCTGCTTATCTTCGAAAGCTTTTCTAAAAACATCCCAATTTCCTCATAACTCTGCCACGTACAATGAAGCAAATAAAGACGCCACTTCCACATTTGGTTAACGGCTTCAGTAGCACATAATCCAGGAGAAAATGGTTGCCTCTACGCAACCTTTCTCTGTCCAGCACTGACGGCCGGCGTGGTTTCAGCAAGCAGCGGATTGTCTGCTTTAAGATATGTAAAAGAAACCGTGTCGCAGAGGCAGATATTACTACAATAACTCGTGTATTTTTGGGTACTTTAAAAAGAAGACACCACTCGTTGGAATCCATTTAACACTGCTGACCTCTCATACTGACCGTCGGGCTCCCAGTGCCTTTAGAACCGCTTGCGGTTAAAAAAATAAAATAAAATGAACAGTAAAAATTATGACCTAAAATATCCATGTTCATCAGTTGAGTTGTGAAGCCATCGACATTTGAGAATTTTAAGTTTAGCAATTATTAAACACAAAGAAAAGGCTGGTAAATGCATCTGTGGTGCAGCCTTAAAAACACAGCAGAAAAATAAAAGGCAATAAAACAAAAAAAACATTAAAGAAACCTACTAAGGCCACATCATTTTGTATACTGCTGCTAAATCTCACAATGTGATGAGCTGTACAAACAGTGAGACTCCAACAGGCCAATCTGCACCCAGTTTCCACCCAGACTCAGGAAGTGACGTTTTTTCTGACAGCACTGGAGATCTCATATATATATATATATATATATATATATATATATATATATATATATATATATATATATATATATATATATATATATATATATATATACACACATACACACACCCACACTCACACGGGTGAATGGACGGCAACGGTAGAAGAAGTACTGTTGCACTGCAGTCTGAAACACAGAAACCGACCTGTTTACAAACATGGATTTAACCTTTGTGTTCTCTTTAGACATCAGGAATTCACTGTAACAGCAACAACCGTTATTGTATTAACCTCCATTACTACTCTTATATTGGCCCATTTTAAGCATAAAAAAAGAACACTCAAGTCAAATCTAGAATAATACACTTTCTTAATTATTTACACTGATTAAAACTGGACCCTCCCTGCTGATCGGGTCAATAGAATTTAGTGCATCTAAACACTAAAGTACCAGACGATGCTTTCAGTGACAGCTCATGATGAGCAGCACCGTCTTGGTAAACTGTAGTCCCAAACGACACGGCCGAGGATTCGACACATTCGACCCGGAGGGAAAGTTCAGTTTTACAGATTAAACCTGAGTGACAATTCTTTTGAGTCAAAATGGGCCATTTAAGAGAGAAAAAACACTACAAATTTGCGGCAACATTTTGTCCCATTTTTTTTTTGCAGTTTTTTTTTTTTTTTTGCAAATACAACAGGACAAACAATATCCAGTTCCCGTCCCAAGCTGTACCACCGAATGCAGTTTTTTTTTCTTTTCGGTAATAGAAACCTCCTTTTTTCCCTTGGGAACAAAAATGTACAAAAACCAGGACCATGGACCACTGTTCGTCACACAAAAAAAGTGTCATTGAAAATAAGAATCGGGGTGGGGGGAAAAAAAAAAAAAGACACAGTGAAACATAAGTAAAAAAATAAATCAGGAAAAAAAACAACGGCCCCACTGTCAATAGTAATCCCAGGACTGGAGCTGAAGGAGCAGTCTGCGCTAGAATGTGGTGCCACTCTGCACAGAGGAGAAGGGAGGAAACCCTGCGGCTTGTCCCATCTCTGCTGGAGTTCTGGATCCCGGGAAGGCGTAATGTCAGACCGCCAGCCGTCCTGGAGGTGGGTGCAGGGGGCTCCAGGTAGGGGGTGCAGGGGGCGGTTCCTGTGGATATGGACGCGGTTCGCAGCACGGCTGGTTCTCTACTTTGGCTACGCTGCGACCCTGGCACAACCGCCGATGTCGCAGCAGCCGGTCTGTGCGTGAAAAATTCTTTAGGAAAGAGGAAAAGAGTCTTGTTAGATCTAGAGGAAGATGGATGGATGCCACCTCAGAGGAAACCATCTTCAACTAGCACACAGCACGCAAGGCTTTGCACAAATATCACACAAGCTTAAAGGTGGGGTATATGATCCTGGATAAACGGTTCCTGCCAGCTACATTTTTGAAAATACACACCTTCAGCCCACCCCACGAAACCACGCCTCCAAATTACATGAACGCGCCTGCTGTCAGTCGAGAATGTTCGGATGTTCCCGAGAACGAGAACGAAACAGGCCGAGACCTCGCGTATCTTACAAAATGTTTATAAGCATGGATTGGACAGGAATGCAGCGTCAAGGAGGATAATACTTTATAGTGCCATGATAGCAATCAATATTTCAGACGGAGCTAGTAAGCTAGAGAAACATGCTGGGACATTGCATGTAGTCGACATCTTTGACTTTCTCACTAATGTGGTAAATAAGAAGTAACCAAGTATTATCTCAACATATAAGAAAACATAACGTTGTCTTACCTATCGAGTAGAAACAAGGCCACCTTAGCATCCGTCTGTAGTCCCCTGTCTTCTTTCAGTTGACGCCAACGTTGGAAAGCTGTACCGATTACCACTCTCGTCCTGTTTCGTTCTTCTGTTGCTTTTATCCTAGCTGTTGCTTTTTCAAGCACAGTTTTGCCTTTTCTTTTCGAACCCGTTGTTGTCGTCTTTTCTGCCATAGTCAATATTCTCTCTGGCTGTGTGAGATAAATCTGTGGAGTTGGGCTTGATAGCTAGGTAGCTAGCTCTCTAGTAGCATTTGAAGTTCACGGTAGGGTGGAGTTACCTGAAATGACTCCTGCGCCGGCACTTGGGGGGGGGGGGGGGGGGGGGGGGGGGGGTCACGAGTCTGTGAACGCGCAGGGGGGAGGGGTGGGGAGAGCTCAGAGCTGACGGTTGATGGGCGTGCCAGCAACCAGTAGAAGTAGGGATGATAGTTACTTCTATTGGTTAGCGTTTTCCTCTGACTACGCCCTCTACACTGGACTAAAAGATTTCGTTTTTTTTTCCAAACATTCTATCTCAGTTGGCGCAATGGGCTCGTGAGGAGGTTTTCAATCAGTATGGTAAAAACATGCTCCAGAAAACATCACATACCCCACCTTTAATTAAGTCTAAGCTAAAAGGTAACTTTTATGTTTATAAATCAAAAAACACTGTTGGCGTGTTGGTCTGTTTTAGATTTCTTCCTAGTTCAGTTCCACCCACCTGCTGGCACCTTTCGCACTGATAAGGCTTTTCCCCGCTGTGAACACGCTTGTGTCGCTCAAGGTGGTAGCGCTGAATAAACCTCATATCACACATGTCACATGCAAATGGCTTCTCTCCTAAAAGAGCACACAAATACAAAGTCAATGCATCAGTTTTAGAGTCTTGAGTCAATTCAAATGGCACAGCGTTGTTTTAATCTTTCTTTAGAGAATAACTGTCCAATATAATAACATTAACTGTACATTAATAATAACAATAATGCTCAGTTTGGGTAGATTAACTCCCCTATACAATTTACTTGGAGCTTTTAAATAATGATCTCTTCAAAAAAGCCTCGTCATCAACTCATTATGTGTAGATCAGAGTGGAATTTCTCAATTTCATAGCCCAGATCTAAAGCAACGCAGAAGCCCCACAAATGGGGGTGAGTTTCTTTTAGGCTGGTTCAACATCCCATCAAATGACTAAACAGTCCAAACTCGAGTTTGTTGTTCATGCACCGTGGCTTTCTGAGTTAACAGGGGTGCGGCAGAGGAACGCATACCCGTATGAGTGAGGCTGTGTCTCTCCAGGTGGTTACGCTGAATAAACCTCATGTCACACATGGAACAAGCAAACGGCTTCACCCCTACACACACAGAGCAATATATTAGCCCTACCACCCAACAAGTGCAAGAAACACAGGCTTTTAAGCTCAAACTAGCCCTACAAAGTGAATTCATCCTACACAGGAATGTAATGTACATTTTGTTGTCTGGATATGAGCATTCATGCACCCAAGTTAGATTGTAACAGAGCTACAGTACTGTGCAACAGTCTCAGGCCGATCTTCCATTGATACTCTGCTAAAATATGGAGAATATGAACTAAAAAATATATAGAAGTGAACAAACTATATATCAGGAAACAGCACTCTGAATACATTTTTAAATGTTCCACATTTTGTTGCGTTAGAACTGCAACTAGCATTTTATTTGATCGGGAATTTACGTAACTGATTAGCTAAAAAAAAGCACTTATTTCTAGCATTTTAACATCTGAAAAGCGGTTTTTGAGTCTTTCTACAGATTCCAATCAGGATATAGGTCTGAACTTTGATTGAAACAACTCAATTACAGCTACAACATTAGGTTTATGTTAGTGTTGTGCTGAAAGCCCTGATCTAGACTCTTTTAGATCTTGTGACAGACTTTTATTTAGATTTATTCAGCTTATTCAATTGTTTCCAGCTTTTTTTTTTGTTGCAACCCCACATTATGATGCTGCCATCTTCTCAAGATGACCAACCTTTAAAAACTTTTGCACAGTACCGTAAACAATTCAGGAGGTCAGGAGCACTGAGGCGTACCCGTATGAGTGAGGCTGTGTCTCGCCAGGTGGTAACGCTGAACAAACCTCATGTCACAAATGGTACAAGCAAAAGGTTTCACACCTAAACGCAGAGCATCAAGATGTTAATCTCAGGGGGGGTTGCACTTCACGTCTTACAATCCATCAATCTGAAAAGTACTCTAAATTGCATTTGCAATTGATGGGTTGCTAACCACTTCTCAGTTGTTAAGAAATTCCAAATTTGTCTAAAAAAAAATATAAGGGTACTTTCAAATTTGTTTAAGAGATTGAGGTATTGTGCTTTGTTGTCAAATTATGTATCCACTTCTAAACACATCTCATGAGCTGATGATATATTCAACCCTAGACTTATATCACATGTTACTTAAAAAAAACAAAAAAACAAAAAAAAACCTCCTTTAAACAGAAAATTCATACACTAGGCTGAGTCAAACTTCATAAAGTATAAACAAGTAGAATTTGGTGACATGGGTAAGGTAGGCGGACGCATACCCATATGAGTGAGGCTGTGTCTCGCCAGGTGGTAGCGTTGAAAAAACCTCTTGTCACACATGGTGCAAGCATAAGGTTTCACACCTAAACGCAAAGTAGCATTATTACTCTTATAACACTTAAGCTATCATTTCCATTCTTTAACAAAAATGTCATGCAACACAAAATAGATATGTTTCAAACGTTAACTTTAGTGTGCTGTTTGAAGCTGTCAATGAAAAACAAAACAACTGTGCAAAGTGTACCTACTTTAAAAGAGCTCATGTTTGTCAGCTGTGATGCACTAGGATCAGTTTTAAACTTCCCGACAGAAGTAAATATTCTCTTTAATCTACCTACAAAATGCTAAAAGATATCCAATAGATACAGCAATCAACTACGCACAATTTGTCTAAATAATTCAACGGCCCACATGTAATTACAATGGAGAACCTAAAAGCTGAAATGGGGGTTTTAAAAGTACAGGCCTATGGTCTAGTTCTTATCTCATTGAATAGATTATAGCCCCATTTACACCACTTTTTGAAACCGTGCACAGTAACCGAGATAACTGTTGAGTGTAAATGGCACGCAAAACTGAACCGGACCGTGCCAGACACAACCGAACAGCGCCAACATGGTACTAGTTCCTGAGTAGGGCTCGGCGCGATTCAGTTCAGGCTTGGTTTTCAGATAACAAAGAGTGCATGAGCAGACCGCGCCATCGCCTAATTACAATCAGCTTCCAGTGGTTGCCGATAATGCACATCAGCAAGTTGCTTGCCAACCGCAACAAAACAGAGCAAGAAGAACTGTAAACATCAATCCACATCTTCTCAACAATAAATTTTTTTTAAAATAGCTTCAAAAGAGCTAGGTGCGACCTGGGGTGACACCGAGACTGAGGCTGTTATTGCAATTTGGGCGAAGGACGCTATCCAGGCGATGTTGGACAGAACAAAACATAATCACAAGGTTTTCCTACTAGAGAGCAGTAGTACCGTAGATCGTCACTAGGAGGCGAGCAAGCATGCTAGCGTGATGTGTAAATGGTCGTAAGGAACCGAACTTGGATTAGTTAACCGTGCTTGGCACGGATGGGTTTTCAGAGGGTAGTGTAAACGGGGCTAAGAAGTCAGAAACTAACTGGAGCATATTTCATAGAGGCAAAGTTACTTTTTGTTGTATTATCTAAAAATGTATAAATGGCCTGTATGACTGGTAGGGATGGGCAATATAGTGCTGTTTACTGTACCAGATGATAAAAATCAGTTGACTGAACAATCTGATTATGTTTAAGATTCAAATGGTTTGCAGGATCCTTTTATTTTTTTTAACTATTTTATCCACCAGTGGTTCTATTTATGGATGGCCCATATCGCCCTGTCTATTAAATATCAATATCAAAATGTTTCCCCCCCTATATAGTAAATCAAAAATCATTAGAAGATTAGTTTTTGGTTTTTTTTGGAAAGGTTACACCTCTTAAAAGCCAATTCCAGCTTTGCTTTGAGAACAATCCATATAATTAGCTATTTGAAAAAAATAGCTAAACATGTATGTTAAGGGTGGGCTTTTATTAACTATTAGCCTGTTTAGTATTAGTACCTATATGACACCGCTTGTGAATTCCCTCAATACCTCAATTCTGACCTCTTAATTATACTGCCAACATTTTATTTCGGACATCAGGACAAAAGCCTTCCTGTTTTCCCGCTTAGTTCTTGCTCTCTCACAGACTGAAACGGACCAAAGACATGGATCAAAATTCAATTCAATTATACATTTTTAATCCCCGAAGGGCAATTAAGCAAGGTTAGAAAACAAAATATGACTTTAAACTTTGTACTACATCTTTAAACCTTATCTGGCTTCATTTTAATTTCCTACTGACACTGAAAATAGCTCATATTGAGTCTTCCACTGTTACTAGTTTCAGAGATTGTCATCGTCAGAGCTGGTGGTGTTTAAGTGTCACAGAACAGCATGAGATTGGATACTTAGAATGTCTGACTGGTGGATCGGGGCAGATTGAGGTTAGGAATGTCTTATTCTGGGTGTCTCTTTAAGAATCATGATAAGAAATTACACCCTATGTTTAGGTAAAAGATTTTTGGGCAGAGTTTCTATCTGTGTTTATTTTTTCTTACTTGTGTGAAAACTGACATCTATTACTTTAGTAAACTCTAATACAGATTTTTAAGCCAACTTAATAACTCTTCTACACTCAACAGAAAAAAACATGTTTCCTCAATCAATTTTCAGACAATCTTGTGACATGAAAGGTAGTTGTATGAATCTGATCATAGAAAGCCATATAGATTTTATAGTTTCAAATTAGGCAAATCAATGCAATAAAATCTTGAATAATTTGATAATGTCAAGTCACCAATGATCAGTTCCATAATAACTACCGTAATTTTCGGACTATAAACCGCACCTGAATATAAGCCGCAGAAGCTAAATTGCATGATTTGTACATATACAAGCCGTACCGGACTATAAGCCGCAGGTTTTTTATGTTTAATTACCATATGGTTCGTGCAGAGAGAGGATTGTCGGGAAAGAGACAGTTCTTCCTGCTGGCGTCTCCAACGTCTCAACATTGACTCGCTGATTCCAAGATTACGTTCTATTTCCTTTGTTTACTGCCAAATTGATTGCCTTTAACTTAAAAGCTGCATCATATGCATTTCAACGTTCGATTTCCATAATGAGGGTGTCACACAAACAGTCTTGCGCTCGCAATGTACGTCTTTCTTGGAGTCTGCTTCTGGAGGACATCCGCATTCCCACGCATGTGGCTACTTGTGTGTTGAAGCAAATGTGACGTATACATGGTGGATGGCAAAATCCATAGATTTAGGTACCGTATTACCCTAGTGGCCGTTAGCTGTAAAAGTCCATAGATAAGCCGCATTGTTTTATAGGCCGCGAGGTCGAAAAATGGGGAAAAAGTCACGGCTTATAGTCCGAAAATTACGGTATAAAACTCAGGTTTGAAGGTAACTGTGTATTTAAATTCCATGGTTTACTGCAGTTAAGTCAACTAGCATACTTGATAATAGGTCAGTTTCAATTTCATCTTTGCAAAAAGTACCCCCAAAAATATTGTTCAGACGTCCATATCACCCATCCCTAGAATCTAACACTTCTGATCCTGATTTGTTGGACACCACGTCACATTTTTCTTTCTATCGTGAGGGGGGGGGGGTGGACTGAGGCGTACCAGTATGAGTGAGGCTGTGTCTTGCCAGGTGGTAACGCTGGAAGAACCTCATGTCACACATGGTACAAGCAAAAGGTTTCACACCTAAACGCAGAGCATTCAAGTATTACATACACATCTGTGTGGGTTTGTGTTCACAATCCATCAATAAGCAAAACACTTTAAACAGATCATCGAAATTGATGGGTTGTTAACCACAAGAATTAGCAGATTTGGAGGAGTCCTCGATTTTACCAAAGAATAAATCAAACTATGTGAACCAATTCAAATCCACTATTTAACACATCACATGAGCTGATGATGCTGCAGTCCTGTAGCCTGACATCATGTTAACATTCCTAGACAGGTTAGATCTAAATGTCCTCCTCAGTCTGAGAGATTACAGCTTAATACCAAATAAAAAAAAAACACAGTTTGATTTTTGTGACTTGGGTAAGGTAGGCGGACGCATACCCATATGAGTGAGGCTGTGTCTCGCCAGGTGGTAGCGTTGAAAAAACCTCTTGTCACACATGGTGCAAGCATAAGGTTTCACACCTAAATGCAAAGTAGCATTATTATATCACTTTGCCTCATTTTCACGTCTTTAAATTTATGATAAAAATATATACGTTATTGGTTATTAACCACACAAAATGCCTTAACGTTTCATAGAATGAAAAAAGTTAAACACTGAACTACATTTATACCGCTTGTGCTTACTAAGACTTTTAATATCATTAGGCCTCTGTGAACTTTATAATTACAGGGTTCCAAAAATGTTCCCTATATAACAAAAAAGCTCTCTTTAGAGACTTCTCAGTCCTTTTTGCTCACTGGAAAATATTAAATACTACAACTATATCTCTAGACATTTACGATACATTTTTACAGAAGGTAGGCTTAAATATTAAACTTGAAAACACGACAGCAAAAGGAATGACAAGAAAATAATTACAAAAGGAAAACAAAATAAGAAAAGACAAAAGGAAGGAATGGGGATATCATGAAAGGAAGGAAGATATACCAATGGTGAGAAGGGAGTCAGCGCACAAGAGGTGAGTGAAAGTTTGGTCAGGAGGCCACTGAGAGACTGAGGGATCTTTTTAGAAGCAGACTGGAGAATCTTCCAAAGCTCTCATGGTAATGACATCACAGCCTGACTGAATGCATCACGGACTACATGACCTTCTCTATGGGAAGCAATGTGCCTACATGACGGCTACGGTTCTTAAAAAAAAAAAAAAAAAAAAAAACATCGGGTGACCCCCGAGCTGAAAGTCCGGGGACAAAGAGGAGCAGCGGAGAGTTCAGCAGGAGCTCCAATGAAGGATCAGCGTGGCAATGGGAGAAAGAGGGGGAGGAGCAGCTGGCGCAGAAAAAATATCAAGGATGTGTGGAGAGGTCACAAGAATTTCTCCGGCTTTGGGCGGAGGACCAGCAGTGATGCACACGGTGACACCAAGTCAAAGGATGAGTGAAACAGGTTTTTCACCAAGTCTGACTCACACTGGTCTCCTCCTTGCCTTCACCTCTTAACAGGTGATTTTCTCCATTGTGAGATCAATAAAGTTCTATTCTATGCATACAATAATAGCTAGAGGAAGAGAAGTAACAACAAAAAATAGAATAGAAAAAGGAAACATAGAAGACAAACAAGGGGGGAGGACAAAGAAATGGAGGTTATGGACAAGAATGGAGAGAAGGAAACAAGAGAAAGGAGGGAACAAATGGGATAAGTATGGATGACTGAAATTATAGATTATATTCTGAATATTTTATTCTTTTCTCCATGCTTTGCAGAGCTAGAAAGTAAAAATAGCAAATTCCAGACTTTGTAGGAACCCTGTAATTAACCCTTTCCTGACATGATTAAGCAGGGGCGTGAAGTGAATAAAAAAAAAAAAGCGTACAGTCTAAAATCTGACCGACGGTGGAGAGACCCATACCCGTATGAGTGAGGCTGTGTCTCGCCAGGTGGTAACGTTGAAAAAACTTCATGTCACACATGGTGCAAGCATAAGGTTTCACACCTAAACGCAGAGCATCAACAAAAATTATTTTCCTGTCTCTGCAACAAAGAAAAAAAAACCCTAAGCCTGAAATTCCTGTTAGACAAAAACAAAGGGCCAATATGGGCTAAAATATTAACTGTGGTTAATAACCAATGTCATATTGTTAATGTAACTAACAAAGTGTACAACATTATTGTTTGAAATGACTAAGTGAGGTGTTCCTATATCCATTCTTACAACACCAGAGCTGTGTGTATAACCTAATGGAAATAAAGCCCTCTGAAACAGTGAATGAATGCAGATATAACTACATAAATAAGGCATACAACAGCATCCTAATCTTGTGACAGGTTTAGGATTGGCAGAGGCATACCCATATGAGTGAGGCTGTGTCTCGCCAGGTGGTAGCGCTGAAAAAACCTCTTGTCACACATGGTGCAAGCGTACGGCTTCACCCCTATGCACAAAAAGTATGAGCTTTAGCATTTTATAAAACTCAACTGCCAAAAATGATCAGTGATAAACTTTACTAATTGCTTTAGTAAAGTTTTGGCTGCACTTATCAGCGCTTGATTGGAAATTTCCAGCTTCACAAACTTGCTATTAAATTGAAAAAAATAAAGAAAATTGTCCATTTTGCTGTTCCCGCACGTAATGTAGTAGTAATTGAGGTATTGTATAATATGAAAGACCTTCTGTTCAGATGGCCAGATCAGCTTGTTTCAAACTAAAAGAGGTTGGGAGGGGGGTATAGAAGACAAAACGAGCAACTGGGGCCTGCATCTCCTGAGGGGTGTCATTCCAACTAGCGCAACATTTTTCATGTAATGCCAAATAAAAGCTTAATCAGATCATGTTTTTGTCAAATCCAAAAAGAAGATTTCCTCCTTAGATTTGTTAAAATTAATTACGCTGATAGCAGTAGACAATTTTAGGCAGTTGGCAAACAACTGTTTTCAACATCAGAGCATCTGCTGTGCTTTCAGAAAAAGTCCACCTCATTGCATCACTGCATTGAAAATCTTTGCAAAATCTAAATCAATACAATGTACACAGTAAACAGTTGGTATGCTGTTTTCTAACTATAACTTTGGATGTGAAATGACAAAATGACAAAGTGCAGGTATCCAGCTAATTAGTTGTTGGTTTTTTCCCCTTCTTTCTCAAGGAAACCAAAGTGTAAACATTAATCAAGGTCCGTCCTGAGCGGCGTTCCAATCTGATATAACCAAGCACAGTATTCTGGAATGTGTGTAGCTGTTTAATATGCCGTGCTAAGTTTTGACCTCTTATTCAGCCCTTTATTTACATTGCCATGCTTCACTAAGGGAGGTGATTAAAACACAAAAGTTCTTAAAAACAACTAGAACATCTCTTCAGCACAACTCATTTGGCCCAACTGATCGCCACCATCGAGAAAAGATTCTAAGATAAGATGGATTTTATATTGTTAATAGGGCTGCAACTAACAATTATTTTACAAATCGATTAATCTGTCAATTATTTTCCAATCAATCTATTAATAATTGGATAGCTAAGGTGCCTTAAGGAAGATTTTTGCTAAATTAAACCAGGTGAAACTAAAACTTTTCCACTTAAGGAGTTCAGAGTAGAGCATACTGACAAAAACGTATTTTTATCTTAAATGCAAAATGTTTGGGATCTTTTTTTATCATTTTAAAATACAACTACTTTAGGGGCATTGTTCTGCCAGCTAAAGGCATATTTTACTGTCTTTATACTACACCTAACGAATAATCAATTACTAAATTAGTTGACGACTGTTTCAATAATCGCGTTATCAGAAGTAATCTGAAGAATTGTTTCAACCCTAATTATTAACCTTCAAAAATATGGATTAAGATCTTGGTTAAAGGGGATCTATGTATTATTAAAAAAAAAATGACAATAAAACCCATTTAAAATTTTCAATCAGAACGTTTAATTTTCGCTATAAAACCAAGACATTCCAAGCGGCAATAGTGTAATAGTAGCTAAAAACCACCAATTTCCACTTGTTTTATGGTTGTCATGTCATTTCATAAACAAAGCACGGGGAAAATATTCAAACACAAAATGACGATATGGAAAACAAAAAATGCTCCACAGCTAATCAGCAACTGCCAGCATGGTAACAGCAAGCATTACAAACTCGAGTTTGAAGCAGCCATTCAATCATTAATGCACGCTGCATGCACGACCAAAGCCAGCAAGCGAACAGCTCCAAAGTTGATATAAATGAGGGCGTACCTGTATGAGTGAGGCTGTGTCTCTCCAGCTGGTAACGCTGAATGAATCTCATGTCACACATGGTACAAGCATATGGCTTCACCCCTAAAACACAACAAAATTAGACAAATTCAACTTTAAGACAAAAAAAATAAATTCAATATTTTTAATGGCATGCTTTAATAATAATAATAAGGGTGTTTGAGGCATTACACTAACACAAGCTACAGAGAGCAGTGTGGATAAGCTTTTTTAGTTTAAAGCAATTGGTCTCATTTTGCTGAAGATTTCCTTACAAAGAGAGGGTCAGAAACTTTAGAATTTGACTAAATCTTCATAGTGACTGCCTCGACAACTGCTCTTGATATTCCTTGAGTGTAGTGTAATGTGTCTTTCATTAAAAAGCAATGATCCACGATGTGCATGCAAAGTAGCATTACAGTGTTAAAAGTCAAGGTGACTGACGGAATCACTTCTTCAGTGGACAGTTTTCCAACAAAGCCTAAAATTTCTCTTTAGCAGAGGAAAATGATTTATATAATTGAAGTATGGAGAAGGGATTATATATCATTTTGTATCATCATAAAGTTTGTTTTTTTTCTGTTGGAAATGGGAAAACTTTCACAGTGAAAAAATTTATTGATCATACCAGTATGAGTGAGGGTGTGTCTTGCCAAATGGTAACGCTGGAAGAACCTCATGTCACACATGGAGCAAGCGTATGGCTTCACCCCTATATGCATACAGTACCAGAATTTAGAAAAAAAAAAAAACAATCTAATCAAATGTTGGCAAATAAGGGTTCACATACACCAATTACTACTTTTTTATTACAAAAGCTGATTAACTAATCAAGTGTGTCAAAACTAAAAAGCAGCTGGCAAATAAGACAATATATGATAGCTAAATATCTAGAACAAAACCAGCTAAACAACAACAAATAAAAACTAGATTAGTTCTCACATACAGATGAGCCCTATTATCAACAGCAAATGTCTTTAACTCCTACTAGTACGAACAAGAAAGAGGGTAAGTAAAACTTCTACCCGTGTGAGTGAGAGTGTGTCTTGCCAGGTGGTATCTCTGGAAAAATCTCATGTCACACATGGAGCAAGCATATGGCTTCACCCCTGAACACACAAAGCAAAGGGTTCTTGAGTGAAAAAAAAAAATGAAAATCAAACAAAAAGAGCTCACGGGACACACATCAGCTGCTCCTCATTAAATTATCACTGAACAATGCTTTTTACTTTTAGTAACTTTGATTCAAATACTGAAACTCTGGGGATTCATTACACACAAATCTCTCAAGTGTTTTAATCAGATTATTATGGTTTACAGCTAATGAAAACCTATATTTAAAAAAGTATTGATCTCATATCATGGCCTCAATGCAATCAGGGGGCAACACCTGTCCAGCAGACAGTCGTTGACACAGGAGGATAAGCCAAAAAAAGAAGACTTTTTATTTAAGCATTGTAATGGAAAGTTAAGTGGAAAGAAAAACGATGCAGCCATGAGAGAATTGGGAAACCACGTCCACTCAGCACAAGGCTCAGGTGAACTAAAGATATGGGCTGGCAACGTCACAATCCTTGTTTTTAAAGTCACTCCTTCACCACATACCACATCCGAAAGGGACCAACCTGGGCTAAGGAGGATAAGGACTAGACTGCAACTAGATAGAGCAATTAAAGATAAATAAAAAATGGTATGTACTTAGAAGTTCAAGAGTCTGGAATAAATCAAATAAGTTTGGGAAATCAAAATGAACCCTAACCAAATGTGACTGCATAAACTGTGTTGTTATACTCTTTAGTAGGGAGGATTTCTGTATTTAAAGCCATTTTTTATGAAAAACTGCCTTTTAGATTTTCATTAGCTTTTAACCATAATTATCAAATATAAGAGATAAACCTAGAAAATAGGGCTATGTGTGGAAAAAATATTGAATCTCAAATTAGTTTGTTTAAATAAAATTCTGTTTTTCATTATTAGAATATTCTTGTAATAATTTACTGAGATGCACCTGTATATTATGTATCCAGACATGCCAAGAGGGAACAGATCTGACACAAACTATACATCCAACAAATATTTTCTAATCCGTCGACATTCATTAAACAGAGACAATAATTGAAATATATTCTTAAAACTAAAGTGTTCATAGGGAGAAAGTATTTTTAATCCAGTCAGGAAGACTTTACAGCATTAACTGGTGTGTTTAGCTGCTAAACATGCTGGCTTTAATGGTTTAAACAGAAACTCTGATTTACTTCTTCAATATAGGAACAGTGAGGCACCTCTAAGTCACACACGACTAAGAAATTTGGGTATTTGGGCACTGTTGAAGAGAAGGAGGGTGAAACCATACCCGTGTGAGTGAGGCTGTGTCGTGCCAAGTGGTGGCGTTGGAAAAATCTCATATCACACAATGAGCAAGCGTATGGCTTCACCCCTACACATACAAAAGTATGTAAATAATCACTGAACAAAAAAAAAAAGTTTTGGCATTTGATCACTCCCTGCTCTTTAGTTAAACATTTGCACAACTGCATCGCCCTTTTTCTAGTGCCTAGCTATATTGTCAGGGTTTTACTCATAAAAAAAAACATAGAAGATATAACAATTAGGCAGAACACATGCTAATTAGGTAAACATATTGTTACATTTAGAGAAAATAATGAAAAGTTTGAATTTTCCTAATCTGTTACATGTCTGGATACATCTCCATGCATCTGGAAAAGCCTGTCCTTTTAGCTTTTTCACAACAGATAAATCTTTGCTTCAGGTGGGAACATCTAGAGTGAGCAGACGCATACCGGTATGAGTGAGGGTGTGTCTCGCCAGATGGTAACGTTGGAAGAACCTCATGTCGCACATGGAGCAAGCGTACGGCTTCACCCCTACATACACAGATTATCAAGAAATTAGCTACGACGTCACTTTGGGATAAGAGGGAGTTCCTACCAACTAAATAGGCTTGATCCAGTAGGCTTTCATTTCAGAATTTAGGTTAATTAGAATGGTGTTTGGCAAATTATGAGCAATATAGATATTATAAACTTTCAAATTAAATGGAGTACATCACAAAACAGAAGGGTTATTAAGCTACATTGCCATGATTGCCATGCTACCCTTAATTAGAAACATTTCTCACGCTTAATCTGGGAGGGTAACATTTGGTTCAAACATGAATTGGAAGCTCATTAATATTACAACTGTTGCAAAATTTAAATTATGATTTCCAAAGAACAATGTAGAGACGCCCTCCTTGGATTTGAACTTTGACCCTGGAAAAAAAAGGAGCTCCTTTTACTGTATGTGTCTACAGAGTGGACCCACTGGACCGAAATCTGCTCAAAAGCAAAAAGCTTCTCGCACAGGTAAGTGTCATCCCGTCGTCAGCTGTCCTCCTCAGGACCTTAGGTCCTTTTTATTGAAAGCCTTTCAACACTTAAGAAACTTTAGCTAAAGGGGAATATGTATTACCGTATTTTCACGACCATAAGGCGCACCGTACTAAAAGGTGCAGTCTCAGTTATGTGTCCCATTTCTGTATTTAACACACACATAAGGCGCACCGGACTATAGGGCGCATTTTTTATATACAGGTACTTGTCCTCTACTACCTTTAAATAGCTCTACTGCGTATTTTAAAAATACAGCGGGCCCAAAACTGAGTATGACTGTGCTTTATTCATGTATTTATTACAAATTAATCAAACCTGCTTGCTGGCCATGAGACAGACACATCGCAGATGACACAGCGCTGTGATTACTCCTAAATTAACTTAAAATCCTGAAACCTGCCGACGGAATATGTTCGCTTTTATTGCCGGTATCCTGGTGCCTGCACTGTAAATTATTTAGATGAAAAACACCTGCCAGCCGCCGTGTGAGGCTGCTGTTGAAGGGATTTACTGTCGGTGTACCGCTGGTATGTGGGGGTCTGAGCGTCTCCGACAGAAATAGATAATCTGGATGAACTGACTGCAATTAAGTTTTCAGGTGGCCTTTCTCACTTAAAAACATATTAAAACTACTTTATTCCCACTGATCACAGCAAATATAGCTGCAAGATTTAGATTATTTAGATGAAAAAACACCTGCCAGCCACCGCGGTGAAGAGGAGGAGACCCGGCCCAGAGGCTGCTGTTGAATTAAGTTTTCAGGTAGAAAAATAGAGCGGGAGCAAAACTGAGTATGATTGTGCTTTATTCATGTATTTATTACAAAGTATTAATCAAACCCATCAAAGTCATCATCCTCTGTTTCTGAATTAAACAGCTGCGCTAAATCAGACATGAAATTTCCCATTCTTCGCTGTCAGTCACTTTCCGTGCAGCGCGGCTCCTCAGAAATAATGCCGGCTTTTGCGAAAGCTTGAACAACAGAGCCAGCAGACACTTTAGTCCAAGCATCTACAATCCATCCGCAAATGGTGGCGTAATCTGCCCGGCGCTGCCTTCCACTTATCCTGAAACTGTGGTCTCCGTCTGTCATCCATCGCTCCCACGCCGCTCGCAGCCTTACTTTGAACGGCCGCTTCACACCGATGTCGAGCGGTTGAAGTTCCTTTGTCAGACCCCCCGGGATAACGGCGAGCACAGCGTTCATTTGATTCATCTTTTTTTTTCACATCGGCTGTGAGATGGGCACGCAGCGATGGTGATGCGTGGAAAAAAGCACCTGGTCTCCTCACATACACCTGCCTTTCATCATCTCCCCAGCCCGTTTCATTTGCGTTAATATCATATGTCATCAGAGCGCTGTGTCTGTCTCGCTGTCAGCTCCCAGATCAGCTTCTCTGATTGGTTGATGCAGCGCGTCCAGCAGCAAAACTTCAATTTTTCCATCTCGAGCAGCAGCAGCGCGTTGGCGGCGCGCTCCCGACGCGCTGCACCTGCAGCTCAAAACGCGCTGCAGGACCTTTTGCTGCACCTATACGCGCACCAACCATTGACTTTGCATGTAAACTCGCTGCTTCTGCTGCACCTGCTGGGTCCGGTTCACACCGATGTCCAGCGGTTGAACAGCGAGCACAGGGTTAATTTGTTTCCCCATGTTTTTCACATCAGCTGTGAGATGGGCACGCATGGAGTTACATATTAACAGCGATGGTGATGAGTGGAAAAAAACACCTGGTCTCCTTACATTCAGCCACTCTTTCATCATCTCCTCAATGAGGTGGTCTCAAAAGTCGCAGTTACAACACACATAAGGCGCACCGCACCATAGGGCGCACCGCACATTTTGAGGGAAAAAAAAGACGTTTAAGTGCGCCTTATAGTCGTGAAAATACGGTATATGTAGGTGTGTTTTCTGCTAAAATTTATTTTTAAAAAAGCATTAATATGAAAACGGACTCAGTCATGACGTTAGTTGGTGGGACAGTGTTAGGTTGTGCATATTTTTGGAAGTTAGTGGAATGTCTTTCAGAGTCAAAACGGCCACCAAGGTGGATTTCTTAAAACACAGATTAACAAACAGGATTCTACTCTATTAATGCGATTGAACTCCTAGCCAGATGAAACATTTTCTCAAAGTCAAAAATAAAATAAAATCTAGCGTAATGTTAAAAGTGTGTTTACGTAATATTGGGGTTAATTTCATTCGGTTCTGAACTTGTTTTGAGGCTGATAGTTCCAACTACTGTTAATTTCTTTCCAAATTTACATCTACAAATGTTCAGTGTGTAAGAAAGAACATCTAAAAATACAAAGCTGAAAATGAAGACAGAAATATGTAAGCCTTCACCTACTAAAACCAGAACAACTGCAACTCTAAGGTGCCCAAAAGCTGGTTTTCAAGCTGATCTTTTAAGCCTTAGTAACAAGAGGTCAGACCCTTGTTACTAAGGGCTTCCTTGTTTATTTGTTTTTATTTATTTTTTTTATACCTCAAATCAATTCCTACAGCCTGCCTGTTGCTTTCAGCCTGTGTGTTTATCTCTGTTTTTTTGTTTGATAGAAGTCAGACTTGCCTATAACACAAAAAGAAATCCACTGACTTTAGAGTCTACCCAATCACGCTAAACAAAAACCTGGGTACGGTAAAAAAACGCATACCCGTATGAGTGAGCCTGTGTCTCTCCAGGTGGTAACGCTGAAAAAACCTCATGTCACACATGGAGCAAGCAAACGGCTTCACCCCTACACACACAGAGCATACATGTATTAGCTAGGCAGTCTGGTAAGTAGGGAATAAATTTAAAAGAAATGAAAAAAAAAGCAAGAAAACGTGTAAAATATATATGCATGAAAAACAGATGCAGTGTTGGCAAAAATAAAAACTTGTAAAAGATGTCATCTAAACCAATGTAGATTAATACTACAGGCCAAAGTTAGTTAAGCATTTATTTTTTTACATAGAGGGTTGACTTACCCAGATGGTCTTTAATGATTATTATATACACATCTCTAAAATAATGTTCTCAATTTTAACTGTACACCAATAAAAATTGAGAGCATTTACTTTGCTCACAATGCAGATGCTGTCAACACAAAATGAAGCATATAAGGGCAATATACTGCATTGCCTGTGCTTTAACAGTTTTACAATCTGTACACTTGGGTCCACAAGTAAAGGTCCATAGTCAAGTCCACTATCAAAAAGTCTTCTCCATAAACTTAATTCACATGTTAAAGCACAGGGGGGGTTAATATGTTGCCATTGAGGCCAAAGCAGAAACAACATACTGGAGAATACATGTGGTCAAATGTGTGAGGTGAGGTGTGGATAGTGCAGAATGCCAAATTGTTTTCTATTGATCTGCTCATATCTTTGAATACAAAAAGGTACAGAGTCATTTAATTTCAGCTCTTCTAGAATTCGACATCAGAATTCTTCATAAACAGAATGGTCTAAATTAAGAAAACGATCATTTTACTTACACAGTTTTAAGAGTATTCCCTACTATCCTCAGTTGTGCTCATTTGAATCTAACAGAGTTCAAAAGAGCTTAAGGTAAAACTAAAAACATTTGTTACATATCGCTATAAAACAAATACTATTTATTAACATTGATCACTGCAGTTATAATGGTGCAATCAAATTCTATTATAACTACAGTAATAAAATAGTTTCTGTAGGAATTTGGGATGTGGGTAAATATTCCATCCATTAGTATTATTGTATTATACTAAAAGGAATCAGCCATCCTTTGATACAATTGGTACACTAATATATACTTAAAAATATACCCAAATGGTGCGTTTAGTATCTCAGCTTTTATGTATGGACTATTTGTTTCCACAATGTGATCCATGAGATCATCAATAAATCCCAGCAATAAAAAAGTGACTGAAAACATATTTTAATACATTTTGCTGCAGAGAAACAATATCAAACAGAACTCCTGCTGTAGCTATCTAGCCTGTTTTATAGTTGATAGATTTTGTTTTATTGTGAAGCCCTAAGTGAATTCACTTACAGACTTATAGCCACAAAGTATCACTATAAATGCTATGTCTATACTGTCCACCCACTTCAAATATTATTGTAGCTTTTCTGCTTTTAAAAAAGTGCAGCTTAAATATGTTACACAGTAGAATCTTTATTGTTGTGTAAATACAATAATAAAATGCAATTGTGCTAAAGGTTTTTAGACCCTGACAACCCAATACCAGCTAATATACTATGAGCTTCTTTTTTTATTTGCAGACCAAATCATAGAATGTTTACAGTTACGTAGAACAATAAGATCTACACTGTAAATGTATTTGTAGAGTCTGAAAAGCAATCAGTTTCTGCTAAAATTTCTTTTCAACAAAAACCTTTAGAAATCATCAAAGTGCCGAAAACAAGGAATACTCATCACATTTCTACTACTCCAGTATATATGAAAAACAAAGTCAGAGCTCCTTAAAAACTCCACAAGAACTTCAGAAACAGAGTTTTTAATAATGGACTCTGGACTACAGGACCACAATGGCTTCAATTTACTGTTTTCTGGTAGTGGGGACGAATAAAAAGTTTGGAATAAATAAGATTTAGTGAAATGGCTTTGTTGAAAATTACAGTCCACAGACAAAAATGAATCGTCAGCATCTGTCCCTTGATTAATGTGAAAGACTACAAGCGTAGTCAGATTTATGTAAAATGGGTACGGCTGAGGACGCATACCCGTGTGAATGAGGCTGTGTCTCTCCAGGTGGTAACGCTGAATAAACCTCATGTCACATACGGCACAAGCATACGGCTTCTCCCCTAAACCGAAGAGCACCAGTTTTAGTTCAAGTGCCCCACAGATACCAGTCAGCTGTGAGGCAAAGCTATTACCAAACAAAGGCTTTTAGCAGGCCACTGGAAAAGCTCAAAGCTAAAGCAAACTTTTAGAGTCCAACTTAAGAGTTTTAAACTTTCTTTCAGAAATCAATTTTAATATGCAACAAAATAAAAGCTTTTCTAGTTTAAAAAAAAAGGTCAAGCTGCAAGAAGAGTTTATCATACCTGTATGAATGAGGATATGTCTCTTAAGGTGATATCCACTTCTAAAAGCTCCGTAACAGTGATCACAAATAAAATTTTTTTGTACTTTGGACGCAGGACCGTTTTCATCTCCACCTGTGCCCTACAGGAAAGAAACAAAAAAGTAAAAAAAGTAAAAGAAAACAAAAATACACAAAACACAGGCTTTAGAGTAATATACAAATATATAATATCTAGTAAACTACGATGAAAACATGCATATGTATTTCTAGAAAATATGAACATCCCAGAAAACTGTTTGCTTTATTTTTCCAAATAAAGTGTTAAGCTCATTAAATAGATTATTTACATGATAACTGATATATTTCACATGCTTATTTATTTTCTACTGAAAACCCAAAGGTTTTCTTCAGAAATTCTGAAGCCATTTAAAAGTTTATCCATGTGAAGCAAACTGCATGCACTCAAAAGGGGGGTCAGTGACCTTCGGCTTATCGGCACAGTTGGGTCTCCCATCTTCCACTGATTCTCTATGGCAGTGGCCTTAAACCCTGATCACCGGGGCCCACTGTATGTATGCTTTAGGTGTTTCCCTTATTGGGTTTCCATTAGCTGTAAGCCCTTATCCAAAGTCCAATGTAAATGCAGTTTTACTGCATGTAACAAATCATTTTCTCTCGTTGAGTAGAATTAATAAAACTGAATATTCTTTTAATTAATGAGTAAGACCTGTAATCTGACCGCTTTAACACAGCATCACCATAAATGCCAAATGTTTTATTTCACATAAAACAGATCAAAAAATAAAGAGGACTTTAGATGTGTAATTTAGATGTTTCTCTTTGCGCAGTTTTAATATTATTCCAAAACTCTCCCACAATCACGTCAAATGCCCTGGAGCCCTCACGTTACTGCTCCCCCAGTCATGCTCACAACTGCAGTCATTGTGCTCCACTTCTCTCCCCTCCCCCCCTTCCTCTCCAGAGAACCTCCACCCACCCCCTCCATATCTTTCCTGTGCTCCTCCCCCCACCCCCACACAAACAAAATGTGCACCCTTGGATGATCCAAGGCAGCCGCGAATCAGCCAATTGAAATAGTGATCACGGTTCATGGACAGGGAGCTAGATTTACAATCATTTAAAAAAAATAAAAAATCCCCAACAATTCCAACAATCCAGGCTACTGACCTTCCCCCCCCTTCCCTCTTGTTCTCTCACTTTACAGGGCGTTACTGATTTCCTGTTCTTTTTTTTCTGCTGCATGTCTTCGTTGGTCCTCATGTCCTTCTCATCCAACAGGCGGGGTGCTTGGAAATCACCTTCCTTCCGGATAAGCTACAGAACACAAGAGAGTGAATTATTTCTCATCTTTTAAATTCTGTATCAACACTTCCAACCAGGTCTTAAAACCAAGCAGCTAACCCTTTTCCCTTTATCATACAGTAAATTTGTAGCAACTACCTACAGAAAAAACTTGATCTATGATTTTTTTTTTTTTTTTCATATTGACCTGCTTTATAAGTAATATAATAATGTAGACCTTCTGGTCAATCTTGTGTTTACATTTGTTAGAAATCAAATTATAAAACAAAAAATAGAAAACTACTTAGAATTACTTTCACTATCAATCTTCTATGAGAATAACCACAGAATATATAAAAGTATGCAGTCTTTACACCATCAATAGGCTAGCTAATAACCCCCCACATCTTGTTGAATTTTCCAATGTGAGATCTAACCAGGGGAGGACAGCTCATTCCAGAAGGGAGGATCATATGGCTCTGGGGAGTACGGTCAGGTCCTTCTCTCTGAGGTGGTGCGTGACCAAGGGGAGCCATCATTTTTTTAGGTGGAGCAGCCATAGTGCTGGCCTGCATCAGGGCCATGCTGGAGAGGACAGCTTCGCAGCCAAGTAGCCCCGCCTGCACAAGGTTGAAACATAAAAATAAAATAAAAAACACACAAAGAGCAACACTTTACAAACTTTATCAAATCATAAAAATAAACTGCAAATTGAAACAATTTCCATCTAAGACAGTAACGTTCATGTAGCGGCGTAAGCCGACAACATCCTGAGTGACACAAGGCAGCAAGTAAAACTATTTGTAACCACTTTGGTGTTGTCAAAACAAACCCATTTCATATGGTCGCGGACTGAGCTGCTGGGCAGATGTGACATTGCTGTGGTATATGTGAGCGCAGGGACAGGGGTGGGGACAAGGTCATCCACAGATCCGTCAGTCAGGATGGTCGGGCTGGTGGGAAGCCACACCCACCTCACTCATCTAGTACTAAAACTGAGGAAGAGGAGGATGTGGATGAAACAGACAGACATATAGTTACGACTGCTTCATTGGCTGCCCTTACGGACACACAGCACAAATCAGGTTAATGTACAAAGATGGTTTTTCTTTAGACAAAAGACTGAGGTAATGAATCTATTCTAACAATAAGCTCATTTCATTTTTAAAAGGCAAAATCTCTGCATAAAATTTCCAGATTATAAAAACAGCTAAAATTAAACAACATATAGATTTCAGTAATGATTGAGAAGAAGGAAATATTACAATAAGAATAAAATGCAAAATTACAAACATTGAAAACAAAAAAGAGAGAAAAAAATCTATTGATCACAAGTAATTTAAAATCAGCAGGGGAAGCCTATGACTGGTAGTTTGATGCTGTTAAAGTAACATTACCCCGTTGAATCTTTTTTTTTCATTACCTTTAGCAGAACACATCGCAATTTCTGTATGACAAAAACCATTTTTAATTTATATTCAGATGAATGGAGTATTGTTTTTGGTGTTTTTTTAATCACACCACCAGATTAATCAATAAATCATGAATGTAAACAAAGGCAGCCACATTTCAGGAATAAACTTTTCAAATTAAAATAAAATAATACCCGTAAATAACTTTGCTTAAGGACAGCTTTATTCCACCGTAACAAACCTATATATTAAGGTTTTACCATAAGTTAATTATGTGCTGTTGCATTGACCCCTGACAGTTTATCATCATCTGCTTGATGTTGTATGACAATAGCTGGAATATTTATTATTTAATCTAGTTTTACTAACATTGTTGTGGCAGCATAAATTGTCCCATAATTTATTCTTTAAATTGAGGTTGTGGCTTGCTTCATCTAAAACTTCCTTTCAAGCCCTTTAATCTAAAATGTATATCAGCAAACACCCTGAAAGTTTTGATAGCACAGCGCTCTGGGTTAAACATCAGACAAAAAAAAGGATAAAAAAATCAGAGCTTTTAAAACATGTTATTGGCTGCTCTGTGGCATTGCTGTGCCTTGATTTATAAACTAATGAAAACACGATTTGTCTAGTTGTTAAGCATCCCATATTGTAATAACCATTAGTTAACACTAATTTACAAAAACAACATTCGAATAAAACGTCCCTTCAATAATAAAAACGACGTGACAATCAGTTTAAAACAGAAACGCGATTTTCATCAAAAACGTCTCTCATAATGCTTTCCAGATGGTTAACCAACATGAACGAGCTAACATAGGTACAAACATAATGAACCGCTTAAGCTAATGCTAGTTTAATAAGTACAGAAAAAGTGATAAGATAACGTTTTGTTTACTGTATTTTTTACTTTTATATATTTATTTTTTAATGCCGAAACCAACTATATGCTGGATTTAGATAAATTTTCAACCCAGACAGTAGTGGCCTTCGTTCTGCCACCGGACCGACCGCTAGTTTGGCTCCCGTTGAAGGCTAGCTTGCTAGCCAGCTAACATCAGTTAGCTAGCTAGAACCAGCTAACACCAGCTAGCCAGCAGCTAGCTACTCGGTGGCGCCCTCGCCCACTCTAATGTTAAAGGCGAGCAGATTCTGAATCAACCATTACACTGGTTTAATACCAGCGTTTAACCAGAAAATATACCTCACAAACAAAATCACTCGATTTGTCCCCTCGTTTGACTACCAGACATGAAAACAAAAGCTCAAGTGGTTCCAGACTCGTCTGGGCTATAAAGACATTCGTGATGGCCGTCGTTAGAAGTGCCTCCCCCTCCCCACCATTGAGCTAGCATTTGTTAGCATCCCAGCCCAGACTAACACTGGCGTTGTAACAACCTATAGCCTCCTTCACTGCCTTTTCCATCTGCACGGTTTGCAACAAGGCAGAAAATTGATCAAAATGCATGACTGATATTACACAAGCACGTAAAAATATATCTATTTCTTCTACGTACCAGCTTTGCTCGCCGACGTCTTCTGTAGCGTCTAGTTTACAAACACAGGAAACGCCACAGGATGTAGCCCACTCCCCCACACAGCAACAGCAGCAAACCCCCCTCAGTCGAAGAGAAAGGGCTCATCTTCCTCTACCCCCCCGAAAAACCAGAGCTGCGATCAAACTGGAAAGGCATAGGAGACTGTTAGTCCATTATCATTCTGATCTGGAGACGCCCACTACCGCGTTAACCTTAATAAATGTTTTTGTTTTGTTTTTTTTTTTTGGGGGGGGGGGGGGGGGGGGGGGACCAAGACGCGCAGAAGAAAAGAAGGGGCGATTCTCAGAGAGCAGACACATGTTGACATATAATGTGGAGTTAGGGTATATTTCTATTAATTTAATTTATGAATAGATAGATAGATAGATATCTATACAAAAAAAGTCTAGATTGATGGTCACTCAATCTTTTTTTTTGCAACAATGCTTCTCTGTGATTAACGTTTGATTGAAAAACCTGACTGTTTCACTTTATACTGTACCCCATATGTAAGAAAATTACCAAAACACATCTTAAAACACATTTTATTCTGCAGTTAGCTCTGGTTATCGCGTGTTGAGTGGGATTTGTAATGCTTGAATACCAAGAATTGCAGAAATGTTTCATGGGGGGGAGGTTGAATCTAATATTGTGGTAAACCTGCTTGTAGAAATCATAAAGACTTAAGTAAACACTTACTCTATACCTATAACTTGGTTTATTGTGAGATTTTTAATGTTACGTTGCTGGCTGTGCATAATGGGATGCTAAACTGATGCCACTACAATTTACACTGGTGAGTGGGGTGGCCAGGGCGTTGCACAGGGTGGCTGTGGCCACCCCTGGCCACCCCCTGGTGGCGCCACTGTTAAAGACCTGTTGGCAGGACATAGACAACAGCCTATCACCTCCTTCCCATGCTGGTCAGATGCTACTGTGAAGAGGATGGGTGGAGTACCTAAAAATTTTACTCAACACTAGCACTACTTTAAAATGATCAGAAAAAAATAATTGATCCAAGGAATAAAACAAGTAAGAGAAAAAAAAACTTGGTAACTTAAAGCATCTGATTTATTGTTTAAAATGATGTGATAAGACAGTTATGCACAATCTCTGCTCTTTAAAAGTAACAGTTTCAAATAAAAAATACACATGAATAACATAAAACAATTTTCCAAATATTTTTTTTCAACAAAAACTTATAAAACAAGTGTATATAATATGTTATGTCAGGAACGGATAAAGAGCCTTGCTGTGACAGCCTCTGTTTATTGTTTCTGATATCCAAATAACTCAAGTTACTTTTGGTTCATAGAGTAAATTTTACTCAAGTAAGATTTCTCAATACTCTCAGAAGATTGTTGACTAAGTAAAAAAATAAAACTTCTCTTAAAAGTAAATTTTCCTCTGAAAGTTGCTATCTTCCTCTGATGCCCTGGAAAGGAAACCTTTTCTTTAACTAGCTTTTTTTCAGATCAGCAGTTGTAGTGTGTGCAAACAGCACTATCAAACTAATCCTACAAAAATTACAGAACACTGAGGCACTTACATTACACTAACTTACACTTAGACTAAGAAGCTCGTCACCATACAGCATGAAGAAATAAAAAAATCCAGGTGGATTAATGTACTTACATTGGAAAATGGTAAGAACTGAAAAATGTTTTGGATCTTGTTCCTCAAGTCTCTCTATCCAGAGTTTCTGATTTCCAAGTGAAATGCAAACTTTATTTTTATCCAAAGAGACTAAAGGGTTTATTTGTATCTCTCATGACCTTGGCACAGATGACTGGTTTAATTACTCATTTAATTCACCTGTCCAATTCTGCCCCGTTTCTCATTACCTCTCATCTGATCCACCTGCTCCTGCCTCTATTTACGGTGCTTGAATGCAGTCATCATGGGCAGATTATCTTATTCTCTAGCTGAGTGTGAGCGTTTTCTAGCCATCTGTGAGTCTCTGATTATCTGATCCTGACTAGTTTCCGTCCTTGGACTTCTAAGTTTTGGTTGCCTCTGTGTTGCTCTGTTGCCTGATTTGTTTTCTGACCATTACCTGGAATCTGCCTGCTAATGACCTTGGACCTGTCTTCTGACTTAAAACTGCTCAACTTCTGGCCTGGAAATCTTTTCCTGCTTTGACTCTGCCTTCGGATTATCTCTCTTTGGAATCTTTTACTCCTCTGCATGCTCTGGCTTCTGCTCGTTGCTGCTCTGCCTCTCTCCTGGACCTCTGGAATGGGTTTGCATCGCAAGCTACGCCGAAACAAACCCTCCGGACTTAACTCCGTCTTCTGGGCTCGGACTGAACCAGGTTAGTGACTCACACACTCATTGGCATTTCCCCTCTGCTTCACCTCTGGGTCCCATGTTCTGAAATTCTGACAGCATCCAGAGGTTTTTAGAAAACTCTATGGTTATATGGTCTTATGATAAGGAGATCATAGATTACCTGCCACATTTTCACTGCATTGAGTTTCATTCGGAAATTAGTTCTATTTGCATCCTCAGTCATTGCTGGATTTATATATGAACTAAGCGAAAGTACAGAGAAATTCATTTATTCACTTTTATCACAAGCTTGGAGTCTTTGATGTAATTTATTTAAAATGTAATGGATTACAGGACAACTGTAACACTGTACAGTTGTAATACAACTATTACAAACAGTAATGTATGAGGTAAACTACTTTTTTGCTCCACTTTTTTCAGATTTGAATTGAAAGAGCACAACGAAAATGTTGACTCAAGTCCTACCCACTCTCTACAGTAGAGTCCTAAGCTGAGATTTGAAAATTTCAGCTGAGGATCAGTCTTAACACTTCCTACATGTTAAGAAAAAAAGTAATAGCACAGCATTTTGTTTGCAAGTGTTCAGAAAGTGAATTCTCAAAACAGATGAATAATGTGTTTGTTCCTTCTAATTAATGGGAAAAAACAAGCAAATTAGATATGTTCAAGTTTACAAATGGTGTGTAAATAAAAATGATACCCGGGTTGGAGATTTACAACCACTGGAACACAGTCAGGACTGAAAAAGTTAAGCCAGCTGGAAGATTTCTTCTCTCAAGGTGATCTCTCATTTAAAAGGCAAATTCCATGCAAACATCTTACTTGATCTTTTACCCTCCACTATAGAAATTGTTCTCTTTTTGGTATGCCTTTGCTGTATTTGATTAGAAGATGATTCCACAAATTTGTTTAATTTTTTGCAATTCATTGCAAAAAAAAAAACTGCCTTTCAGCTCCATCAGAGTTGACCCAGGGTTTCATGGAGCCTTGGGCAGGATTAGATTTGGGGTAGCCACTCCCAATTAAATGCATCACCCATCCATCGTCACATAAACGTTAGTATCTTTTTTGCTTTGTCCAAGAAGTAGAATTTGTGTTCATGTTCTTGAAACATTAGAGGTAACCATGGTCCAGCACACTTGAATCAAATTGCTGAATCCGAATACCTCTAATTTTAGCTCAGAGCCCCTGTTCTTAGCTCCTGTTCTGATCTCCTTTCCCTTCCTCTTTCGTAGGGTAAGCAGTTAGAAGCCTATCCAGGCTAGTAAAGGAGCTACTGACTTCTACGGTGAATCTGAACAAAGCCCAGCCTCATGAACATCATCACACAATGGACATGCACATGAATGACACTGGTAACATTGGTACCTGAGCGTTCAAGAAAATAACCACCAAAACACTTATGTATCAAATAGCTGAAGCTCTGTTATAAAAGCCAAAACATATGAAAAGGGAACAAAATTCACTCCATACATCTGCAACTTGACTAAGTCGAGATTTGTAAACCTACTCAGAGACACAGAAGTGAAGTAATTAATGCCACTGGTTTTTCATTCAGGCAAATTGGTAAGGACACTTAAGCCAAATAGGAAGTTCTACCCAAATATTGCTGGTAGTAAGGAAGGAGGTAGGAAGATCAAACAGGATGCTGCCAATCGACAGCACATTTAGCATAGAGAGCTCCTGATTTCCAACGCAAAGGAGCTATAAGGTTGCCATTAATCCTTTCCATGATCCTCATGGAGTTTCACAAAAATACATAATGTCTACTCTGTTTGACACATGCTAATGTATAAACCTTCATGTGTTTTGAGTTTCATAATGGAGAGCTTCGGTTGTTCTCTATTTGAATAACTAGCCTCTCCTATATTCCCCCCAGAATGTCTTAGGCCCTAGTTTTTAATCAAGACATCTATGGTTGGTTCCACCAAGTAATGATGTCTGTAAGGCTGAAGGCTGTCTGGCTTAAACCCAGCAGTCTGAAGCGATGGGTGAGAGAGTTTTATATATATATATATATATATATATATATATATATATATATATATATATATATATATATATATATAGGGATACCAGACGTCCTCTTTGTCTCAGACATGTTCCACTTTGTCCGGGGGGAATTTCAAAATCGTCCAGGATTTTGGTCGACTACAGTGCAGCAGAACTGAGCCATCAGCACCGCTGTGAAGTTGGTTTGAAGTTGAATATTGGATATTCAAGCTCTGTGGAGTCAGCGGGATCTAGCAAACGGTTGATCTGACTGAGGGACTCCGATGTCGGCCAGCGCCTCTCAGCTGCTCCTTCCTCCCACACGCGGTGGAGCAGTCAGGGACCGTCAACAAATCTTTGAACCAAGCACTCTTGAGAAACAAAAATCAATAAATTCCTTATCTTATGACCAGCTAAGACGAAACTAATACAAAGTCATGCCAATATATAACATATGTAAGGCTCTCTTGCTTTTTATGCAATTTTAGGCTATTTTCAATTTTTAAGATATCTATAAAGACAAAAGTGGGCACTTTTCTTATGTAGTAAAACTAGTTCACAGATTCTTGGCCTGATAAGGCACACTTATTTTTATTCCAGTTTAAGCCTTTGTTAATTTTAAAAGATTTTTAATAATAAGAAAATGTGATATTTCTTCAATAGCTTCCAGGTCATTCAACCCACCAACTCAAATTCTTTGTGAAATTGTTTTACTACATTAGCCTGATGAGGCACACTCATTTTTTTTCTCCAATTTTAAGCCTCATATTTAAGGATTTTTTATAATAAAAAATGTGATATTTCTTCAATGGCTTCCAGGTCATGTGACCCACCAACTCAATTTCTTTGTGAAATTTTTCTACTACACTAGCCTGATGAGGCACAAATTCATTTTATTCCAATTTTAGGCCTTTATATATTTTTAAACATCTGCATAAATTATTTGATAACTTTTTATAAAAATGTTTATCTTTGATTTCAATGAAGATACCCAGATGATTTGCAGACACACAATTTTCTCTTTACCCCATATAACACAAAATCTAGTTCTGAAGAGAGCATGAATTGTGTACTTATCACCTTTAGTGTTAATATATTGATATTTATGATTAACCACAATATTCCACTTGAGAGTATAACTGCTGCCACCATCTGTATTAGAGGGGGAAAATGGTAGGGGTGGCCAATGATTGGCTATGGGTGGCCATTGGCCCCCCATCTAGCTCCGCCCCTGGAACATACACTATATTGCCAAAAGTATTTGCTCACCTGCCTTGACTCACATATGAGCTTAAGTGACATCCCGTTCCTAATCCATAGGGTTCAATATGACGTCGGTCCACCCTTTGCAGCTAGAACAGCTTCAACTCTTCTGGGAAGGCTGTCCACAAGGTTTAGGAGTGTGTTTATGGGAATTTTTGACCATTCTTCCAGAAGCGCATTTGTGAGGTCGCACACTGATGTTGGACGAGAAGGCCTGGCTCTCAGTCTCCGCTCTAATTCATCCCAAAGGTGTTCTATCGGGTTGAGGTCAGGACTCTGTGCAGGCCAGTCAAGTTCATCCACACCAGACTCTGTCATCCATGTCTTTATGGACCTTGCTTTGTGCACTGGTGCACAGTCATGTTGGAAGAGGAAGGGGCCAGCTCCAAACTGTTCCCACAAAGTTGGGAGCATGGAATTGTCCAAAATGTCTTGGTATGCTGAAGCATTCAGAGTTCCTTTCACTGGAACTAAGGGGCCAAGCCCAGCTCCTGAAAAACAACCCCACACCATAATCCCCCCTCCACCAAACTTTACACTTGGCACAATGTAGTCAGACAAGTACCGTTCTCCTGGCAACCGCCAAACCCAGACCCGTCCATCAGATTGCCAGATGGAGAAGCGCGATTCGTCACTCCAGAGAACGCGTCTCCACTGCTCTAGAGTCCAGTGGCGGCGTGCTTTACACCACCGCATCCGACGCTTTGCATTGCACTTGGTGATGTATGGCTTGGATGCAGCTGCTCGACCATGGAAACCCATTCCATGAAGCTCTCTGCGCACTGTTCTTGAGCTAATCTGAAGGCCACATGAAGTTTGGAGGTCTGTAGTGATTGACTCTGCAGAAAGTTGGCGACCTCTTCGCACTATGCGCGTCAGCATCCGCTGACCCCGCTCCGTCAGTTTACGTGGCCTACCACTTCGTGGCTGAGTTGCTGTCGTTCCCAAACACTTCCATTTTCTTATAATACAGCTGACAGTTGACTGTGGAATATTTAGGAGCGAGGAAATTTCACGACTGGATTTGTTGCACAGGTGGCATCCTATCACAGTTCCACGCTGGAATTCACTGAGCTCCTGAGAGCGACCCATTCTTTCACAAATGTTTGTAAAAACAGTCTGCATGCCTAGGTGCTTGAATTTATACACCTGTGGCCATGGAAGTGATTGGAACACCTGATTCCAATAATTTGGATGGGTGAGCAAATACTTTTGGCAATATAGTGTATGTCTAATAAAGAAAAGTAGTCCTTCATGTAACCAAAGCCACGTTGATTACCCACCTTAATTAGAAATCTGAATAGATGCTTATATAGATTAAGTGATTCAATAAACTATTTAGAACGACTCTTTCAAAAGAACTGTTAATAGTGTTTCAGTTCACTCAAATGAACACTTGTAGCTTTTGAGGATTATTTTTCCTCACCCCTCTACCTGTACCTATTCCATCCCTACCACCCACCCATGTCACGTCACGCTGGCGGTTGCTTCACAGCATTTATCTTATTGTCATCAGACTGTCTAGACTCACTGAGAAGTGACCAATGCTACCTGTTCTCAGGAACTTCAGTTCGCCCTTTAGAAGTTTCCCAGGTAAGCGAAAAGTTATGGCTAAAGTCATTGGTTCAGAGAGTCACGTGACTTGCTTCCTCCACTCACCTTCGCGCTCACCCCGCCCCCGCGCGGGCCACTCCGGGCGGTGTCGCGCGAGCAGCAGTCAGTGTCAGGTGTCCTTCAGGTTTCTCAGAAGCTCTGACTGAACGGAAGTTCTCACAGGTAGGAACAATTTCATGTTAGGCCGGGGAACGACACGGAAAAAAAACCACCCAGAAAGAAGTTATTTCTGATATCTATAGTAAAGAGAATATTTTAGTTCGTATTTAGTGAAACTGGTGTGGATTTAGTTTACTAGGAAGGGAGCTGCTGTTTCTGTTTATTCACCACTTTCCATAAAGCTTCGCGGTCTAAGTCTTCTAAATGTTACATCTAAGTTTATTTTCTCTCTCCTTCTCCTAGCGACCATGAAAGCTGAACCTATAATTAAAGTTTTTTTAGATGAAATGTTGGCCTCTGAGTTCTGCCTCTTTATTGCATACTTCAGTAATGACGCTGTAGCTCAGACTCATGCTGTCCTGAACACCTGCCTCTGGCTTTTGTATGAATCCCTAATAGATCAATTATGAATTAAGCAAGCTGCACTCCTCCTTTCTTATTTCTTAGCAGGTATTGTAATAGATTGTTGTTGCTTGTTGTCATAGCAAATACATTTAATGATGCTGATCTCAGAAAAGTTGAGAACAAGGGTATTAAAGACATATATTCTGTTTGATTTTAAAATCCATAAAGTTTACAGGATTATATGAAATAGGCTGTAATCTTTTCAAGCCTTTACTTGTGTCTGTCTTCCCCTGCTGAAACACAGACACCACTGTGAGCGCTTTGTTTAAAATTTCGCAAGAAATGACACCACTGATTCCTTCAATACTCCTATTGCCAGCTTTTAGTCTGATATTAATTCTCACGGTTGTGGAATTCTGGAAAATGAAAGTAAGGAGACTTGTCAGGTGATCCGCAGGTGATAATGTGACATGTTCGGAAAGAGTTTATTACTCATCATAACACAAACAATCTCCTCCTGTTAACTAAAGTAATACAACAGAATTGTTCTCACAGTTCTAGCGCTCCAGTGCTAGAAGTTGTGTTAATTGTTTCTGGTGTATAGACTATCTGAGTATTTAAACATGAGGTTCAAAGTCATTATCCTCAGTAATAGCTTCTTATACATGATAAAAGTGTGATAAAAAATACTCAGAGCGATAGAAGGCTAACAACTTGTGAGATATACACCCACCCAACATCCAGTTTACATTATTTTCTTTTCTTTTTTTAATTTAAAACAGTTCGGACTGACAGTATTCATATCAATGTTCGTCGAAATGTTAATAATAATGGTATGCAGCAACACTGGTGAAAATTAAACATCAGAAAACCGTTAAGTCTGTTTTCAGTCACCAGATGTCCTTGTTACTAGGCTACGATGAAGGAGCCTGCATCCATTCGCTTTATTGTTAGTCCCCAGGGATAATTTTACTAACAGCAGCAGGACCTTAAAGAGTAAAGAAATGTACAACTTTCAGTTTGCTTGCAGAGGCAACAACTTGTTGAAAGATCTGAGACTTTTCCTTAGTATTGGTAGTAGGGCTGAAACAATTATTTGGATTAACTGATTATTGAAATAATCGTCCACCGATTCAGTAATCGATTAATTGTTAACTGGAGTGTAAAACATGCCTTTAAATGACAGAGAAACCCACTTTGTGCAGTAATAATAACAAAATTGTAAAAGAAAAAAAGTAATAAAAATATCTTGCATTTAAGATTAAAAAAATATTTTCGTCCATCAATGTGCTCTATTCAGAACTCATCAAGTGGAAAAGTTTCAGTTTCACCTGGTTTAATTCTGAAAAAAAAAAAATCTTCCTCAAGGAACCTTCGCTATCCGATTATTAATCGATTAGCCTAAAAAATAATTGATGGATTAATCGATGTGCAAAATCATTGTTAGCTGCAGCACTAATTAGTAGACAGGCTTAGAACAGACTGATGATTCACAGTTGAAGAGGCGGTCCGAAACAGCACCTTCAGCCAGCGTGTCTTTGCCATCATAACACCGAGTCTGACTGAAAAAACAGCAACACACTAAACAAAGGTCTCTTATTTAACCAAAGCGGTCCAGTATCTACTGATACAGGGCTGCTTTCTGCAGGAATTTACATTTTTAGCTTTAGTTGTTTATACATATTTAAAATATGCTAAAACAGATGTGCATGTCTTCTTTTCATCTCTCTGTTATTGTAGTTTATTTACTTTTAACAAAATTCCTCAGCGAACAGCGCTGAAAATAGTGACCAAGAACCTCACTTCCAAAAACAACACAATTTCCCTTTCAGGAAAAGATGCATAATAATGATGGTAATATAATAAAACAGAATGGCTGCTTAATTTTGCTACAGTTTCAAATGCTAATTAAACAGAATCATATACCTGTTCTGCTCTGTGAACCAACCTGAAATGATCCTGAAAATTAGTAAGGCTATTAAAATGTATGTAACCATTTCATGTAAAACATGACATATTTGTAGTATAACACATTGGTACATTGATAATTGAAACATGCTATATCATAACCTTCTGACACTTCAAAAAACCTTTGCAATAGCAGACTAGAAGCAATCATTGTGCATTGCCAATATTAACTAACCTGGAAGTTACATACAAACTGCACCAAAGAGAATGGAAAAACATCTTAGAGTCGTCCTATGAGAGGGAAATGCAGTCATGCTGCTTAATGTTTTCTCACTATTGCATCCTGCGAGTAGTCAGGAATTTTAGAAAACAAAAAGGTCTCCCCACTACATATGTGTGGTATATTTTTGGCAACCGTGCGCCTGATTTCGTATATTTATATCCAGTCCCTTGGATCATTGTGTTACATGTTTATATTGCACGGCCTTGTGCAGTTTATACGTCACGGTTATGAGTGTACTTATATGTTTTTAGTGATAGCGCAATTATTTGAGTTGCAAAGGATGCCAAAATGACAATACCTCTGTGAAAAAAGTAATTAAAAATGAAGTTGTACTTTATATCTGTGTGATTGGTGCAAAGTTACTGCCTAATAAATTCAATAAATTATCAATTTAAAAAAAGGAAGACATATTTATTTCTTTACAAAGTAATACAAACAGTTACAAATATATATTTAAAGGTTGTACTGTATGGATGTAAACAAGATTATAGTTTATTTTACTGCAATATGTAATGTACTGGAGTTGACTTTCTTCTTTTTCAAATGTTGAAACATTTTAGCAATTTTAGTTTTAATTGAGCTTTATCTATGTATGAATAAATATAAAAAAATAGTCAAATTAACAGTATGGTTAGATTGAAGCCATCCACATTTACATAACGGACTGCTATAGTGCTTGACATTTGTTTTATGGAGGAATCTATTTTTGCTCAAAGTACTAAGCACGACTTTTAGAGAATTAGGTCAAAAATTTGGTCTAAGTATGTAAAACCTGTAAGATTTGGCTTCATGTGCACCTTAGATGTGCACCAATCCATTCTCACTTAAATCTTCATTTTACAAGTTATTTATTGTTTAATTAGTAAGTCATTTCAGAGCATTTTATCTCTATCTAAAGTCTGCCTAGATAATTTTATATATTTTTTTATTCACAGTATGTTGTAAAGTTGTTTATTTGCAGAGCAACAATAAAAAGCAGCAGTAAGACAATTACAACAAAACAACCTTGAAGTGTTATCAGTAGGATGCCTTAAGTTCAAAGTTAATTACATATTTACGAACAACGTAATTTGTCTTTTTTGTGATTGTAGAGAAAATGTAGCTAAGAAAAGCTTTTTCTAAGGCAGCCAATGACAACAGCAATATGTAGGGGTGGGACATTATTTTTTCATTATCTACTCTATGCAGCTTAGAAAAAGGCATTAAAAGGACTTCAAAATATAGGAATGGTATTAAGGAGAATGTTTTGGTTTTGAATCATTACTTTTTTTTTTTACAAAAAAGTCCTGCAAAATCTTTTCAAGCAGCACTGTGTCGTAGCTTTAAGCATGGCCCTGCCTTCTTCTTGACTTCTTTCTAATAATGTAGAGAAAATAGGTCTGTTTTTAAAATGAATTCCGGTAAAATCTGGAAGAACAAGTCTGAGGGCCCACTGCTGCGGTTTGAAGTTATTCTTTATCTGATCTCATTCACTGCTGTGAAATCCTTTGGCTGGATCGCAGTAAAATAGAACAGCTAAATAGACGTCTCCAAGGTGTGTCCCTTTTTTTGCATGTAGGAAATGACTCCAGGCCTCAAGGAAGACCTGAAGCAAACCGGCCAATTGTTGACTGACAAGAAAGTACCCAATCCAGTGTACCGGCTTAGCAGAAGGATCAAATAACATCCAGGATGATGAAATGAGCCAGCGTGCCTTTGGATCCAAAGTTTGTGTCAGTAATAATTAGCCTCGAGGAACGTAAACGTAATATTCTAACGCTGGGTTGTGAATACACACGTTGCGTTTATTCAAATTTGTCCAATTCGAATTGAATTAAACACAAAGAAATAGATCAAATTATTTGTGATGTGTTTATAAATATTGTCCAATCAAAACTAATAGTATCTAGGTTAAAGTAAAGGGTTTACTGCTTGGCCTTAAGCAAGGGTTATGTTGAAGTTCAGTTCAAAGTCCTAAAAGCAATCACAAAAGTTGCCTTGCATGGGGCTGATGATGTAATCCACTAGGTGTGCTGTGGCTAATATACCCACAGCTGAAGGAATGATTCAAATAAAGATTGTGTTGTTTGCACCAGGTTCATGTGGCTTGCAAAAATCTTATGCTTATTTTATCAAACATTTTTTTACATTGTGTCATTTTTGAACCACCAAGATCATTGCATTTAAATGGGATTTATGTGCAATTACACAATAAATAGATGGATAAAACTTCAAAGAAAGAATTACTCACACCTCAGATGGTTATTTAGCCGACTTTTACTATGGTGCCCAAAAATAATGCTGCAAATGTTTGGGATAATTCTTTGACTAGCTTTGCACATTCTAAGACCTGTTTTTTTGGGTTCAAACTTCATTCCAAAATAGCTCAAACTCACTAAGATTTGATTGCAAGAATTTAAAGTGGATTTCTGTTTTGACTTTTACTCTGCTACACATGAACGCTCTGACATAAGGCATTCTATTACAACTCTGGTTGAAGGTTTGGGGTTCTTGTCTTGATAGCAGATGAATCTCTGCAAGAGTCTTTTGCAGCTTCATATGTGCTTTCTTTTAAGGTTCTGTTTTTTAGCTCCAATCACAATCTTCTTTGACCAACTTTCAAGAAAGCAATGCAATGACTGTTATTTCTTAGAACCTTTTACTAGAGATGCACCTATCAAATACCCTTTGGATATCTGCTCCGATATTGACGAATTATCTGGATCAGATATCAGTGAGTGGATATTGGAGATCCAATCCAGTAATCTACATGGAACTATTATTTCCTTCTTTTTCCGCTAATGTACATTTTATTTGTTAAAAAATGACAAAAGATTAATTTATTTCTGGGTTAATTTGTTAATTGAGTGTATATTTAGACAGGAAGATCTGAGAGTGAAAGAGGAGGTTTAGGGTTCTAGAAGGTCAGAGGTTTAGGGTTTAATGCACATAGGGCTCTTAAAATAAAGAGTAAAATATTTTAAATGAATTTTAAAATGTGTCAGTAGTCGATGTAAAGAGATTAAAGCTAGAGTAATGTGTTGTCTCTTTTTTGTTTTGGTTAAAAGCTTTGCAGCAGCATCCTGAACAGACTTACAAGATCTTTTTTTATTCAGAAACATAAAAATACTCTCAGTCCTTTGTCCTGTCTATCCCTGGAGTGACTTAGAGGTTCACATCATGAAAAATCAAACAGATCCTAAAACAATGACTCAGTGGAAGTATAATTAAACGAAAGTGTCGTTTTGGTTTTGTGAAACGATGCCATCACTAATCCAGTCTCTTGTTTGGCGACCGTACCTTCTCTCTGCTGCTCTGTTTGTGTTGTCCTCTTTGCATTCATGCGACACAAGTTGCCGTACGAGTTTGAACACGTCGACTCGTCTGCTTGCATGCGTAACCTGAATGAGCACAAATATGCCCATTCAGTCGTGAGCTGTTTGTCAGGGAAGTTTATGCTATAAACTTGTAAATTAATGATCACCAACAGGAAACAGGTCCTGCCACAAACAGCAAAACTGGACTCTGACATTAAGGTGCTTTATAGTCTAATGCTAGAACAGGTTTTAGACTTGTTTAGTCATTTCAATAAATGCTTTAGTGTTTAGAACAGAACCTCTGTTGAAAGATGGACTAACTGCTAAAAGGTACAGGAAGAAAGGTAGCATCCTGTTGCTGTTAAACGCCGACATGCTAGGTTCCCAGGTTATTTCATATTAGATTTTTTTTTTGCATATGTATAGTTGATATATGTTTTATATGCTTTGAAGTTTGATTTAGAGATTAATTACTTAACCCTTTATAGGGCAAGTTAAAATTTTTGATCACCTGCATACCCTTGCATATGGAGTCCCCCCCATCCCTCAGTGAGGTCTAGAAGCACAAGATCTATATCCAGCCATTCAGCAAGGACACTGCTACATGGCTGTACATCTTATTTTTGCATTTGCCCAATTAGATGAGCTTAACAAGTCAAGAGAAAAAGGTAAAAAGCTAATTAAAAAGTTAAAAAGTAGAGTTATAAAACTGGTAAGCCTAGTTCACAATTATATTTAGGTTTATAAACTTAAAAATGTCAGTGCCAGTGTCAGTCTTAATGCCTCTAAGGTTTTGTTGTACCAAAACAATCTGTTTGTTTCATTCTCAGAGTGTTTTTGATTAATTTCTTATAGAAGCACTTTTGTTATTTTTCCTAATATATTGGGGCAAAGTGGAGTTTCTTGTTATTACATTGACGTTATTTTTTGGCATCAAAATATCCATATTTTTTAATGTTACAAAGGTAGTAAGGTCTTGTCCTCGATTACAAAAACACTATTGGCTTGAAATTGTATTTTTCAAAGTATTTCATTGAGTGCCCTATAATGGGTTAAAGCAAAACAAACAAAAACTCACCTTTCCAAGAGGTAAATGAAAAGTAAATGAAATATAATGATGAAATAATGTTTTACAAAAAAGAAAAGATGGGTGAAATGTGAGGTCATAATTTTACAGATTGTTTATATCAAACAATGTATTCAGTCCTTTCCAGTTGTAAAAACGTATTGAATCACACCATATCAAAATGCAATATTAAATATATAAGCTGTTTGCTCTTTTACTTTCTTTTTTTCTGTTTTTACATATCACACTCATGTTTAAAAAGCTAATGCTAGTTTGCATCTGCCCTGAGCTTCAGATTCAGTTTCACTGCATCATCCGCTCACATTCAACAGCAACAAAAAATACAGACGTAAAACGTGTGATGGAATATGCACTGAATGTGTTTGTTGTTTCTATTTTCTCTTTAGTTTGACAGACATGGAGAACGGTTCCTTTAATCGCCGGTCCTGGGCAGCGCAATCCTTGCGTATCACCGCTAAGGAGCTGTCGCTGGTCGGTGGGAAGAAAAACGCCATTGCAGATCGATTCTCCAAGTGGGTAGCAACAGGTTTTCAGCAATATTTGATTGTATTTTTATTTTACTTATAACAACTCCCTTCAAGAGAGACAAGTCAAAGGATGCTTTAGGACATGTTAACACTATCGAATATTGAATGACACCAACTTGTGAATAAAAGTGCTTGGAAGTGAAGTTTTTTGTACAACTGAATGATTATGATCAGACTTACAAATCTTTATGTTTGATAAGTCCTTTTTGATGAGTCCTCCTCAGCAGGCAAGTAATGGGAGGCTACAACTAATAGAGTTGGACTTAAACCACTACAGCACAGAGGTGTCTCCCTATTTTTACTGTTAAACATCACCTGAACTGTAAAAAACAACTGTTTTCAGTCACTTGTTTATTAGCTTTTGCTGCATTCAGTGTGAATGTAGCATTAGACGTATGCTATGCCTGGAAATTCTTTACACCTACTTCATTTTTTTTTGTTCTGGTCCACTTTTAGCCGCTAGATTATTATGAAATAAGACAGATTTAGAGGCACATAGTCACATTTCCTTACAGTGGAATAAAGGTGGATATACTGTAGAAAATGAGTTGTCAAAGCAGGTAGTGGATGTACTCTTGCCAGTCGGGTATGTAGTAATTAAAACTACATGGGTATAAAATGGTGGAGGGGCTAATTGAGTCCAGCAGGAGAAACTTGTGCAGTAAAAGGATAAAGTGAAAAAACACTGTTGTTTGTAGTTTATTGAAAACCTTGTGAGCAAGCAGGAGGGCTGTTTGTACATGTTTGCTGGATGATATCACATTTTTGATTAGGTGAGTAAGTTTTCTGCTTGGAGAAACAGCTACGCAGAAGTTCAGCCTCAAACTGTTGTCATGGTTGTGGGGCTTCTGGTTTCATATGAACATGTCTGCTCTGTTTTGCATCTGGGTGGCTCCACCAGCTGGCAATTATTCCAGCTTATTTGGAAGGATAATTTAAGGAGACTTATCTATAAATTTAAGCAATCCTTATTAAATAATGTAGTAATTTATTCAAAGAAAGGTTCTCTGGGTTTTTCAGTAAATAGATTAAAGGGATATTTTGGGGGGTATTTTTCTAAGTGTTCAAGTTGTACTGATGATATTTTAAAAGAATTTTTAGATGTTAAAATTTTCTCTGATTAACACTGAATGTAAAATGCTTAAATAAGTAATTAAAAATTTGTTTTAATATATTTTTTATTTAGTGACTTTTGAAGGTTTTAAAACCAATAAATATAGAATCTGTGCATGCTTTGGGTTGTTATGAGTCAGCAGAGATCAGTGTTGTTTCTTTGCTCTGCAGGTACCAGAAAGCTGCTGAGGAGTCCAGTGCAGAGAAGAAAAAAGGAGTGAGTATTTTTCTTTGAACAGTTCAATAAGATGGGTCAATAAAATGATTGTAATCAATGTAAACACATGTGTTGCTGATGGTTAATAATTGTTATTACTGGACACGTTTTGCTTCTTTTATCGCTTTTACCTATTTTATGGAGGATTTCATGTGACACACAACAAAAAGTCACACATAATTGTGAGGTGGAAGGGGAATGATTACTTTATTTTTACAGGAAAAAATGGTTTGGATCTGTTTCCATTCAGCTTTTTTGAGTTAAAACTTTTAAGGATCGTCTTTTGCTGTTACTAATTGTCTGGATCATGTCTACCATCTTTTACATATTTAAAAACTAAGAATTAAGCACCAAGGACAGTGCTAAATTGTTTCAAAACAATTTAAGGCCTGACCAGTTATTCCCTGTTAAATTTAGAGTGTGAAAGCATTTTAGTAGCTTTTATGATTGTTTTTTACAAAACTTTATTTACAATAAATTCAAAATTACACAAAAACGACTTAGTTAAGATAAGTATCACATCAGAATGACTTCACAAATGACTTAAATTTTAGAATTATTAGAATATTTTTATTTCATCTGACACATTACATAAAATCTTATTTAAGTCACAAATGCATAAAATGCATGTTATTAGTGGGTCTGTGGAAGGAGAACTCTAGCCTAATCCTGGTTTTGACGTTCCACAGAGTGTCAGCATCTAGCAGAAGAAGAAGAAGACATAGGCTATGGAGTAGATAAGAGGTGCAGGCTCACAATTAAATTAGCGACCAAAGCAGCAATGGAAACCCCATTAGACTGGCTTTCTTCTTCATGCTTTTTTTTCTCCTTAATTAGCAATACTCCTTTAGAAAACAATCAGGTACAACTGCATATTGTTAGTTGCCCTGGTTCTTGACCAACTCTGTAAAGGCACTGCTAAGTTTATCTGGAACTCCTCAGACTCATGAGGGAGTTTAGGTGTTTTATAGAAGGGATGCATCTAAAAGCTGCAGGTTAATAGCCTTTTGGGCTGATGACTTAGGCATACCTGTCACATCAAATCCCAACAAAATAAATTAAGTTTGTGCTTGTAGAAAAGGTGGAACCTTGTCTTTTGAGGAACTGTAATGAGCCGTTGCTTGATTTTGCACAAGAAAGACACAGACTGTGGTCAGAAAAGATGAACATATTCCAATTATTTTTTACAATATCAGCAGACACTCCAACAAAAAAAAAAAACAAGAAAACAACAGGAGGTCATAATTTTATGTCTGCTACTTGTCTCCTTTTATTTACTTCTTTCAGCTGGAGATTGGGAACTGATTGAGGCTTTGTGAGATTAGGAATATACGCACAGTCACAATGATATCCCATACCAACACAGTGGCCTGTCATGTCCCATCCTGGCTGACCTCTCATTGGCTACATGCTACGACAGGCAAGCTATCAAACCCATAATCCTACTCCAGCGTAATCCCCCCTCCCTGTAAAACTTTGAGCGGTACCAAAAGCAGGTTTAGCAGCTTTGTCAGTGTGAAGGACCTGTAAACAAACTTGGACTGAGATCAAATGAGGAGCGGACCAGAGCCAGTCATGCGAAGACACAAGGTGCTGTTGATGCAGTCGTGAGCAATTATAGGGTCTGTTTTGCAGCCTGTGTGTCAGACAGCTGTTTGGAGAGGTTCTTTCTTTCTTTCTTTAATGCTCAGGGTGGTTACGTTACAGATAACAGTTTGGCTTCCCACTACTACTGAAACCTGATATCAGTGAAGGTGGCTGCTAAGATATTTGCTGTAATGATAGGAGTGGATTTTTCAACAAGCTTCAATCTAAACCATGTAATCTAAATTTATTCAGCCCTCAGTCTGATTCAGTTTAATTATTGTTATTCATGGTTTTAACTTAGTAGAGGTAAGTTTTCGCCTGCTTGAAAAAAAATGACTAAACAGAAGAAGTGTAACTAAATTATTTATGAATAACACCGGTATGATGTGTCTGAGTTAGTTTAAATGAGTACTATCAAAGACCATCTGTTAGTGTGTGTGTGTTGGGGGGTGGGGGGTGGATGAAGTTAAGATTGTTGGGGGATGGGTTTTTTCAATGTGTCAAGTAATTGAGTCCATCTCTTACTACATAATTCAGAGACAGATTGAAATCAATAGGACTTATTTATTACAGAACATGAAACATGTATCTCTCAGAAGACGGTAACATAATAAAAACTGTTTAATAAAAGGAGTTAATGTCTTTAAATGGCATATAGAACTTTAAGGTAAAGGGGTCTTAAAAAAATGAAAAATCATTACAAGTATCTGAGGAATTAAACTTTTGATGATTATCTTTTTGTATGTTTCCACTGATATTTTGATGATTAATCGTTGGTGACAAATTATACAAAGAGTCAGAAGGCTTCCTCACTATCACCCTAATGTAGAGCTCCTCCAGATCCCATATAGACTCTGTGGAGTCTTTGTGGAACATGAATCTGGACTCTGGCTTGGCAGCTCAAAATTGATAATGTAAACATGCTTTTAGAATGAATAATTACTCTAATTCTGAATTAGCTACATTAATTCCTCAGGTTTTGTCAAGAGTCTGGCTGCAGACCTGCACTATCAGGACACGTCTTTGCAGACCAGCAAAATGGGGTCTCCTGCACCGTCAGGACTTGAAATTCATTCCAGAAGTTGTATTTGAAGCCTTTGGGAATAGTGCGCAGCATGTGTTTGCTGCTGGATTAGAGTTTATGACAGTGGTCATAAACTGAGCATAGGAGCAGTTTAAATTATACAGTAAGCAAAAATCCTCAAAGGACAGCCAACCTCCATTGTTATTTAGAAAATGTCTTATAGACCAAATGCCCTGGCCTTTTCGTCCAAAAATCCATATACAGAGACTTATTTCTATGTAGCAAATATATATTATTCCAGATAGGAGTTTGATGGGAAGTAAAATTGTGCTTGTACGTAAGTTTCCAGCATAACAACACTTATTTGTGAAAGGAAGCTAGTGTGGAGTTTATCGACGCTAGCTGTTACTTTAGAAAGGCTTCGAATCAACCTCGCGTTTACTTTGAAAGTCTGAATAAACTTCCGGTTCTAAACACACAGGAGATCATACAGTGCAGGTCTGCAGCCAGGGTCATGACAGTGCAAGTTTGCAGGCAGACCCCTCTCGGTTTTGTATGTAATAGAAGAATCATAGATTGCTGTGTGGTGCAATACTAAGAGGATTTTGTCCTTAATCAGTTGACCCGAAGCTGTTCTTCTTGCCAAGATGTTGATTAGTAAAGGTGGCTTTTGCAAGAAAACATTGAAAGATAAAAATCTGTTTGGTTAAACGAATGTTTCTTGGTGCATTTTAAACAGTTTTTAAAAACACATTTTTAGGATCAAACAGTGCATTGCAGCACAGCTGTTTTATCGCCCTATATAAGATTCTCAGAAGTCATTTAATTTATATATAGAGCCGAATGTTGTTGGATTTTCTCTCAGTTTCAATCCAGCTGCTCTGTAAAAAGTATTTTTAGAAAACAAACATCACAAAGACCAAGGAACCAAGCGGGCTGGTCAGTGGAAATGTTTTAAGCTGGGTTTAGGTTTTCAAACAACATCGTTAAACAAGCTGTGAACATCACACAGAGGGCTGTCCAGCCAAGTGGACAGAGGAAGGCTCAACGGCAAACCTAGTGGGACAGTGGCTGCCCAGCCAATCAGACAGGCTGAGGAGGGAGAGCATTAATCAGAGAAGCAGCCAGGAAGCCTATAGCCACTCAGGGGAAGCTGCTGCTTAGGTGGGAGAATTCTTTAAAACTGTTAGTTGTGCCTTCTAAAAGAAAGGCCATTATGCAAAACTGGCAAGAATGGAGCAGTTGTTGAAATAAAGTCTTAACAAATAAAATTCTGCCTCAAAAAGAATTATGCGATCAGATAGATTTATTTTAATGAACAGGCATTTCATCGGTAGGATGCATTTTATGAGATATCAAATCCCAGTAAAACACTGAGGTCTGAGCGTATAATCTGACAGTTTTTGGAAAAAACTGAAGAACTAATAATACTTTGGACTAGTACTGTAAATACAGTATAGTTGTTTTTCAGATTTCAAGCCTAAAAGGGACTCATAGAATGCAAAACCTAGTTTACCTTGTCACAAAGATGAATAACGATAGTTCAGTGGGTGAAATAGACATACAGAGAAGTTCAAACCCCATCGACACCTACTTTCTCTGGAAATCTCAAAATCCATAAACCATAAAACAGGTGAATCCAAACGAAGCACCGAGTTGATGTAAACTCAGGGATGGTGCCTTATTTGGTTCTGGCCTGTACTTTTGTCGCACCCCGAAATTTACATATAGACCAGCTCACTGGTTTACTGGCCCAAGAGAACATGAATAGAGGTAGATGTAAGACACCAGTTTAGCTGTTGAGCCTACAGTCGGGTTTACTTCTGCAAGAATTACAAAGCAGGCAGTTCCTCTATTGAAAATGAGCCAGAACCACAGGTATAAAGGTATAAATGCAGTGTTTCAGGCTGCATGGAGAAAGGGGACATTTTTCGACAGGCATGGATTATGTTTGTGTATCAGAAGATCTCTGCAAAGTTTGATGCTCAGCCGTTCATTTACTCTAAGCATTTTACCGAAGACATCCTTCAAAATCTTGGACGATTCATAGCAGGATTGGGGGGGATTGTTAGATGTTAAGACTACTGTACTGAAGGTATCAAAATATATTTTTTTCATCAAGGCAAGTCCTTTTTATATCTTAAAAATCCCTGGTTTTGCCACTTTGTATAGTCCCTCATGTCTGTCTAATTGTGTGATTCTGTATTTAGTCCATTATTCAAACAAAAACAAATTTAATGCTTGCCCCTCCTTTCAAGGGTGATTGCAGTCGGATGTTTTCCAATTCCAGAAGCCAAGGCAGGAGTCCTGTATGTTCTATGTGTTCCTGCCTCAGCAGCACAGCTGAATTCAAAGCATTGGATCAAAACCAGGCCTTCGCTCAACATGATGAAAACCCATAAAAGCATTTAAACCATGTGAATGTGGTGTGCTTGAAGAGAAATATATTGGACAGATAGGATCCTCATTACCTTTCCGACCCTGGAGGGATAGAGATGGATACCGCTGTATAATTCTGCCACGCTGGTTAGTTTAGTGTCAGAAATAAGCAAAAAAAAAAAACCTAAATGCATGAGTTTTTATTTGCAGTCTATAAAGAGCTGGCATTATCTTTAAAGAATTTAGCCATACCCTTTAAACGCAAGCTCATACATATCTTATTGGGAACCTTTGTGATCTGTTACTATAAAGAGAGTGCCGATACAATAGAAAGATTCAGGGCATAAAACTAATATAATAATAATAATAATATAATATAACAATAGACCAACAGTGGAACGATAGTGCCACATGAAGTACTCGTCTTTTATTAATTGCAAATCTTACGGTTTGTGACTTTTGTCCTGTTTACTGTTATGTTTTGAGATAATCTGTAGCAGGAGTTTAACACTGACGTTCAGAGATGCTCCAGTCAGACTAAGTTTGCTGTTTTACAGATGAAAAAGAAAAAAATAATAATTTCTAGTGGTGCACAGATGGTAAAGACATTCTTCAAAGGATTTAAAGCATTTTTAGGCATCTCAGAGTAAAGGTGGCTCAGATACCCACCACACACACAGACATGCACTGATTACTGTTTGTCTTATTAAAAACAAAGAAGTTTGTTGTATTGTTTCCCTGGTGTTGCTGTTTTAGAACTCGGATAACATGCAACTCTTATAGTTGTGTACTGATTTTTTCTTTCTTTATGGTTTAATTTTCTCTCTTGCCCTTTTGCTTTAAATTATCACTTTTATTGATTAATCTTTATGTTTTTCTAAAGCTGTGTGCTTGAATTTTGTTTCAATTAGCGGTTTTAGTAATCTTATGTCCACCAACTCTTAATCAGAGGAAAGAACCAGATAGAAAACCAGGGAAGAAAGAGTTAACTTTTCCCTGTGCGTATCATTTCCTGCTCTGGTTTCCTGGGTATTCTGACTCTCTGCCTCTCACTTTCCTGCTGTTAGAGAGGGGCCGGACCGGCTCTCACTGGTAGGTTTTGTCTAGCCGCCTCTATCACACAATGCTCGACCTTCAAACACCGAGCTGAGGAGGGAAATCAACCCAACCACTTGGACCAGTTTTGCTGTCTAGCTGTAGTGGCATCAACCTTGGCTGCTTCATCCCATTTAATAAGGTTTTCATTTCTTTTCTACTTGCTTTTAAAACATTGAGTTTTCCATTCAGCCTGGCACCACTTCACAAAGACAGCAGTTGTGCCACTGCTTTTTGTTCTTTGTTGGGGTTTCGTCACTTGCTGAAATCCTTTCCGTTGAGTACTTTGCTGTTTGTTGCCTTAATATCTTAGAATCAAATTAATATTTTCTATCTTTAACGGCTTCTAATTGATCAGAAAATATATTTTTAATTAGTTTTTTTTTTTATTTGACAAGGTTTTGGCCAGGAAATGTATTTCTACAGTCCATTTGGCTTTCTATGATTCATAGATCTACATATTTTCCTGTGCACATCCTCTTTGCTTGTGTGTCATTTCTTTTCTTTAATTGAGGAAGTTCCTCTCTGCTAAACTGAGAGGTGCTCCCACTGGTTTCTCTTCTCTGCTGTCACCAAAAGCAGTAACTTGAGTGATAAATGGAGTCATCTCCTGTGGGTTTTGTGTAAAAAAAAAGTGAAAAAGAAATGCAACTGAACGTCCCATTATGTTTTTACTTCAGGAGCCACTTCTTTGTCCTGGACCAGCTTTGAACAGCTGTTCCCTTCATCTATCAACTGGGCCAAGTTAGGAATCAGGCATTTCCTTCATTCCACTGCATTAAGCTGCTGATCCACAGCTGTTTTTTTTTTTATCAGCTCATTGGAACATTATTACTATTGTGACTCTCAGCATCTTTGACTGATTTATAATTCAGTTATCTCATTTTTTCTTATTTTTCTTACAGACCATCGAAGGTGCTCCAACCTCTCTGCGCTCTGGCAACTTGAGCGCTCTTAAGAAGCGCTGGGAGCAAGCAGGAAACCTAAATCAGGATAAAAAAGCCCCAGCTCCAGCACCGAGTGGGTCCAGCCTTCGCCGCAGACATTCAGCCCTGACCAAGCCTGCTCCCATCCGTGAGGAACCACCGCCCGTGAAGCCTCAGGACCCACCTAGCGATCAGGGGGATCAGCGTGCAGCCAGGCGGGTCCAGCAGCCTCCTGTAGCCCCAGTGGGTAAAGAGCAGAGAGGGATGGACAGGGATGAGCTCACAGAGAGAGAAAAACCTCAGCCCATTGAGGAGGAAGTTCCCACCAGCCCAAGCGCTGCTTATGAAAAGCCCAGGGTGCCGCTGAACAACCTGAAGATGAAGTTTGAGAAGCGAGAAGATTCCACTAGGGAGGTAAATCTTCACCAGTTGATTTGTTTCTGTTACTACATTTAACAAAAGTGTGAATTCAACAACATATTATTTTGAAATTGTGGTTTTGGATTTTCTTTTAGGTGTTTTTTCCACATATGTTGTCATTGACAATTGCTGGAGTTATTTTTCTTTGTTCTTCTTTAGAAAAGATTACCCCGTTGATTTGTGGAGCCTTTCACAAGGGTTTTATGGAATAGAATAACACAAAAGATATAATTTGAGGAAATAAGGATGAATATGGTTTTGAAAAATATGTTTTTAAATATTTAAAAAAATGATCTTAAATTTTAAATTTGCTGGAAAATTGCCCTCAGTGTTTTCTGCAATAAATTATACCAGTTAGAGTTGCATCCAGGCTTGCAAAATATACATTATTACTTTATACATATACTGGTTGTGATATCTGTATCAGAAAGAAGTGCTTAGGCTGCTTTTAGTATAAGCTAGTTGTCAAAAAGCAATGCATAATGCTCTCTATGCTAGTTATGTATTGAAAGAAGTTTGATGTTAGCTGTTTATTTCTAGCAAGTCAGATCATTAGTTCATATTGCATGTTCTCAATACTGTGCAGCCCTGTCCAGATCCCTTAGATATACCAGAAGCTGAAAGGTGAACTTTGCTTCAGCATAATTTGCAGCATCTAGCTGGTTTTCCTCAGAACTACTCTAGGTTAAAAAGAAGACAATCCCACAGCATAATGCTGCCACCACCGTGTTTCCTTTTTCTTAATTCCTGTTTTGTTTGTTTTTTTGAGCAAAGCTCATAGGCCTTTACACAAGTGCTCTATTTAATCAGAACACTACATTACATCTAGCTGGACTCTATTAACTAATCAAAAGGTTGCACAGAATCACCATACTTTATTAATTTTTTTTTATAAATAAATGGAAAACCTTTAATCATTTTCCTTCAAAATCACTGTTGCACATTTTGTTGTGTTGGTCAATGATTTAAAAATCTTAATACAACATATTTAAGTTTTCTGTAGAAGTTTTGACCTGGTAAAATGTAGAAAAGGTCTGGGGGTAACGATTTTCTTGCAAAATTCTTTTTTTCTGGGTAAAGATATAGAGCCCCTCTTTTGTGAAGCATGCACATACTTAGCCTAGCTCCACTAGTAGAAAAGTCAATATTTTTCGTTCATTTTAAGCTTTTTTCCGCCATAATTTAGCCCCCGTTTCAACTGTTTCAGGCCTTCCTAGTTCCATTCTTTCACAGCAGCTCTGTCTCTCCCTCAGCCCAGCACAAGTAGTCCACTCTTCAGCTTCTGGAGCAGAGGAATGCAGACATTCCTCTCCAAGGCCCATCTCAGTGTCCACAGGACCACCTCTGTAAAGCTACTATCTACATCTTGGCATAGTCGGCACATTTCTATTCTGGAATAATTCTCTTTTAGTGTTTATATTTGTGGGGTTTTGATCAGTTTTAGTTCTGCACATATATTTATTTTATCACTATTGAATAGACATCCAGGCCAGATTTAGAACAGATGAGCATATATGTGGGCTGTTTGAGGTGTTTTTTTGTGCTATTTATGTATTGCAGAGAGAAAATACCAGTCAGTGCAAAAACGTACATGCATACCCATTCTGTTTTCAGTGTAGGGCAGTTTTAGTTTTGACTGCAGTTCACCTGCAGGCTGATGGTAGTCACATCAGATCCCAGGTGTCTCAGTTACTATGAGATAAGCATCAGATATCTGCTACCTCTGGCTCTGTTGTTTTGTTTCTACTTTCTGATTTAACTCAAGGTCGACCATTGTCTCCTAATAGAGGAAGTAGTTAACTGTACCTGACAGAAAGCTTTATACCTTCTAATTTATTTCCCTGACTTTACACTAGAAAGTGTGAATTTACTCAAAGAATGACATGCATTTGTACTCTGACCCCCTGAATAAAATCTGTTTCATCTATAGCTCATAATCCATATATAAAGTAGGAGAATATGAAGATAGGACAACTATTTGTTATGAAGATGACAAATGTTCCCTTTTCAGATGATTAGCTATAGTAAGTTGTATTCCCTATCTGCCATATGTCCTGTTGGAGAAACAGCATTGGTCAGATGTGACTAATAAACTTTTTAACATATATACAAAGTAATATGAGTGCAACAAAACTGATACTGCATGTCAACTTGAACACACCTTCCCTATAGTGAAACGTGATTGCGGTAGCAGCATGCTGGGGGGGATGTCTTTTTCTTTAACAAGGGATGTGTACAGGATGATGGATGCAGCTAAATACATGATGATAGCTTACAAGAACCTGCAGAAACTTGAGACTGTGACAGGGGCTGTCCTTTTTTGCAGTAAAACATCTATAAAAATGCATTCAGAGCTACAATGGAAGGGTTTAGGTCAAAGCACAAATGGTGGGAATGCCAGGTCAAAATCCACACCTGTATTTATCTAATCTGATTCAGTCTCGACTATTTGAATGGTCATACTCCACTTTCCAGATTTTAATAACCTTAATAGAGTTTGTTTTTCTATATGACTAAATGCACATTAATTCTAGGTATTTGGATTATTGAGTCTACTTGACTTCAATTTTAGTGTTGCTCAGCCTGCGGTGTCAGATTCAGACACTAAACTAAACGGCTGAGTTGCATTTATTTTTTTTTTGTAGCATTTTTTTGTCACATTATTAGACATATTTGTCATAGGATAAAATCAAACTGGTTAGTTTTTTGTTTTCAACTGGTTGTAACCAGTAACATATTTAGTTAAGCTCATAGTGATGGTTTGAGTGATGTCCACAACCGCTTAGAACTGCAAAACTGAACCTCTTGATAAATGTTTGAGCAATGAAGGCCCGTATGAGTAATATCTGAAGTCCTGTCATCAGCAAAATGTAGGACGGAAAACAGGGCTGGGTCATAGTTGCACATAGCTCCACTCCCATAATCTGAATCTCCTTTTGCTTTTTCTTTAGGTTGGTCGGTCAACACTACGCAGCACTCCATCCGAGGACTCAGAAAATCACATCAGTAAGCAATGATGACTGATTTATTCCGATAAACAGTTGTTGTTTTCTCTTGTTGCTTTATCTTATGTTTACATCCAAAAACAGAGATAAAAACATGCATGACGATTTATACCTCTGCTTCAGGTACACGTGGTTTGAGCCGATCTTCATCTATGAAGGAGAAGTTGGCCCAGTATCAGTTTGCCGTTGCTAAACAAGACACCAGCCGCTCTGTGAGTTCAGTGCTATATCCCTTTTCAAGTTAATAAGTGCCAAGAGATAACATTTTTGTAAATATATTAACCATTTAATCATATAGCTTTAGTTATAGCAGATCCATTGCAACATAATCTGCATATGCTACATCTTCAAGTGGTTGAATTTCCTATGAAGCTCTCCTTGTTGCACACCTTCTTGCTCTAATTAGAAGAAAACAAAAAGAGACCAAAATTTTGACCAAACTCTTTAGGTCCACATTTTTCACCACTATCAAAACAATGCAGAGTTGTTTTTTTAAAAATAAGACTAAATACTGGTTTTGTTTAAGCACACCATAAAATAAAAGTCGCCTTAATTAAAGTCAAATCCATGCAATTATAGGTGATCAGAGAGCAAAGCTAGAAGTAACAGAGCGCATTTGGATGTGTCATCTTTACCTTTGTTCGTTTGTTGAGGCCTTCAGTTAGTTTTCCTCCGTGCCTGCACCAGACTTATGCACAATTACAAGAGAACTGGGGTTCAGAAACTATTTGGTATAATCATCTTCCAGGGTTAGGATATGAGCCTGTAACAGCCTTTATGTTTTTAAGCTTGAAGTGAGTGAATAAGCATGTATTTTGCAGTTTGAACAGAGATGTGTGTGTAAGTATGCAGATACCCCGACAGCAGTCACCATGTACTTACTTTTGAGTTTAAATTCCAAAGATTTGTGGTTCTTTAAAAGGTAGGAAGAGTTAATAAGAGAAAGCAGCTTTTTGTTAACTTATAAGGAGAAAATATAAATAGAAAATACTTTAAAGGTATAGTGGAGGATTTACACGCAAACAAGAGCGTGCACAAGCCCATTTCTCCTCTTGCACGCTCTGTGTAAAAGCTTCTGTTTGCATCGCTCATACAAGCTTACTTTCCAAAAGAAGATTGGCAATTTTTCCAGCATGTCAGACTCAACACCAGTAAGTGAAAATGGGGACGAGCATGTAGGACGGCCTTACATAAACATATCACCAGAATGATTGAGAGTTAGGAGGACCAGTTATTTAGATGATCCACCCAGAAAAAGAAAACCCTCCACTATACCTTTAAGCCACTGACTAAGAAGCTTTTTTAAAATAATCATCATACATCATGTACCATGATCTGACTCTTCTGTTTATTTTAATTGATATAATAAAATCACATAAAATTTTGTTACATTTAATCCCGAGTCATTTCCAATTAAGGTTTAGCTGTTTTTGATCTAAGTTACAATATTTTTAACATTGTTTTTTTTCTCATGTTCTAAATGTGGATATTATTACTAAAAAGCACGCAGTAAGTGGAGATTTCTGCCAGGCAGCTATTTTTCCTCTCTCACAGTGTTAGGGAATATTTTTAAAAATCTCTATCATGTGCCGTAATGCCACCTACATTTAGGGCGGTCTAAGTTGGGCTGGGCGCAACTAAAAACTGTCAGTGCTATCTGTGCATAGCTTTTTTAGTTACCAAGTTTACCTCCTTGGTGGCGGTAATTACTTTACTATGTTTTCTCTCTCTATGTTTTCGCCAGGCTCAGCCATCAGAGGGGTCTGCTCCAAGAAGATCTGTATCTATGAAAATCAGACACACTCCAGCAGCCGAGTGCAACGGTAGTTTTATTTTACCAGAAACCAGAAGGAAATGTTTAATTTTTGCTCTCTTACTTAAAATGTAGATTTGGCACATCAGTGCAACATTTAAAAGAGGTTTTCTTGTTCTTCACACTGGCTGAGCATCTGGGTTTCATCTGATTCTGTTTTATGTTTTAGGAGAAGGCACCGAACAACCCAAAGTAACCAGGGTGGGGCTTAATAAGTTCAAACAATTATTAAAATAAGTGTTTTTTGTAAAAGGTCTTTATGAATTCATGTGAATGCGTTTACGTTTGCAGAAGTTTCGGCCAGTGGTGAGCGAAAAATGCACGGCCTGTCAGAAAACAGTGTACCCGCTGGAGAAGCTGGTGGTTTGTGGGAACATTTACCACAAAAAATGCTTCGCCTGTATTCACTGCAACACAAAGCTGGGGTTGGTTTTCACTTATTTTATTTTTGTCCTCTTAAAGCAATGTAGTATTTATGCTTGCATTATGATATAAATGTATCCCAATTAATCAGATTATTGAAACGTTTAGTCCACCCTCAATCAATCGCTCTAAACTATTAAACAGGCTTTGATTTAAAGTCTTTTAAATGCTTTTGCTGTAGCCTGAGCACCTTGTTTCCCTGTGCATTTTTCTTCCACTTAAAGGGATAGTTCGGTATTTTTGACATGAATCTCTATGGCATCCCCATCACCAGCGGCATGCAATCACACTGACTTACCCCTGGCAGCGTCCTGTGAGCAGAGTTATCGTCCAGTTTTGGTCAAGCCAAAAGTAGTCCGGCAGGTTTTTAGGAACAGCGAAATAAAACTTTTCTCTTCCCAAAACATTATGTGTTCAAAAGAGCGATATTTTTGCATCCCAAAAAGATTGTAGTGGAAAAAGTCACACGTCGTTATCAATTGGTCCTATTTTCTCTCTGTTCGTATCAGTGCGCGCCGTCATTCAGACAGCGAGCCCAACAACAGCCATGTCTCCTTCCGCCGCGGAGGGAGACATGGCTACATGACTACTCCCTCCATGTCTCCCTCCGCGGCGGAAGGAGACATGGCTGTTGTTGGGCTCGCTGTCTGAATGACGGCGCGCACTGATACGAACAGAGAGAAAATAGGACCAATTGATAACGACGTGTGACTTTTTCCACTACAATCTTTTTGGGATGCAAAAATATCGCTCTTTTGAACACATAATGTTTTGGGAAGAGAAAAGTTTTATTTCGCTGTTCCTAAAAACCTGCCGGACTACTTTTGGCTTGACCAAAACTGGACGATAACTCTGCTCACAGGACGCTGCCAGGGGTAAGTCAGTGTGATTGCATGCCGCTGGTGATAGGGATGCCATACAGATTCATGTCAAAAATACCGAACTATCGCTTTAACTTTCTATTTATATACTTAGATGTCTAAGGTACATTTCAGCAACACAGATTTAGATAACATTGTGGTATGATTACAAAAGTCCTATTTAAAGATCTCAAATATTAGAAACTGAATTTTAGGTTTTCATATGCATGTGCTTTTATGAGTCTGAAGAGTCTGGAATTTTATAGAAGTTATTTTATAGGTCTGCTTAGGCCTGAACAAAGTGAAGATATAGATTTTCAAGACTTTCATACTAATCTTAATGTCTTAGTGTCTCCCTCTGTTTGTATGTACCTTCTTTTGTCTGTTCCTTCCTTCCTTCCTTCCTTCCTTCCTTCCTTCCTTCCTTCCTTCCTTCCTTCCTTCCTTCCTTCCTTCCTTCCTTCCTTCCTTCCTTCCTTCCTTCCTTCCTTCCTTCTCATCTTTGTGTCCTTCCTTATGACATAAAAAAAAAAAACACATTGTTTCTATCTAAAGTCTTTTCATTTCAGTATGAATTTGGAAACAAATTCAAAGTAATTAAAACAATTGTGGAAGGTGTTGCAGAATATCCTGGAATCTTAGCATGTAAAGCATGTAGGAAATCTCCAATGAAATCTACACTCATTTGAAATGTCATCCTTCTGTCTCTAGTCTGGGGAACTATGCTTCTCTGCATGGGAAGATCTATTGCAAGCCGCATTTCAGCCAGCTGTTCAAAGCCAAAGGAAACTATGATGAAGGTTTTGGTCATCGTCCTCATAAGGAGCTGTGGGAACCTCGGGATGAAGATGAAAGTGAGGAAGCGCCAAAGCCTAAAGAGCCACCAGTGGTTGTGAAACAATCAGCTGAGAGAGTGTCTGACACGCAGCCAGAGCCTAATGGGGAAACATCCCCCCAGGTGAAGGTCACAGACATGGCAGCTTTACTGGAGACCCGCACAAAGAAGCATGTTGGTTCTGGAGAGAAGACCCAGTCTGCAGACAAGCCAGCCGAGACCCGTAAGCTGAAGGTCGCCTGGCCTCCTCCTGCTGGAGAAGACCAATCTGGAACAGGACCGCTGAGTCCAGCTGCGGAGGAGGTCCCTTCAAGCCGACCCTGGAGAGCCAAGTGGCCCCCAGAGGATGAAGTGCAGTCATCTTTCCAGAGCTCCGAGCGGGCCGAGCTCAAGAGCCTGAGGAGGAGCACCTCTCTGAAGGAACGCAGCCGTCCTTTCACACTTGTGGCCAAACCCAATCCTACAGCAGCCGCAGGTCCTAGAGAGCCCCGCCGTCCACTCAAGGGACTGCTGGAATGGAGGGCATCGTTTGAAGAGAAACAGTCGACTGAGGAAAGACCCAAAGAAAACAACAAACAGGAGGGAAAGCAGAGGACAAATGAAACAACAAACGGAGCAGGAATCACCTTAAAGGAGGAGAAGGCGAGTCCGAATGAAGATAAGAAGGAGAGGATGGAGAAAGCAGAGAGGGAAGCTGGAAAAGAGAACTACTCCTCTCAGGATGTGGAAGACAACAAAGAGGGGAGTGATGGCGAGGATCTGAGCGCTGAGGATATAATCAAGAGGAACCGCTACTACGATGAAGATGATGAGGACTCATTAGTGTAAGATCATCGGCCCATGATTTAACTTCCAAAAAACATTAAAAAAAAAAACAACTTTTCATCTCATATATCGATCATTAATTTAGTTTTTCCAGATTTCGCACCGACATAAACCAAAACTATACCAGCTATCTGTGAACTAAGCACAAATGTCTTTTTGCTTTTGTTTCAATATTTGTAAATATATATAGAAAATGCTCATTGAATTGCATACCCTCTTTAAAATGAAGAAAAGCATTAAATTAGATTTTTTTTACTACATGTTTTATATTAGCAACGCTACCAAAACATTGGGTAAAACTCTTGTTCTCACTCAGGGATGAAAAAGCTGGTTGTTGTCCAGTTTTGTCCATGCCTTCCTAATAGATCCTCTCTGAACTGTTGTTTTATTTCTCGTAAATGTTTCTGAATATTGTTTTTTAGTAAAATTTTGATTTAGCTGTCAGGATTCCAGCTGCATTAAATATGACAGTCTTCATTCCTTTACGTAGTCTGGCATATATTCATACGTAGCTTGTGTAATTAGACGATTATTTGTAATTGTGTTGCATTTTACAAAAGCTGCCATTTTTCTCAAATCAGCTCTTGAAATGGACCAAACCAGCTGCCAATATTTCAATGTAAAATTGTACTTTCCAACATCTCTAGGGGCCTTTTAAGCATAAAGAAACACTTCCACATGTAATCCTTTTTTTTATGTGAAACATTTTTATGTATTTCGTTGTTTGCACAACAATCTATCTTCTTGCAATTGAGATCAGTCTGTTGCTGAAACAGAATAAACTACTGAGAGCATCCAGTGCGGTTTTTGTGCTTCATCTTTTCTAGAGACAAATTAATAAACTAACAATTCAGTTTATTAAGACTTTAAAACTGATGTGGCTTTGATGAGACATCCAACACTACATCACGCCTACAGTAAAACATGATGGTGGCAGCATCATGCTGCGGGGGGGGGGGGTTTCTTTAAGCACAGACAAGAAAACTGATCATATAAGATGGATGGAGGCAGATGTATTTTACTGCAAATCGCTTTAGACTAGGGAGAAGATTCAACATCCAGTATGATGCTGGACATGCAGGAATAACTTGAGGGGAATGGTGGCCTAGTAGTTTGGTCTTGCACTTGGAATCCTAGAGGTTCTGAGTTCAAGCCCAGCTCCTATGGACTGCCACTCTGGCTCCCTGAGCAAGCCCCTTAACCCCTAACTGCTCCCTGGCCGCCGCATAATGGCAGCCCACTGCTCCCTAAAGGAATGGGTTAAATGCAGAGTGGATTTCGTTGCTTTGTACTTGTGACAGTGTTATGACAATAAAGTTAAATTCTATTCTTCTACAGTGAAGCGGCTCCGATCAAAGCACATACAGGTAAAAGCCAGTAAATTAGAATATTTTGAAAAACTTGATATACAATATTTTAATTTTGTGACACACAGAATTTTGGATTTTCATTTTTTTGCCACTTCAAATCATTAAAATTTAATGAAATAAACATTTGAATGCATCAGTCTGTGTGCAATGAATAAATATAATGTACAAGTTACACCTTTTGAATGCAATTACTGAAATAAATCAAGTTTTTCAAAATATTCTAATTTACTGGCTTTTACCTGTATGTGCTCGAACAGCCCTTTAGGATCTGACCAGCCTCAAGATTTGAGAATTATTCACAGATACAACCCTATCTGACTGAACTTAAGCTATTTTACAAAAGGAAAAAAATTATTGCATAACTTCCCTGTCATGATTTTGCAAACTCTGCACCAGTGGCAAACGGAGCCTGCTGTGAGTGGACGCCCTGGTCTATCAGAGCGTAATCTTGGCAGCGGAGAATTCCTTCATTCAAAATAGTTTGGATCGAAAGTAGTGATGCATCCAAAAGCCTTCACCTCAATGCTGAATGCTGTCATTTTCTGAGCAAGCTCTGCACTGGTGGTAAAACAATAATACTAGGCAATGCTGCTGCTTTCCTAACTTCCTTGGCAGCTTTCCTCACAGGAAATTAAACATGGCTTGATTTGATAAATAGTAGATATGGGAAGTCTTACAACCAAACCCTCTGGAGCTCTGCACATGTTTTCTAGTAGATATATTTTTTATGGTTATTAATAATGGTGTGTACACCGAACTACAGGTGCTGGTCATAAAATTAGAATATCATGAAAAAGTAGATTGATTTCAGTAATTCCATTTAAAAAGTGAAACTTGTATATTATATTCATACATTACATACAAACTCATATATTTCAGATGTTTATTTTGTTTAATTTTGATGATTACAAATGACAACAAATGAAAATCTCAAATTCATCATATCAGAAAATTAGAATATTGTGAAAAGGTTCAAAATTGATGGCCCCTGGTGCCCCTCAGCTAATTAACTCAAACCACCTGCAAAAGCCTTTAAATGGTCTTTCAGTCTAGTTCTATAGGCTACACAATCATGGGGAAGACTGCTGACTTGACAGTTGTCCAAAAGACGACCATCGACACCTTGCACAAGGAGGGCAAGACACAAAAGGTCATCGCTAAAGAGGCTGGCTGTTCACAGAGCTCAGTGTCCAAGCACATTAATAGAGAGGCGAAGGGAAGGAAAAGATGTGGTCGAAAAAAGTGTACAAGCAAGAGAGATAACCGCACCCTGGAGAGGATTGTGAAACAAAACCCCTTCAAAAATGTGGGGGAGATTCACAAAGAGTGGACTGCAGCTGGAGTGAGTGCTTCAAGAACCACCACACACAGACGTATGAAAGACATGGGTTTCTGCTGTCGCATTCCTTGTGTCAAGCCACTCTTGAACCACAGACAGCGTCAGAAGCGAAACAGGACTGGACTGCTGGTGAGTGGTCCAAAGTCATGTTCTCTGATGAAAGTAAATTTTGCATTTCCTTTGGAAATCAAGGTCCCAGAGTCTGGAGGAAAAGAAGAGAGGCACTTCATCCACGTTGCTTGAAGTCCAGTGTAAAGTTTCCACAGTCAGTGATGGTTTGGGGTGCCATGTCATCTGCTGGTGTTGGTCCATTGTGTTTTCTGAGGTCCAGGGTCAACGCAGCCACATACCAGGAAGTTTTAGAGCACTTCATGCTTCCTGCAGCTGACCAACTTTTTGGAGATGCAGATTTCATTTTCCAACAGGACTTGGCACCTGCACACAGTGCCAAAGCTACCAGTACCTGGTTGAAGGACCATGGTATCCCTGTTCTTAATTGGCCAGCAAACTCTCCTGACCTTAACCCCATAGAAAATCTATGGGGTATTGTGAAGAAGAAGATGCAATACACCAGACCCAACAATTCAGAAGAGCTAAAAGCCACTATTAGAGCAACCTGGGCTATCATAACACCTGAGCAGTGCCACAGACTGATCGACTCCATGCCACGCCGCATTGCTGCAGTAATACAGGCCAAAGGAGGCCCAACTAAATACTGAGTGCTGTACATGCTCATACTTTTCATGTTCATACTTTTCAGTTGGCCAACATTTCTATAAATCCTTTGTTTTTATTGGTCTTCAGTAATATTCTAATTTTCTGATATGATGAATTTGGGATTTTCATTTGTTGTCATTTGTAATCATCAAAATTAAACAAAATAAACATCTGAAATATATGAGTTTGTATGTAATGTATGAATATAATATACAAGTTTCACTTTTTAAATGGAATTACTGAAATCAATCTACTTTTTCATGATATTCTAATTTTATGACCAGCCGCTGTATTATTGCTATTTATAGTTGACAATATATGGAATAAACACCTGGTGTATTTAGTATGACATTTTTAGCAGCTACTAAGAGACGTGTTGCTCTTGAACACAAATAAACCAAGCAGATATTTGCCTGTTATTGAACCAGGCAATAGTTAGCATACAGCTAATCATAGGTTGCCAACTGTAGGTTTAGAACAGCCTTTCATAGATAACCATGGTGGCATTCTCACTATGAAGGTCAGGATTTAAGCAGCAGAAAATGTTTTGTTTTACCCAATTAAAGCAAAGATGTGGTTACAGCATGCTGACTAGCAGTGTGCAGCAATGTGTGAGGGATTTCAAACTGTAGGACCAGCATGATCCGGTAAAAACAGGTAGCAAATGAAGCAGTGGAGTCAAACCTACAGTGAGTTTAAATATTAATTTATTAACATTTTTGGCATTGTTGCTTTAAAAATAAAAAATAGAGGTGAAAGGGAAAAAAAAAAGTATAATTAAGACATATTTCATAAGATAGAGATGCTGCATATATTTAAACAAAGACCATTCCATAGTCTCATCAACAAAAGTAAACAGAGTAAGTGTAAAAAAATAAAAATATAAGAGGAAAAGACCCTCTACAGTACAGGATGATGTGATTTAATACAAAGCATTTTCAGCATGTCAATAGCAGCAACTCAGCATCAATTAACCTGAAAATAAACAAAAAAAACTCAATCCTATATTCCAGCAGAGGTTGAAATCCATTAGCGAGACTCTTTCATTATTTATACAAACCCTTTACTGTCTGTACTGATCAACCCTCCCAATATCATTCTTCACAGATTGTTTTTTTTTTATAGAGGACAAACTGCCCATTTACATTAAAACATCTGTACAGGTTTTAAGGTAAAGCTCAACAGGCACGTGCAACTGTAGCTGAGCAAACAGCATTCTGGAGATAGAAAAGAGACAGCTGAGCCCTTAAACATAATCACTGACCAAAAGCCCCTGAAACGCATTTCTTCACAAATCCTCAAAGAAAATTGTCAAATAGATTTTCTGAACAGATGTTAGAATATCAGTCAATAGGAATATATAGAAATATTTGAGCGACCAAAACAAATGTAGAACAATTTAGGCAAAACCACAAACAAATTTGATAAAGATAAAATATTAAGGCCTCAAATTGAAACTAAAAAATGATTTTTTGATTATCAAATATACCTGAGGACAATGTGTATGGCTTCAAAGTTAAAATACAGAGTAAAATAAGTTTAATAAGAAAAGAAAAGCCGCATATTCTGAAAGAGGTTGACAGAATTAATCCCGTTTTCCTCCGGTGAGATTTGATCTACGGTACTTCCAAAACACTTCAAATATTTTAACAACCTTCTAATTTCTTTGTTTAAAAGAAAAAAAAAAAATCAAATGTATTATTTCCACAATAAATGGCCATGAGAGAAATAAAAAAATCTGAGTTTTTTTATGCATGTTTAGAGAAAAATCCTTTTAAAACTGTAAATGCAGTTAGAAAAATGCCAGACATAAGGACAACTTCCAAGATCATTCTCACTTAAATTAGCAAAAATAACAAACAGGCACAACACATCGCATATTCATGGTTAGAAAGGTTCAGACAGATTTGGCCTGTTTTAACCTCAGATTGTTTAATGTGAGAGAACATAATGGAGGGATATAACAAGCTTTCTGTGGCTGCAGGAGCTTAAGAGTGTGGTGAGGGATTCAAAGATATCCGACATAAAAAGACGGCCATCTTAATTCATGCAACAATATTCTACAAGTGGAGGACATTCAAATGAACTGCCAGCATGCTCAGGTCTTCGGGATGTGGAACTTTCAGTTTGCACATCCTGAAAGTAGATCACAAGATGCTAAAAGAAGACATGAAATCTCTAAACCTTCCTCATAGAACCTACAAAGAGCCTCTCACTGCTGTTTAACTTCCAGGCGAAGTGCAAATGGAGGAAATGTTCGTCTGCCTGAGAGAACATGGACAAACACCACGACTACTGGTATGATGTCATTTGGACAGATGGTTTTAGAACAGAACTGGACACTATGGCAAAAAGCTAATGTAGACATCATGAAAAGGAAAAACAAGTGTCCTGCTTAAACATCTCAGAGTGAGGATTAGGTTAAAAAAAAATTCCTTCAGAGCCACAATTAAACAGAGTTTCTCAAACCTAAGGGGTACAACTAGCTTACCTTATTCTCACCTTAAAAACATGTTACCTGCTCTTTTTTAATGAGATTATATTTGGCATTTAGTTTAAAGTGACTTAATAAAAATAATCACCAGGTTTTAATATATATGAGGGTATATAAGGGTACGTGAAAAAGGGAGGATGAAGAAAATGGGTGTAGTTTCATCTGGATGGCAAACGTTTCTAAACAGAAAAATAAGCATCATATTTAAGGGGAAAAAAGCGCACACATAGAAAGTAACCATGCCTTTGTGAAGTTTTTCGTGACTGTTGTTAAGTGTCAAGAGGGAGACTTTGAAAAACAGATTTCTAAATGAAGTTCTGAGAGTCTAAAAAGGAAACACAGACCTGCTTCAAGACCCAGCAGAGCCATGCTGGCTCTGATTAGAAGAGGTGGAAATATTCTGAATCTTAGTAAACTAAAGTCTGATCTTTTGAGTTTATCGTTGGCACATTCATGTTTCAACCAGATCTACAACTGGGTTTCAGCCACTCCAGATCAAATGCTTCTTTTTTTTTACTTTTAGATCACCTGTAATTATTTGAAGATAACAAACCAAATAAAAAGAAATATTAAAAAAACATTTTTTTAATATCAATAAATTGTTATTGCACTTTATTTCCTCGTAATTACTTCGAACCATTTCCCGTGAACGTCTTAGAAGACTGTGAGCCGTCTCACCACTGGGTGTCAGTAGTGGACCACTGATAGGAGCTCAGAAATGGTTCAAAAAATAAATCACCCTCTTTAAATTCTAGTGTTTTTCCATTTCTGCTTCCTTATCATGTAATAAATAAATCGCATGGGTAGTTCGGTACATTTCGGGTTCAACCTAAATAATTTCATCAGCCAATGAAACCTTAGAATAGAGGGTGTGCTTTTCTGAAGCAGAGCTACCTTTGGACTGCCTTATTTACATTATTGCTGATCTGTTGTTGATTGAGATCTGTTCTCTATCTGAACTTTAACATTCATTACTAAAGTCCCCTTTTTCATGGTTCAACGTCGCACTGTGATCAAATTGTCCAAAACATAAATATTTCTCTCTGCAATCAGGCTGCTTTAGCAGTTTCTTACAGTACAAAAGAAATTTCATAAAGCTGTTTCTTCAGGCACAAATGACGGCTATAAAGATCTTCTTTTGCAGATCTTTTCGCCAGCATGTAAAGTGAAGATTTGGAGGAATCCTTAATCACCCAAAGCCTTCAGTCAACCGCTGAGGGGATGCAGTTCAACTCTGACCTTTTCCCCAGTGCTCATCATCCCAATAGTGGGATAGAAACCGCTGGGTGGCAAGATCCCTTCCCTCTTTCCCACCACCTTTCCGTTCCGAGTAAAAAACACCTGTTCCAACACAAAAGCAGGAAAACAAGCAGTGTGAAAATGTTCTGAAAGCATACAGGTCCCTAATTTTATATTCTTATAATCTGACAGAAACTCACCATGACCTTCCTCCCATCTACGTCTTCCCCCTCCTCTTCCTCATCATTGTTTGCATACAGGTTGTTCTGCACCTCCCTGGGCCTTGAAGCCACATCCAGGTCCCAGTCATCAGCGTCATCTGTAGGGTTGAGAGTTGATAAGATTTTCACAATTCTGATTCCCTTATCGATTCTGCGAAATGATTTGATTCCTTATCGATTCTGTGTAACAATGAACTTGGTAAGTGCACGGTGACATTCGTCTACCCTCGCCTGGGACATTCTATTTCTGCCTGCCTCGGATAAAACAGAAGGCAGTGAACGGAAGATGCCAGCCTCTGAGCCAGCCAGGCTACCCGTGTCCTCACAGTCATCTAAATCTAATGGAGAAGGCATCCGTTTAATGAAAAAGCATTACTGTACAATTTCGGAGAGATAAACTCATCTCCCCCTGATTTAAATAAATGAGCGTCACCGTTCTCTCGCTCCCTAAACTGTGTAGCAACTTCGTAGAAGACTGATTTATTTCCAGAAATGGCATATGATTAACTGGAAACCACATTAAGCACAGCCAGTGATATAAAACTAGCTACTTGCCTTCCATGCTTGTCGTAACTTTAACTTCTGTCCGGAAGCATCAAAAACACGGCATTCTGTAAAATGTATGCCATGTTGTGTGCGCAGGTGTTTCTGCATGTCGGATGCATTTCCTCCCGCGACTGTAATTGCCACTTTGCAAAGATTGCAAAGCGCCTTGTTGCCATCTTTCTTTTCTTTAAAATGAAGCCAAACTTTCGATCGCTTTGAGTTCTTTTGTCTTGCTTCTCTAGACTTATGCCTGGTCACGTCGTACTTGCTTACTGAATGCCATGTGCATAACTTGCAAAAATCGTGACGTAGGTTGTCACCCAGCGTTAGTCTCTGGTGCTGCCTGGAACCGTTAAGAGGAACGTTAAGCGAGCTGCCAAACGGTGCCATGGAATTTGAACACATGGAACCGATTCTGAACAGGAGCCGGTTTTCGATTCCCATCCCTAATCGTCTATAAGATCCCCATCAGGAGGAGTGAGCCAACATGTGGATGATCAAGGTGGTGTAGAATAGGAGACAAAACCCTCACCTCCGCCATCGATGTTGAAATCACGTGGAAACATGATCCCACAGCCCATAACGTCTCCCTCAAAGCAGCGAGGCCCAAAGGGGTCCCCGACCCCGCTGCCGTGGAACAACTTCCCATCATCTGCAGTCAACAAGGAAGCCGTTAAACTCATAGTGCCAAACTCAGTGAGTACTGATGAGAAAAAAACTGAGATATCTGACTTCCATCCATACAGTCAGGATATGAATATTTAAATTAGCCGAAATACATTGTGGTTTGCTTACTTCACATCAAACAACTTTATTGGCTTTTAAATTAGATGGAAGAAATCAATTATAAAAAGTTTTTTTTTTTATTAAACCCTTTGAGTTAATCAAAGAGTTAACACTGTTTGACAGAACTGGAACCACGCCTTGAAGCACCAAACAGGTTTCTGTGGGTCAGGGATGTCTGCTCTAAATGAGTCTAAGGTGGATGCGCACCTTGAACATGTATAAGAGGTTAAACTGTACTGGGATTAAAGAAATTCAGGAAAATGTTTTTTTTTTATCTATAAATAAAAAGTCCTCTAATCATCAATACCACTCAATTAAAATATTTTCTTACTAAATTTCAGCTAAAACATTTTAAAGCTACATAAAGTTACACCTAAAAATATTCTATTTTATATTCTGCTACTTGGAGATTTTAATCACAAACTGAAAAAAATGCTTTATGTTGACTTTAGGCAGCAGGAAATCTTGGCAGCCTGGATTTCTAGAACCTTCACCCGCCAGGATGCTGGAGTCTGCTGCTCAGAAATATTTGAAAGTAGATCATAGATCATGTTTTGAGCTCTACTTTGTCACTTAAATTGTCTTAAAAAAAGGAACCTTCATAGTTTTCCTTCCAGTGCCCAGAAACTCCTCAGCAGCAGCAGAGCCTGGCATCGCTGTCGTCAACAGTCCGGGTGAACAGGAATCAATCAAAGGCCTTAGGAAAAGAGCTGACTGACCTGCTGCCCACACCCTGGCCATTATGGAGCTAGTTTTCACATGTCCTCTTAGCAATGTTTACATCCATCCTACTGCTAACCAGGCAACGGCCTGTGCCGTCATCCAAAACACTTCAATCTCTGCTTTTTGTTCTTCTCTTGTGCAAGAGCTGTTTCTGTGTGATTTCATACCTTTCAGAAAGTGAGAATTGAGTTTCACTGGTAGTGCTATTGAAACTGCAGTTAAGTCAAGAATATATAGAACATGAACAGACAGATCGGACATGATTCACCTGCATGATAAGCTATGGACCCTTTGTTCCAGCCTGGATGTTTGTCCTTTGGGTAGTCCTGCAAATCAAAAGACAAATTAGCTTAAGAAAAAGAAATCCATAGAACAAAATCTCCAAAGTGTCTCATTTAACCAAGTCAAGCTCTTAAACCCTTTGGAGATGACTTATTGCTTAAACAGAAAAAAAAACTGTATCATCATTCAACATGTTTATTGCTTCTAAGCAGTAAGGGGTCATTCAGGTTCAATCCAGCATCCTACATGTATTTTACTGGTTTAATCCAGTGAAATTCATAGCAAGAAGGCACCGCTAGAAGAAACGATGCTGTTGGTCGATCAGAGGTCATAATCATTAACCTTTGATCATAAACTGGTCCAAACAGTGAAACGGACAAAAAAAAAAAAAAAAAAAAAAAAAAATGGAAAACGGAATCCTTGAGTGATACTAAATACATTGGAGGCAGTGATACCAACTAAGCTGGTTCCAGTTCCTTGCTTCTAATATGAAGCTTTGTTCTGTTTTCATACAAACAGGAAAGCCAATCAACAGCGGACCTTTTAGCAACATGGATGGAGCTGAGGATGGGTTTCATGTGCCAGAACACCAACAGAGTTTGAGAGATGACAAACACACCTTCTGTTCATAGAAGCAAGGAGACCCTGTTAAAACATATTAATGACTGCTTTGTTTTGTTGAAGTGGGCAAGAGAGAGAAGAGAGATGTGAAAGAGAAAAATCCAAACATCAGTTCCAGGTACACTACAAGAGCAGCATAATATGCAATCGGTAATTCAAATGTTCTCTTTACAGGATACTCCTGCTCTACTGTGTGCAGATCTTAAATAGAAACCCATCACGTCCCAATCTAAAGAACCTTTAAGAAGAAATGAGAAACACAATCACTGTCAATGACGGAGAAAAAAAGAGAAGTGATGAACGCCATCAGGAGTAGCTGAGCTATTAAAACTACAAGTGCGCATAAATGACTCATTTAAGAAGTTTCAAAAAATCTAAACAATATCCAGATCATCGCAGGACTCGGTCAGCCCAGTTAAGGTCATGGTTCAACAAAAAGACAAAGAATAAGAAAGAATGGCTACGATTCAGTGTCAAAAACACCTTTGGAAAAAAAAAAAAAAAGGCTCAGTCATAAGGGGTAAGAGTGATTTCAACAAAATAAATGGAGACCCACTGACACTTTCCCATTATGGACGAAAAGGTAAAAGGAATCCACTATAAACAATTGCTCATGTATTCCCAAAACCACTAAGCTCATGTTACTCTGCAAGTAAAAAAGATGCCATTGTTTTGATTTTTACAGCAGGAGGTAAGGCTTCCCATCAGCAGACTGAAGCACATTACAGGAGAAGCAGTAAGGAATCACCATCTGATGGATTTATAATTCCTCAACTAACCACAGACACGGCAAGAAAAACAATTCCTGGAAAATAATCGGCCCAATGACAGAGCCCCATTCTCTACACCGTCTGACCTGAGGGTAGAACAAGCCTGCACAGAGTAACTAACAGCAGAGGAGACGTGGTGATCTTCGCTCCGGCAGCGTCTGTGGCCATAATTCATCATCTCCCAGGCTGTGGTGGCAGAGAAGCGCCGTGGCTCTGATGACTGATGCTGAATCAGAGCCAAACAGTTGAGAACAGCAAGCGAAAGCATGCAGCAACATCCCATTTCATAACCTTCCTATACGCACACACAAACACCTGACACTGTTAACTCCCCACCTCAGCTATTACTTCAGCATTTTATTTATGTTATAACAGGATGTGCTCAATGTAAACGATGATTTCATTTGATATGAATGACTGAAAACATTCAACAAGGCTTATTTCCACAATAAACATCACTTAACACCATTTTATAAGTGGGAAAATGATATACGCATCTAATGTTTTCTCCTCTACCCCCATTTATTCCTTATTAAACACAAGGAAATAAATCAACAATCAGATCTTATGTCTTTGCCAAAGTTGGCATTTTGAACCATCAATCCCTGCATGGTGATTCAACATGTAAATGGAAGAAACAGCTTTTTGATGGAAAAACAGACATGGGGCTAATATGAGCCAATATTTATTCAGTTGTTAGCTTTTCCTCCTTCGGTCGTCCATCATTTACACTGTAAAACACTGACAGCAGAGGTGCATATGAGGGAGAGGGATGCTGAGGTGTTTGAGGAAGAAAGTGGAGTAAGGATGCAAGTTATGCATTAATGATTTGATATATCTTATTGATATACTAACACATTATTAATCTAAAAAACAAAGTTTCCTCTTATATAAGGAGTTTTCTTGAATAACAAGAGGGGTTAGCTTTTTTTTTCTCACAATATTCTGATTTTTTAAAAGCATGCTATTATATTTGAACAATTTATTCAGGCCATTGTTGCTAAAAAGCAGAGGCTCTTACCCTGCGTGCCAGCCCCAGGGCGATGTAACACTTCTCTCCAGCATCTGTGATCTCCAGCTCAAAGTAGTGGAAGCGAGGGTTGAGAGGTCGACGGGCCTGAGCCAAGCCTACATCTACAATGCTCTTTCCTTTCCCCGTGTACTCCAGCAGCTGTGCATAGGCGACAAATGTAGACAAACATCAAGTAAAACCCATAACTTACAAACAGATCATTAACACATTTATTTCAATTTAAAAAGAAAACGAAAGAAACCCTGAAGATGACTTTTGCGGGACAGTAAAGTTTGTTAAAAGGCAAAAGATTTTACCGATTAAAATTACAAATATAACAGTTCACCTCAGTGAAGCAGAAATATTTTATCTTTTTTTGTGAAATCAAATAAATCTTCAAGAGTTATGGAGGATGACAGCTAGTCAGACCTCCTGCTTTAGCTGAAATCAGGCCCCATTTATACTACCCCTCTGAAACGATCCGTGCCGAGTTCGGACCGAGCTTGTATCCGTTAACTATGCCGAGCTTGGTTCATCAAACGCTTACAAATCACGCCAGCACGGTTCCTCCCCTCCTATTGGCGGTCCACGAAACTACAGCTCTCAAGGCGGGAATTACGCAAACAAAAATGGCTCGCCTGTAACATTCACATTATATTAGTGAGATTTCATCAATTGTGGAATGTAAGGTGAAGAAGGCATCCTTCTAGGTCTCTGCATCATCCCAGGTCAAACCCCGCCCTTTTGGTGCCATTTATTGTTAGTAGGCTGAGAAAAAGTTTGTGTTGTGAAGACACGTGTGAAATGCATAGCTGGACATGCCGGAAAAGCCAGGAAATAGGAGATGAGGCGGTCTGCTCACGCATTTTCTGATATCAGAAAACTGAGCCACAACAGAATCGCTCCTAACCCTAATTACCCCATTTATACTATCCTTTTTAAACCATGCTGAGATAGGTCCAAGCACAGTAACCAAGATAACTGTTGAGTGTAAATGGCACACAAACTGAACCGAACCGAACTATGCCAGACACAACCAAACCGCGCTAAACTAGTGGTAGTCCATCACTAGGGCTCCGCACGGTTCAGTTCTGGCTCAGTTCTCAGATAACAAAGAGAGCACGAGGAGAACTAGTTATCTCCTTATAGTCAGCCTCCATAATCATCAAATTTCAGACATTCATAAAAATACTAGCTTCCATACCATGCCACACTATTTTGCAATGATGATTCTGCTTAGCAATATAATGAACCTCTAAGTCTGCCATTGTTTCATGTGTTTGTGAGCCCTGATTAGACTATAATTTGTCTTATCCACTTCCCATACTCCGTCAAGTAAATTCATCAAAGGGTGCCTTCTTTGCCTGACTCTCAGCAAATAATGAAATATCACAATTATAACCAAACTCCCTAAATGTTACGGGCACCGCCATGTTGATTTGCTTGATACTCTTAGAGAGCAGTAGTGCTAGCGTGATGTGTAAACGCTCGTAAGAAACAGAGCTCAGCACGGTTAACTGATCCAAGCTCAGTCTGAACTCGGCACGTATGGGTTCCAGAGGGATAGTGTAAATCGGTCTCCGCCAGTCACGTGACATTTGTTGCTAAGACGCCATTTTTGGTGGAAAAGGCGTAGTGTAAACAACCGCAGCATAGCTAAACGAAGGACTAAAGGATTGAGTTTGTTTCTCTGACTATATGGAAAAAAGTAAGCAGAATGCGAAATTACCGTACTGGTGTCGTGCCAAGGTAGTTATCCCTGCGAAAATTTGTATCCCCTCGTCGGGAGCGCGCACGGAGTAGGAAGATAAACCCGAGTTAACTCCGCTTCAATTCCAACGTGCAGAACTTGAAATTTGAAAGGTTTTACGTGTATGAAAGTTGAGCTTTACTGTTTTATTCTTTACTTGACATGTTATAGCAGAATATAATATATATAATAAAGCTGGTCGCTGACAGCAGTGTCTACTCCTCCCTCTGAAAGCAAACAGATCCTTGTTCTTTTCCACACGTTCATTAAAAAAATCTCTCATTGTTTCACAGTGTCCAAATGTTCTCATCCCATTGAAAACTGTTGTAAACCATATACTTGTAATAAAAATGAAATAGAAAATGGAGTGCACGTGTAATCATTAAAGACTATATGCAGAAGGAAAATAATTTTTTCCTGGTTGAAATTGAGTACTTAAATCTATATTTGTGTTTATAGTAACGTACAATTTATCTATGTTGTACTATCCTTAATAAGCAGTTTGTCTTCTAACATCAGCTGTTTTATTTCATCCCATTTTGCCACAATTGGCAATATGGGATGAAATAAAACCTGCTGTAATCTGTTCCCCCTGTCTCAATCAGACAAAAAAGGCCCCAGCTTTTTCATTTTTGGCTTATAAGTATCTTTTATGATGACAATTTATTCCTGAAACTTTGGATGTGATGGACCTTTATTTCTTAAAGTTACAAGGAGGGAACAAATTATAGCAGGCCACCTGCTGTAATCTGTTCCCCCCTGTCTAAATCAGGCCAAAAAGGTCCCAGCTTTTTCATTTTTTGTATCATAAAAGATGCTTATAAGCAAAAAATGACCCCCGATAGGGGTACTGTTGAATTAATACTAGTTTAGCAGGGTTTGGTTGTTTCTGGGACAGTCTAGTTCAGTTGCGTTCCATTTACACTCAACAGTTATCTTGATTACTGTGCTCGGACTGTTCTCGGCACGGTTTTAAAAAGGTTAGTATAAATAAGGTATTAGCAAGTTAAATAAGCTCTAAATGAAAAAATTCCTGTCTGTAGGAAAAAACAACATGCTGTATACAGACACTAACTGTTGCTGTTCCTGTTGAACAACATCTGTCTTTCTAAGTGAAGATGCACTGATGGAGCCTTTTGGCAGCTTGAAGGTGTCGCTACGGTCTAGCTCTCCTAAGAACAGAGAAAAGCTTTATTTGTGTCATTTGTACAGTAAGTTTAAACATATTGTATTTTTTCTGCTTTACACATTTCATAGCTGCGTAATTTTCCAGACGAATTAACATTTTAACTTAAAGAGGCAAACTGACGAGGCAGACGTTGAACTAACTGTTCGCTTCCAACAGCCTGCTAGGAAGCATTTGCTCCTCCAAGAGCCTATGATGACATTAGGGCTGCAACTAACGATTATTTTAAAAATCGATGAATCGGCCGATTATTTTTTCGATTAATCGATGAATCGGACAAAAAAAAAATTTTTATATTAACCTCTTTATTCCAAAATAAACATTTTAGACAGAACAAACAAGCACACAAGTACAGGTTGCTCATTAACTGTACTGGTGCAATATGAAAAATAAATGTTTGTGTAAAAACTACGCAAACTTACATGAGAAATGTAGCTGTACATCCACAAAATATAGGCTACTTTGGTTCATAAAGCGCAAAAAGAGACAGGCATTTTTGTTTTTTAAAGCCCCTAAGGGGTTCAACAATAGGTCCCCCCATTTCAAGAAATGAGTTTTTTTTAGACTAGAAGAGTTCTGCCTTTTAAGACAGGAAAGTATAGCAGTTAAAGTTGCTGCTTGAGAAAATACTGAACCATAGAGATAAAAATAGCCCTGTGATTCAAATTATAAATTGTATTTGGAATAAAAATGAGAGAACTAGGGGTGGTAAAAAAACACATCCTCCAAAGACAGATATTTACATGGGAATGTGGCAGATAATTAATTGACATATTACTGATCTTGATGGATTTTGTTCTACTTTACTTCCATAAATTGCAGGATCTTCTTTTCTTTATCTTTGCCAGAAGATTTAAACTTTAAAAGCCTTGCCCTCATAATTTGCAAGTTAATTTATTTATAAAGAAAATATAAACGCTGCTTAAACAAATGTAAATGAAATTAAAAGTAAAATAAGTAGCCAACCTTATCCCTGTCTGTAACCTACTAACAAGGTAAGGAAAGCATCAGATGAGCTACCTGAGAAACTAACGTTACGTTTCCCCACTTTAAAACCAAACAAACATGGTTACTCATCCTGCTGATCAGCTCTCTTCACTGCCATCGAAGGCTCCAAAGTGTTTTCTTTTCAGGTGCTGCGTCATAACAGTGGTGCTTCCGTGCCATGTTAATTTCTTTTGAAAAAAGTTGCATGTTATCACTTTTTTCACTTTACAAAGCGCAGGCTATTTTAATTATTGTGATCAATTTGCGCCGTCAATCCCGGTGCATGCGCGCTTCATTTGCAGTCTGGACGCTGAGGGTAAACTCCTCACTAAAATCCTGCGGCTCTGACTGCAGCGCTGAGAGGGATTCCTGTGGGAGAGGGAGAAAGGCGTTGGGATGGGGGAGGCGCCCCACGGCAGGCAAAAGCCGCCAGTGACACCGTAAAAAGTCGCCAGATTTGTCGCTAGTCGCTTTTTTGAAAAATAGTCGCTGGAGGGGTCTGAAAAGTCGCTGAGTTGGCAACACTGCAACTGCGGCGCTGACTCGCTCCGCCATATTTTTTTTTCTTCCCCCGGATGACGGCGGCGGCAGATGACGCATTAATCGCGCGACACAACTAATCGATGATTAAATTCGTTGCCAACGCTTTTAAAAGTCGATTTTTATCGATTTTATCGATTCGTTGTTGCAGCCCTAGATGACATTAAATAAAATATTTCTGTAAAGATAGGAGAACTATTATAGATTCATTTTCCTGTTGAAAAACATAAGTTGGGAACACGTTTCTCCTAAATAATTACACCTATCTTTTGCTATTCACCAGTATTTCCAGCAGCAAAACAGCCCCACAGCATAATATTATCACCACCATGCACTGCATTGAGCTGTGTTCTAAGGTTTAAAACCTAATCTCATCTTAAGCTGGTTTGATTCTGGGGATTTGTTAGATCCGTTCCAAAGGCCTGATATTAGCCTGCTTGATCCGAGTGCATTTATTAGTATTATAGACTCAGTGTTGCTTCTCCTCCTATAGATCCGCTGCTGTGATCCGGGGATCTCTGCACACTGCAGCAGCAGTGACAACCAAACTGTGAGATTAAAGAAAAAAGTAGAGCTCTGATTGGTATCACTGGTATTATCTGAAGCCCATCTAATATATGACAGTTTCACTGTTGTTAAGCTCTGAAACTAAATTTGATGTGTTTCTAAGCAACAATCTGACTTGTAGGTAGAATAAGCAGCAGCATGTTTGCTCCGTTCTCAAAAACTGATGACTGATAAGATGCCTGTGTAAATTCTCAGTCATCCGGGTCATGGCAACCACAAACAAGCTAAAATCGAAAAACAACCAGACTTCTGCTCATTTTTTTAAAGACATTTCAACACCTATCTAGGGATGCCTTCCAATCCAACGGGCTGGTTATACTCCCGCAACAGTGTGTCGCAGTTATGACGCAGATATTTTTGATTTATGCTCAATATTGAAGCGTGGTCTGCACTGTTATTCCACATCACAACGCAAGAGGGACAATCACGAACTAGCTGTGGGTCTAGATACGGCAGAGGCGGTGAGGAAGTGGGGGCAAGTTTGTGTGACAACAGAGGGACATGAGGGTGAAAAGGAGCGGGGAAAAAGGGTCTCAGCGTTCTTGCACACCTCGTTCTTCTAGCTGGTCCAAATTCAAGAGTCGTTTTCTGCAATGGCAGTCATAAAAACAAAAAAAGCCGGTAAGGTACCGAACAGGAAATGCTCATAGTGTAGAGCGGATGTAGATTTGACCAATCAAAGGCCTCATGTGTGCAGCACTGTCTGTGGTCACCCACAATTTTGGAGAGGTGCAGCAGAGTGTCTGAGGAAGGGGCGGGGGCATATCAGTGTTAACTGCGACACACACACACATACACACACACACACACAGACAACCTGTTTTCTGAGCAGAAACTAGCCTTAAGCATGTTTGTGGTTGAGGATTGATAAACAACCTGGGGCAGGTCAGATTATTCAAAGGTTTAATTATTTCTAGAAGGCTTTCATAAGTGATAATCTCTCTGTGTGAAGACATTTATAGCAACTGTTGGTGCTTCCTTTAATTGAACATTTCCAAATAGTTGCTGAATGTTAGTATTTAAAGTTAAAAGAAAATATTACTAAAGAAAACACATAAATAAGATGTAATCATCCGATGTCTCCTGTTCGAAGTGCATTCATACTTAACTGTCCTGCATGAGCAGTAGAGGACGCAATGACATCACAAGTAGCAAGCATGCTCAGTTTTTACGGATGTAATCGTGGATGGTAGTGCTGGAGCACATCTACCGATTGCTCATTTCTTTTTCAACCATTAACAACGGCATAATTTTAAGAAGAACAAAAATAAAGACTGTTCTCCAGATTATCGTCAACCATGACTGTTTTTCTTCCTGCTTTCTATGTTGCAGGAAGCAGAATAGTGATGTTTGTTGAGTATTATTGACGCTCAGATTGGATGATCGCTATCTTTGCTATCGGACAGGTGAATTTCCCCTATCAGGGATTAATAAACTATCTATTTATTTATCTATCTGTAGACTGTCATGAAAAGATCAGATGATACAGGTTGCATAGGGGGAAAAAACCCCAATTGATTTTGGTCATTTCAGGCTGCAGTGTGAATGTATCCAAAGTCCCATTAGCAGCAGAAAGCCTGTTTCCAATGGTAAATGTGGACTGAGAAGAAGCCAATAAAGAGTAAAGCCCTTGTTACAAAAAAAAAAGAAAAAAAGACAGCTTCAAGTAAAAAACTAAATTTTTATTTGCCCACCTGGAAAACCAGAAACTGATTAGTACAAACATTCACAATCAGAAAAGAAAATAATTTGCACTGCTTTTTTTAAAAGGACAAAAGGTGGAGTTTTAAACCTAAGCGCACTACAGCGACTGTCAACTGTGCGCATCAACCACGGTAGTGGGAATAAATCATGAATATCTCAAAATGTTTTAGCTTCTCTCTAAGAAGCAAGATGTTTGAAACAGTAACAGACATCCCAAGTAGGGTTGGGAATTGAAAAGATTTTCACGATTCCGATTCCCTTTTCGATTCTATGAAACGATTCGATTCTTTATCGATTCTTTTTTCGATTCCAATTTGGGGAAAAAAGGAGAACAAACAGTTTGATTATCAGCATCAACTTTGTTAACTTAACTATTGCACAATCTTACAAACTCAACAAGATCAAGATGTCCACAGGAAATGTGAAACTGGAGTAACATCTGTGTTTAAATAAAAAATGAATACAAGAACAAACTTAATAACCAACAATGTCTAATAACAAATGATGGGATAATAACCTATTTTAAATAACAAAAAATACTAATTATAAAACAGTAGTAGGGAAAATTAACAGTTCTTTTGCAGAAAGATGAGCATATCTGCTTTTTCTGGAAGGATACAGGATCTTTCAGCGCTTAAGGTGTCTCCAGCTGTGGAGAACACCCTCTCAGATGGGGTGGAGGAAGCCTGCACACAGAGGTAGTTTTCAGCCAGTCAGATAGCAAGGGCAGCGTATCTTGCTTGTTCCACCACCACAGTGTGGCGCTATCCCTGCAGGGGATGGAGGGCAAGCTTTTATAGAGCTGGATTTCCTGATCTACCCTCTGGGCTAAGGAAAGACGGGGCTTTGATTCACAAAGTGACCGCAGCTCGTTGTCTTCCTCCTCGAATAGTTCTTCCAACTTGCGTAACTTGCGTAACTTACGTAACTTGCGTAACTTACGTAAAAAACGTGACGCAAGTCGTGCTCCCCAGAGCCGACGCTCTAGGCTCTGGTGCTGCGGGAATCGAAAAAAGAATCGTTCAGCGAGCTGCCAAACGATGCCATGGAATCGGAAAATACGGAACCGGTTCTGAACAGGAACCGGTTTTCGATTCCCATCCCTAATCCCAAGTCTCCCGTATTTTAGACTATGCAAGGCTGTGTTTTTTTATTGCGAGGGAAAGCGAGTAGGCAATACAATAATTTGTGCACTATGTGTGAATTAGAACTACTTTGATTGTACAGGCACAACAAGACAGAGCGGGGTGTGGGGAGGAGGTTGCTTGTGAAACCTGTGCGTATCGGTTCAAAGCGATGCTCTGTTAAACGAGCCTTCCAGGCGACTGGTTGCTAGAGATGCGCTGATTGGATTAGTCAGAAAAATAAGCGTTTGGGGCGGGGTTGCACTGTAGTCGACCAAAATTCTGGACGATTTTGAAATTCCCCCCGGACATTTTTTAGGTATAATAGCAGGACATGTCTGGGGAAAAGAGCACGTCTGGTCACCCTACCATATCAACAATTTCCTGTTTCAGTGAGTTAGTCCTTGTTGCTATGATGCGTCGTTTCTCAGCAGCTTTGCTCGTTGTGAACCAACCAATCAGCACCCAGCTCATCTAAATATTCATTAGCATATCATAAAAGGAAGAAAACCTGGCAGTTCATTCTGGGGCTTTTAACCAGGCTTGCATTAGGGCTCATAGAACAGCAAAAATGCCATTTTCAGCTCAACCAATGTTACACCCTATTCAGAGACCTTAAGGACCAGCACCAAATACCCTATATAATCATTCTATGACCCGTTTAATAGCAAAGAGATGGCAAATTAACTGCCATCAGATTCAGAGGGCCAAGTATCTAACCTATTCCCACATTGGAAGGGAAAAATGTGTTGTCCCGGGGCCTAGCAAAGCTGTCAGCTGGCCTGGTCAGAAGCATAAACCCCACCATGTGAGTGTATTCAGGCTATACAATGAGGTAAGCTGAGGAGGCGCCACCTGCAGATCCTTAAGCACACGCCTGCTACTTTACATTGACAGGTTGTCACATTTTTGGAACAGCATTGAAAATGGCAGAATTAATCAGGATAACTCTGGGCCAGAAATCCAGGAGAGAGGAAGAGGACCAGCAGGTGGGTCCAGTTTACAGCCAAAACTAAACACATTCTGTTGCAGCTAAACTATAGACAGGCCATTCTTTGAGCATTCCTACTGCTGGTCCGGTCCAAAAAAAAATTATTAAAAATCAGTCTCATTTACTGGTAAGTACAAAATCAATCCTATTCACAACAAACACTTTGCACAAGGATATTCCTACTAGATTCTTCATTCTTAAAAAAGGTATTTTAAACACCTCATCGTTCTGGTAAGTACACTTAACCAGCAGAAATAAATACTGTGATTTAATTTCTCTGATGTCTCATCCTCTCTTCCTGCTTATTATGCTGTGATGGCGGCTGTGACAAAACCAACAGCTGTAACCACGCCAGGGTACGGCTCTCCAGTCCATGTGGTGCTCAGGATGAGTTTACACTATTGTGATTGTCTTCAGAAACGTGACTATGGCACGGTAAAGTGCATTCCAAGCGTTTGGTGTAAGAGAACTGTCTGGCTCCATGAGAAAAAAAGGTAGGGATGTTCCAATCTGAATTTAATATTGGAAATTAGTTTGACGGTAAAAAAAAATAAAAATCTGTATATTTATAAGGCTGCATCTCATTAAATGAGCAAATATAACAGCTTCTATTAGCTTATATGTCAAAATTGTTACCCATTGATTAATAACAAATGGGTCAGTTGTTCTCATACCCATTGTTGCTGGCTATCACTGTCTGTGTTTTATCGCTTGATCAAGCCTTTTATATCATTTTACAGTGTAAGATGATTAGTAAAAGTATACATAATTGGTACTGACATCGCATTGGGCAAAAATCTTTATCATATAAAAATTATAAAGTTGGCTGTGCTGTCCCACAGACTAGCAGCGGTAAGGTCAGAGAGAGACAAGGCTCCAAGTATGAAGAACCCGACATGAAACCCGCAGCAGTTACAGTCAACTCACAACCTACATGCTTTGTCGCAGTGGAGACTAAAGAGGGTTTGTTTTGTTGTTAAAAATAGAGCAATTGCATTTCATTATCAACTTAGCTAAAAATCCCGACATTTCAGTTCATTATCATTAAATCTGTGTTGTTATAACTTGGGTTAAAAGGTCCAGGTTACTTTTGCAAGGGACAGAATGTTAGTTTTGTTAAATCTCAAATGTTAGAAATAGCTTGAGTTTTTTTTATTTTTAGAATAAAGCCTTTTGAAATATTAAGATGCAGACTTGGGGTGTGTGCAAGGCTTTCAACATCATTACTGGATTTAAAGAATCAGCATAGTTAATAGACTTTACCCATTTAAACAACACATAAATTATACATTCAGCCTGATAATGGAAAGTCTAATATATTATTCTCTTTTTTATCTTCATGTTGAGGCTTGTCTTCCTCTAATTCAACATCACATTTTTTTCATAAAAAACCATGAGACTCATCAGAGAAATTAAGTCCTTCCCCTCAGGGGGTGCTGTGTTTTCATCCACTTACTGTGCCAGTTACTTTGACGTCATGGAGACGGCTCCAGTCCTCTTCATGACTATCAACAATCATCTGTCCATCATCATCCTCCACCCTCCATTCAGCATTCAGGTCCAAAACCACCTCTTCCCCTAATGAGTGCATCCCTACTGCAGGGTAAAGGTCATCGGATGCTGGGATGTCAACACGGCCGATCTAAAACGTGTGGAGATGAGACATATTTAGGGACAACTCGTACGGTTTGTAAGTGCAGAAGGAAAGGGAAGTAAAAAAAAAAAAAAAGGACACATACTTCTTCACCGTTCTTTGTAAAAAACACTGTTATCTGTCCATCATCTGAGTCAAATGATATTCCACAGCCGATTCTGTCCCCTCTGCAGCACTTGGCACCAAACTGCTGTCCAACAGTGCTCCCGTTATAGAGCCTGTAGGGAGAACAGATGCATAGGAGAACAGGTGTATAGTAACTAACTACATTTACTTCATTGCAGTACTTACGGTAAGTCATTTTTTTGACAATCTACTGTATACTTTACAGAGTATATTTTGTCATATTACAGACATTAAAATTGTAATTTACTGCTTTACTCAAACATTGTTACTCAATACAAATAATGATTTGACCTGAATGTTTCATGAAAGGAACGAATACATGGAATATGCATGTGAAGAAGAGAGGAAGAACTGCGTTATTCCTGTCCTGGTCCACACTCTTTACTGGTCAGTGGCAATAACACATAGCATTGTTTGCCCAGTTTTTTTGTTTTGTTTCTTTAAATAAGTCCCTTTAAAAACAGAAATGTTAATTTCTTTATTTCTCTAGATGGGTTAAAAAGTTATTTATAGGGATAAATTTAATGCTAAATGTTGTGTTAAAGGTGATAACCCCAATGTAGCTGTAAAACATTGCATTATTTGTGGCAAAGTGGAGTGAAACATTTAGTTTTTTTCTTGGAAGTTATTTTAATACAATGCACTTCAAAAAGGGCAGAAGCTTTTCATTGTAATTTTGCAGAGAATTGGTTTTCTCATGCAGACAGCTGGATGCATGCCATTCTACATATTTTCATACTTAAACCCAAGTAAAGTAGATTTATGTACAAAAATACAATTTTCTTACTTTTATTCTACTACATCTCGTATCACTGACTTTCACTTTTAGCAAAGTAGTTCTATTTCATCCCTACTGACCGCCAGAGGGCGGTGCTGAAAGCACTGAATGTTCCCTTCGGGCATGCGCAGTTCGAGTAATTATACCAACAGAGTCACACCTGTGACACCGGATGACCACTCAGAAGCTATATAGCCTGGTGTCATCCTTTGCTCTGCTCCTTTTTTCTTCTCGCAAGCGGTTCGCTAACTTCCCCGTTGTCTGAAGCCCCTGTATCTTGACCGGAGTTGCGGTTATTCTCCGCCCTCCCAGGGCTGCAACGGGTCGATTCTGAGGAATACAGAAGGTAAGTGAGTTGTTTGCCTGTGATGGTAGCGTCCGCGCCCCCTCTCCCGGCTCACGACTTTAGCTTTTTACCTACAGCTTCGTGCTGTTTTGTTTCGAACTGGTGACGGCAGCGTTTTCGCCCCTACTCCCAGTGTGAATAACTTCACTGCCGAAGTTATATACGGCAAACGTAGTTAGCTTCTTTAGTTTGTTGGTGTTATACCTGGTGACGGCAGCGGTTTTCGCCCCCTCTCCCAGTATATTCCCTACTTTTGCATCCTTTTTTTCACCGGTCTGCGCTGCTATAATTACTGACGGCCGCGGTTTTCGCCCCCTCTCCCAACCAAGTGTGGTCTACTTCGTTAGCCGAAGTTGGAGACGGCTAACGTTGTTAGCCTTTTTTGGTTTGTTTGCAGCCTTCTTCATCGGTCTGCTTAGTTATGAATGGTGACGGCAGCGTTTTCGCCCCCTCTCCCAAAATCAACCTTTTTTGCAGCCTTTTCGTTGGTCTGCTCTCTTAATTGGTGACGGCAGCGTTGTTCGCTCCTACTCCCAACTTAAGTTTCCATACAGCTAACGTTGTTAGCTTTTTTGGTTTATTGGTTTTATACCTGGTGACGGTAGCGGTTCTCGCCCCCTCTCCCAGTATCGGCTGCCTTGTGCTCGCAGCCTCTTTCGTTTCTCTGCTGTAATTGGTGACGGCTGCGTTTGCGCCCCCTCTCCCGATTTTCGATAACTTTCTGTTCTTTAAGCCTTGTCGGCCTTCGACATGGATGGCTCTCACAGCTGCATGGATTGTGGGGCTGCCCTGCAGGCAGAGGATGGCCACGACCTGTGCCCTACCTGCCTTGGACATGAGCACCTTTTGGAGGCGCTGTCTGAGAACCCCTGTATGAACTGCAGCTTTATGCCCCATGCAGTGAGGGTGGCCCGGTTGGCCCAGTTGTGCCCCCAGGAGGGCTCGGACCTTCCGCCCTCTGGGCAGGTGGTTCCCCCCAAGCGTTCTAAGCGCCGTGGAAGAACCACAGCATCTGTGCCCCTCCCCCGGAGGAAGCGGGCCAAACCTGACCAGGGCCTGTCCACAAGGGTGGAGCAGTTGTCAGCAGAGCTGGCAGAGATGAAGTCCTTGTTGCAGACACGGCAATCTGATCCCTCGCTCCCAGTGGTTGGGCTCTCTTCCCCACCAATGCCCGAGCTGGTTGTAGAGGATGACGTTATCTCTCTGGCTGCTTCCGCTTCTCATTTTAGAGATGAGGAGGAGGCAGGGTCCTCTCAAGCCTCTGAGGCTGGTTCATTTTCATCTCAGAGTGCGGTTGGAGAGGCCGGTGACGGTTCCATGCGGGAGGTCATGTCTATGGCCCTGAAGCAGCTGCAGCTGGAACTCCCACAAGGAGAGGCATCCAGCTCCGGCAGTGCCTTTTTCAGACGTGGAAGGGCTCCTACTCCTTTTTCTGTACCTCCGTCAGAGGAGTACTTGAAGGAGTTACACGCCTGTTGGCGGGAACCGAGAGCGCTGTCGCGTCTCTCATCGGATGGTCGTGTATTAGCTGCCATGCATGAGTCGGTGAAGGCCGGCCTGGACCGTATGCCAGCAATTGAACCAGCTGTTGCTTCACTGATTGTGTCACCAGATGAAGCCCTGCGTCCTGATGTTCGGTGCCCGCGGACTCAATGTCGGGTTACAGATGACCTCCTCTGTAAGGCGTACAATGCAGGAGCGCGTGCTGGCCGCCTTGGCAATTCTCTGGCGCACCTCATGTTTGCCCTGTCTGCATCTGTTCAGGACACTGGTGGTGCAAGTGCGGCGGTTGGTTATAGTGACGCAGCGCTGCAGGCCTTCGCGCTGATGACCAGAGAGCTTGGACGGGTCATGTCTTTCCTTGTACAAGCTCGTAGACAGGTCTGGTTGGCACAATCTCCTCTGACTGAAGCATGCCGTAGGACCCTCAGGGGTGTCCCGGTTGTACCAGGGGAGCTGTTTGGATCAGCTGCCTTGGAGGCGCTGGAACGGACTGCTCAGGCACGTCAGACTAGCCAGCAGCTTTCCGGCCTTCGCAGGAGCATACCTGCCTTTCCCCAGCGTTCGGGCCGCCCTGCCACTACCCCCAGCGTTCAGCCACGACCTCAGACTGGTGGCAGACCTATTGGTTCCTATCCCCATGATGTGCGGCAGAGACCGAGGAGGGACTTTCGTGAGCCAGTCTGCCGCCCTGTTAGACAGACCCGGGCCTCAAATCCTGGACGCCCTCCCCCCAGAGCCCCCAGGGGCCGTGGGGATAGAAGATGATGCCACCGGGCCAGCCGTCGGACATTTTTCCCATCAGCAGCTGAATTTCTGGGCTGCTCATGCCGTAGATCCATGGGTGGTTGCCACCTTAACCAATGGCTACAGGCTCCAGTTCCGAAGGCGGCCCCCCCTCTCACACCGGGTCAAGATGACTGTCATCACAGACCCGGTGAAATCTCAGGCACTAGACCAGAAGCTTTCCGCCCTCCTGGGCAAGGGGGCAATCGAGTCTGTAGATCCTCTGCGGCAACCCAGAGGCTACTACTCCACATACTTCCTTGTGGCCAAGAAGACCGGCGGTTTTCGCCCCATTTTAGATCTAAGGGGACTGAATCGGTACCTGAAGGTCCTTCCCTTCCACATGCTCACCATAACAGAGGTCCTTCAGACCATTGTGCCGGGAGATTGGTTTACATCAGTAGATCTGACAGACACCTACTTTCACGTGCCTATTGCGGCAGAACATCGCCGTTGTCTCAGGTTTGCCTATCGGGGGCGCCATTGGCAATTCCGGGTGCTCCCATTCGGGCTCTCCCTTTCCCCGAGGGTGTTTACTCGATGCGTGAAAGCAGCCCTCTCTCCTCTACAGGCCTCCGGAGTCAGGATTCTGCCATACCTGGACGATTGGCTTCTTTGTGCTCCCTCTCAGGTAGCTGCCTCTCGGGATACGTCCCAGCTTCTACTTCATGTGTCACTGTTAGGCCTCAAAGTCAACTTGGCAAAGAGTTGTCTTGTTCCATCTCAGACAACCACCTTTCTTGGGATGCATCTGGACTCTGCTACCATGATGGCCCGTCCATCTGTTCACAGGGTGGACGACATACTCCAGCTTGTCCGTCGATTCAGACTGGGCAGGGAGTTTCCCTACATCATCATCCTGCGAATGCTGGGCAAACTGACATCAGTCACTCGTGTCGTGCCCTTAGGGCTGCTCCTTCTGCGTCCTTTGCAGCGATGGCTCAACAGCTTTCGCCTAGACGCCAGGCTGCACAGGCATCGCAGGCTAATGGTGACCAGGAGCTGCCTCCATGCCCTAGCTCCTTGGCGAGACGGGACCCTTTTGTCCAGTGGTGTTCCAATGGGGCTAGTAGTGTGTCGAAGGGAGGTGGTCACCACGGATGCCAGCCTCATGGGCTGGGGTGCCGTGTGGCAACACAGAGCTGTTCGGGGTCTCTGGGACCCAAGGGAGCGCACCGAACACATAAATGTGCTGGAGCTGCGGGCTGTGCACATGGCCCTCAGGTGCCTTCTGCCCCACCTAGAGGGAAGGCACGTGCTGATTCGGACAGACAACACCTCTGTTGTTTATCATATAAACCACCAAGGTGGCACCAGGTCAGCACGTCTCTTGAAGGTGTCGAGGGATCTCCTGGAATGGGCGTTTCCCCGTCTGTGTACCCTGCGCGCAGCGTATCTGCCAGGACGGCAGAACCAGGTTGCGGACTCTCTATCCCGCCAGGCACCTGCTCCGGGAGAGTGGTCTCTTCACCGCGACGTAGTGCGCATAATCTGGAACCTCTTTGGGCAGGCAGAGGGAGATCTGTTCGCCACAGAGGAGTCGACCCATTGCCCCCTATGGTATTCCCTAACCGGGATGGCGGGCGCACTGGGCCAGGATGCACTGGCTCATCCATGGCCGCAGGTTCTCCTGTATGCCTTTCCACCCCTCTCACTGATTTGGCCGACTCTACGGAGGGTTCTCGAGCAGGGCCACAGAGTGTTGCTGGTAGCTCCGTTCTGGCCAGTGCGGCCGTGGTTCCCGCTGCTTTGGAGTCTGTGTCACGGTACTCCATGGCGTCTTCCAGCAAGGAGGGATCTGCTGTCTCAGTTGGGGGGACAGATATGGCACCCCAACCCTCAACGTCTCCAGCTGTGGGCATGGCCCCTGGGAGGCTGACTGGGTGTTCAGACACCGTGAGACACACCGTATTGAGTGCTAGGGCTTCCTCCACTCGGCTGCAGTATGCTAACAGATGGCGCCTCTTTTCTCAGTGGTGCTCTGCCCACAATGAGAACCCAGTTTCCTGCTTGGTGCCCACTATTTTGGAGTTCCTCCAGTCTCTCCTTGATAAGGGCCGCTCTCCTTCGACCCTTAAAGTGTATGTTGCAGCAAATTCATGTCTTCACCGAACTGTTGACAACCGTACAGTGGGGCGCCATGAACTGGTTTCACTTTTTCTGCGTGGTGCTCGTAGGTTGTGCCAGCAGCCAGCCCCACGAGCCCCAGATTGGGATCTGCCGTTGGTTCTCACAGCTCTGTGCCACCCTCCATTCGAGCCTTTGGCACAAGCAGAACTCAAGTGGCTTTCCTGCAAGACTGCTTTCCTGATGGCTATCGTCTCAGCTAAGAGGGTCAGCGAGCTGCATGCTCTTTCTGTCAGCCCTAGGTGTATCAGGTGGAATCCAGATGGCTCTGGTGTTACCCTGTGGCCTAATACTGCGTTTGTGCCTAAGGTGTTGTCTCCTTTTCACCGTAACCAGCCATTGCGGCTGGCTCGGTTTCAGCCTCAATCTGGTACAACTGAGAATGAGTCTGAGTTGTGCCCAGTAAGAGCATTGGAGGCATACATTGCAGCCACCGCCAATCTGAGACGCTCGGACCAGCTTTTCCTATGCTATGGGGGTCCAAGGTTAGGCTGTCCTCTTTCTAAACAGCGTCTGTCCCATTGGATTGTGAGTGTCATCTGCCACGCCTACGCTGCAGGTCACTGCTCCCTGCCAGTCGGTGTGAGAGCACATTCCACCAGGAGCGTCACCGCTTCCTGGGCTGCTTTGAGAGGGGTTCCGCTGGAAGCTATATGTGCTGCTGCTTCATGGGCTTCCCCAACCACCTTCACCAGGTTCTACAGTGTCAATGTGGCTGCCCCTCATCCCCTGGGTCAGGTCCTTTTACAAGGTTCTGCTGGGCCTCCTCTGTGAGGTATGTGCTCAGGATTCCTTGTGACATCGTTGGCATTAGTCATTCAGTGCTTTCAGCACCGCCCTCTGGCGGTCAGTAGGGATGAAATAGAACGAAAGTTACGTTTGTAACTACGGTTCTATGAATCCCGGATGACCGCCAGAGCTTCTCTGTCACTCAGAATCCTTGCTTTTGCGAGAAGATTCTGTAGGAGCAGAGCAAAGGATGACACCAGGCTATATAGCTTCTGAGTGGTCATCCGGTGTCACAGGTGTGACTCTGTTGGTATAATTACTCGAACTGCGCATGCCCGAAGGGAACATTCAGTGCTTTCAGCACCGCCCTCTGGCGGTCATCCGGGATTCATAGAACCGTAGTTACATACGTAACTTTCGTTTTTTTGGTTTAGGTATTTCTACTTTTACTTTTTGTTTTTGAGTAGTTTATACACCTATGTAGGACAGGTTAATGTATTAATCTGACAGGTCCTTTTCCTAAAATAGAGCAGTAAATGTGTGCAGAATAAATGCCCCTTGAGTCAACCACATAAAAAAAGCATACCTCAAAGTATTTCATTTCGATTTAATGTAAAAGACCAACAAAAACTGATGGATGACTGAAGGGAAAGAAAAAAGGGACATTTTTGCTCATTCTTAATGGGAAATATCTCAAGCTCAGTCAAGTTGAACATAAGTTTTCAAGTCAGATATGTAATATCTGCAGCCTTGGATGCTTTTATAGCCACTCTCCCACAAAGGCCCAGATTTGTGGAGTGAATGACTGAGTTGTTCAGTCAACAGGTTCTCACACCTGAGCTGTGAATCTTTGCAGCTAGTGTTACCATGAACCCTTGGCTGCTGCTCTAATTCAAGCTCTCTGTGTTTATTGGTTGGTTTAGCAAGCGGGTCATATCCTGGTGACTTATAAACTGTTCTATACCATTACCATTTTTAAATGACTCAGCAGAGCTTAGCGAGATGTTCAAAGCTGGGTATCATTTTAAAACTTCACCCTCATTTTAAAAATGTCCACAACTTCCTCCCTGACTTGTCTGCAGTTTTTTTTTTTTCTTGGTCTTCAATGATGCTGCTTACTTACTAATACCCTTCAAAAAACCTCTAAGGCCTTCAGCCAACATCTGGATTGGATAATAAGCCAATTCAAATACTAATATTAAGCTCTAATTAGGCGACGTCTACAGGTATTTGGTTGGACTGGATTTAATTTATGGCTAAACAGGGATGAATCTCGATGAGCACTGCATTGAAGATTTTTTTACTTCTAAAAAAATTATACACATTTTAAAGATTAAAAAGATAATCATGACATACTTGCCATCATCAGCATGGAAGGCTACAGAGTGTGGGAGCCAGCCAGGCTGATGTTCCAGTTTGTGGGATGGAGGAACCAAACCGACAGCGATCATCCCCCTCACTCCTGTATCATTGACGGTCACCTAGAAACAGAAATTAAACACCAATATTACAAGATGAACACATGCTGAGATAAAATGCTCTCTATCCGATATATTGAGCCACACATAGGAATGTTAAAAAAAAGAGAAGCTTATAATAACATATTTATCAAACCATCGCAGGGAGAGAGCCCTCACCTCTAGTTTTTATAGGAAAATTGATCAAATCCCTTGATTACATTTCCATGGAGCGTCCCTAAAGAAAAACCCAAAACAATCTGAATAATGTTCAACGTGAAAGAATGAAGGCTGGCTTTTACAGTTGCCGTCATAAATACTGACCACATGAGCTCATCCCGAGGGAGCCCTTCAAGCATTTACAGTTCAATTCATGGAGACGAGGAAGAGGAAACCTTTCAGTTCTTTCCCATGACCTCATTTCACCACTGGTTCCAAGGAAGCTAAGGTTTCCCAGTAACATGTTGTTAAACCTCACAATATCTACAATCAGATCTACAATCAGCTCACACCTATCATTTCCTGACATTTTTGTTGAGTTTTCTGAGTCCTGGGGCACAGCTCCTCTACAGCTGAGTCACAGGAATGGACCGCCTGTAGGTTTCAGGGGTGAAACACATCAGACCATCTAGGATGTAATTGGAAGGCAGGTTTGAGCATGGCTAGCTCAGAAACACTCAGATGTCTGTCAAGTATACTATCTATATTAGAAAGAAATGCACTGAGAAACCACAATGATGACTCAGATAACTGAGTCATAAGCACCCAAAGGTCAACAATTACAGCTCCAGTTAATCTTAACATCTCTATGCTGCAACTATAACCTCAGCATTTCTGAGGTTATAGTTGTCTGATTCCAAATCTGATTCCATTGGCAAACCATCTTATTGATCTACTCAAATTAAGGATTAAAACTTTTTATTTATTTCTTATTTCGTTTTGCAAGACAACTAGTGCATTTATACTTGGACGATGACAAATTTATATTTTGGACACATTTCTTACCACTGATAAGCTGATTATAAAAGAATTAAGATGGAAAATGTTTGAGTTTATTGAGAAACTACACAAAGTAAAAATTATGCATTAAGCTTTAAAGGTACGTGCACATAACTAACATATTGAGTCAACTTTCACAAACTATTTTAGCATAGAAATGCAAGGCTAAGAGCAGGAAGGATCTCCTGCAGCAATCTAAGTTGATGCTGGCGATCAACAGCTGACTGCAGCCTTCATTACCACAAACAATGAATAAGAACATTTTTTTTCCATCATGAACCACAGTCTTGCTTTGCTCTCTGGTGTACCACAGAAACAGACCCATCCTTTCAAATGAAATGCCTTTTTTCAGATGCTGTAGGGAAGAGGGATTTCCAAATCCAGTTTGATGTTTGTATGGGACTTTTGTCCAGTTAGAATACCAAGTTGTGCCCGAGATTTAAGCATCAATTGATACTGAAGTTGAGGAATTTGTAGGTATGACTTCTGTTTCAATGTCCCACTGACTTAGAGCATTTAAGTTAGTGCTGCCGTGAAAGAGCAACGCCTCTGATGGCAGCAAGGTCCCTCCCTTAAACGGGCTGTACCGAAACTGAATTTCCCTTTGAGATAAAGTATTCTGGAATTGAATTTAATGTATCTATGCCACAAAACAAAACAGTGCCAAAGCCTACTGCTGCCACCACCATGCTCAACTGCTAGTAAGGTGTTCTTAAATCTGTGAATACCTTTGTGCTACGAGTAAAGCATTAAACATTATAAGCATTAAGTTTGAGGAGGTGCCATGAAAGCAACAACTTTGAAGGGATTCTACTAGGGCTGCAACAACGAATCGATAAAAATCGACTTTTAAAAGCGTTGGCAACGAATTTAATCATCGATTAGTTGTGTCGCGCGATTAATGCGTCATCCGCCGCCGCCGTCATCCCGGGGAAGAAAAAAAAATATGGCGGAGCGAGTCAGCGCCGCAGTTGCAGTGTTGCCAACTCAGCGACTTTTCAGACCCCTCCAGCGACTATTTTTTTAAAAAGCGACTAGCGACAAATCTGGCGACTTTTTACGGTGTCACTGGCGGCTTTTGGACACTCTTACGTGAAAGCATGTATCGTTCCTACTCTTGTCCTCCAGCGGCAGCTGCTGCCGTGGGGCGCCTCCCCCATCCCAACGCCTTTCTCCCTCTCCCACAAGAATCCCTCTCAGCGCTGCAGTCCGAGCCGCAGGATTTTAGTGAGGAGTTTACCCTCAGCGTCCAGACTGCAAATGAAGCGCGCGTGCCCCGGGATTGACGGCGCAAATTGATCACAATAATTAAAATAGCCTTTGTAAAGTGAAAAAAGTCGTAACATGCAACTTTTGTAAAGACAAATAAACATGGCACGGAAGCACCACTGTTATGACGCAGCACCTGAAAAGAAAACATGTTGGAGCCTTCGATGGCAGTGAAGAGAGCTGATCAGCAGGATGAGTAACCATGTTTGTTTCATTTTAAAGTGGGGAAACGTAACGTTAGTTTCTCAGGTAGCTCATCTGATGCTTTCCTTAGCTTGTTAGTAGGTTACAGACAGTGATAAGGTTGGCTACTTATTTTACTTTTAATTTCATTTGAATTAGCTTAAGCAGCGTTTATATTTTCTTTATAAATAAATTAACTTGCAAATTATGAGGGCAAGGCTTTTAAAGTTTAAATCTTCTGGCAAAGATAAAGTAAAGAAGATCCTGCAATTTATGGAAGTAAAGCAGAATAAAATCCAGCAAGATCAGTAATATGTCAATTAATTATCTGCCACATTCCCATGTAAATATCTGTCTTTGGAGGATGTGTTTTTTAGCACCCCTACTTCTCTCATTTTTATTCCAAATACAATTTATAATTTGAATCACAGGGCTATTTTTATCTCTATGGTTCAGTATTTTCTCAAGTAGCAACTTTAACTGCTATACTTTCCTGTCTTAAAAGGCAGAACTCTTCTAGTCTAAAAAAACTCATTTGTTGAAATGGGGGGGGCCTATTGTTTGAACCCCTTAGGGGCTTTAAAAAACAAAAATGTCTCTTTTTGCGCTTTATGAAACAAAGTAGCCTATATTTTGTGGATGTACAGCTACATTTCTCATGTAAGTTTGCGTAGTTTTAAAACAAACATTTAATTTTTCATATAGCACCAGTACAGTTAATGAGCAACCTGTACTTGTGTGCTTGTTTGTTCTGTCTAAAATGTTTATTTTGGAATAAAGAGGTTAATATAAAAAAAATATTTTGTGTCCGATTCATCGATTAATCGAAAAAATAATCGGCCGATTCATCGATTTTCAAAATAATCGTTAGTTGCAGCCCTAGATTCTACCAGATCTGGAAAGATATTTGGTCTAAAGAGGCACAAAGCCATAGATTAGCGGTTTTAAACTTAAATCCTCTAGGGCCAATGTCCAGCAACGTGTAGGCTTGTCGCTTGCATTCAACACGTAATGCTAAATGGCACCACTAGCATGCAATCAAGTTCTAAAGAGCTAATGTTAGAGTGAAGTTTGTTGAAGCACAGTCCCATCAGTGGCCTAAATTAACCACAAAAGCCATACCATAAGCAGACTCTGTAAAACTAAAAATAAATCTGATCATGGTTACTTAGTTCAACACAGAGGCAGAAGAGAAATGTGCAACTGTAACTGCCACAAATTCTCTTTGACCAAACAGAGAAATAAATAAGGATCTTGTCTGAAAGGTCTTCAATGGGATAAATTACCAGAAGTGTAAGGTTTGTAGAGCAGCTTGGGAAGGAACAACACAACTGTAGAACTAACTCCTTTCGATGAGTTATTAGAAACTTGTAGAGACAAAGTAGAGATAACTGATTAAATTCAAAGAACGTATATCAGTACAACCTCCTCACACCAACTCTTAGACACGGTGAAGGAGGAATGGTAGCTTGCTTTAAGAAAACAAAAAACCTGCGAATCATCATTAACATTTTAACTTTCTAACTATGGTACAGGTGTGAAGACTTATGTTTTTTGCAGTGATAGGAAAAGGGCATCCTTTAGTCACTGAGTGCACCGTGAACTTCTCTTAGCAAATTATTCTAGACTCCATCTGTGCAACAGCAGAGGACAGCTGAAAACAGATCAAGCAACGGAAACCAAATACAGCAGCAAACCTACAGCAGGATGGCTGAAAAGAAGAAAGCAAAGCTGGAAAAAGAACCTAATAAAAGCAGGAATCCCAAATTAACTAGAATTAGTAGCAGGACAATAAACATTAAAAAAGAAAAGGACATCCCTTTAACCCTATGCTTTATTTTTCACATCCACAACATAACCTGGTTTACTTTCCATTATCTCTGCAGCATCAAGCAAGTTCTTCCCTCTAACATTTGCCAAACTGCTTCAGAGTCCACTCACCCCTCCGCTTGAAAATTTCAACTCCCCTCCCTTCCCCCAGAAAACCTCCATAAACTGCTAGTACAGCAAAGAGCAGCAACATCAGCCCACATGTAGACGTGGAAAACACAGCAATTTCCAGCATTCTCAATGCCTCTTCATCGTCAGGGTGACAGCGACTTCTTGCCAATAGTTATGAACAATGTGTTGACAGTTGTGATATTCATGAGCCAAATCGCAAGATGTCTATAGAGTTTAAACCTCCATCAGAAGGAGCCATTGCTGTTTCACCGTGTTTTTTTTTTTTTACAAGTGGAACTGTTGGCATTGTTACAAATTTTCCTAGATGTGATAAACATGTGCATTTTCATCCCCCATGCAGGCATTTTAGTTATGGCTGCTGGGGGTATGGCCTAATTGTAAGTTTATCTTTGTTTGATAGACAATGACAGAGTGGCATCATTTCTATTTCTTTCCTTTCTTGATGCATGTACCAAGTAAAATTAAAACATTTCATTATAACCTCATAAAACTTTAAAACTCTAACTCTAACTTTTCTTTCACACTAAAACTGCCGCTTCACATTAATGGAAATATGAATCCTTTTGTGGAAAAAGTATTTGAAACAACAGGAGTTTCAGTGTGAACTAAACAGCCGTAGAATAATAGGAAACCATGAGTTCTTACTTCAAAATAGCGTCTCTTTTTGGAAAGAGGTCTTGCAGCCACAAAACAGCCAACTTCATCTGAATCCCCCTGATACCTAAAGATCCAACAGAACGCAGACACGGTTATGATTTAAGCCAAACCCATACAGATTGCTCACTTTCAAGCTTTGCTCCTCAGCATTACCTGAGTATTTCACCATCTCTTAACATGTTCCTCCACCGATCCCGATAACGCACGGCTCGAACTTCACGAATTTCTCGAATTCGTCTCCTCCAGTTCAAAAAGCGATAATGAAGGTTTATGTCGTCCATGTCTGAAAATCATCCCCAGCCTGAAAACGGAAAAAAAAAGACACAGGACACAATCTGGTAAGGTTCAAAAAAGACATACGGATGAGGATGGTGATACAATAAGGTTTTGTTTTGTTTAACATTTCATTTAATTTACATTAAGTGCAATGTTCAGAACTGATTACTTCATGTATCCTACTTTATAATGCAAGGGAGATTTTTCCACATGAGACCACACTCCTTCCTAAAAGGCAGCTAAGGATTTTGACCACAACATGAACACCACTGTTGCTTGACAACAGCGAGGTTATGGATTTCACGCTAAGGCCAAACCCTTCCCTTTGGAGCCTGAGTTTTTCCATTCACATTTAATCCCATTTTCCACAGACATGTGCAAGCCTGGACATAGACCTGACTGCCGATGGGCAGAAACACGAGAGTTGAACCGTTTTAACCCTAAGATTGGCACATTTTTTCCCTCCGCTGCCCTGCATCCTAAGTAAGACACCCATTAAAAAATAATTTGTTGTTCTATAATAAAGGAGTCTCCTGAATAATGTAGTATTAAAAAAAAATCTATGATCATTGTATTTTATCTGAGTGTAAAGCATTCAACCAAGTGCAAGTTAGATTTATACATCTATAATTACACAGCTGTCGGTATAAACTCAGCTTTTCAATATTCCCGTTTGCAGGTTTGTAAATCCCTACAGAGCATCTATAGCAGCATCCCCAGACTAGGGATGCACTGATCTGATACCTGGATATCGGATAAATTCACCCTTTCAGTCCATGTATTTCTTCTTTTATTTATATTACCTCTTCAAATATTTTTTAAGTATAGTTTACATGGAAGTATTATTTATTTCTGCTGCTAATGTACACTTTAGTTGTTAAATAAAGAATATTAAGTGTATTTATATTTGCATCAACTTACTATCGTTTGTTAATGTTTGTGTCGAACCTGAAGACTTTACTCACACTCCTAGGTATACGGCTCATTCATCCAGAGTAGTATTGGATCTTTAAAGAGTATATGCTAACACAGTAAGCCCAGGTATCGGATTGGATTGGAAAAACCTAGATTGGTGCATCAGATGTCAGCTTTATCAACCAGACAGTCTGTATAGGGAGGGGAAAAAATGTTATAGTCAATAAATATTTACCAACATTTTGGTAAATCCAATTAACAGCTTTTGAAAACCCTGAAAAAAGTATTTTTTTTAAATAATTTCTTCCTTTTTTATCCCTGTTGGCTCCATAAGAGCATTGATAAATACAAAAATAAATAGATAACATTTGATTTAATGAAGGTACAACTTTCAGTTTAGAGATAAAGTTAACATTATGGGTTCCTAAAGAAGCTTATTTAAGCAAACATCACAGTTTATTAAAATATTTGCTGTCTTAATTGCAGAATTTCAAAATTATTAATAGAAACAGAATGGTAAAATGAAATAAAATTTCTAGAGTCATTAAATTGAGATTTTAAGCCATCAAACTGACATTTATTCTGAACACTTTTTATCAAAACAAATTTGCGAGGACTAAATATAAGTAATCATATCTATTGTGATTTTGGGTCAAAGTTTTTCACAGGTTTGAATTCAGAACTGAGAGACACATCTGAACTTTTGAAATAATAAAGCCATCTTAATTTCTGCCCTGCATGCAGTGTTTTACAAAACTTTTGATGGCCCCCCCTGCCCAGCTATTTGTAGGGGATAACAAGACCATTACTGCACATCACTATGAAGCATGGAGGAGGCAGCATCATGTTCTGGGAAAGCTTTTCCCAAAGGGTGAGGAAACCTGGTTGATGTTGAATGGAAATTGGAGGAACATATAGGGCAAACTTAGAAGAAAACTTATAAATCATAGGTTTAAAAACCTCTGAGCAAGGAAAAGACTCCAGCTGCAGCAGGATGTGTGATGTGTGCTATACGCACCAATTAAAGTATAGAACTAAATCCAATACATTACCAAAATGAGCTATTAGAAAAGAGGAAAATGTCTTATTTTCAGATTTTCTCCCTCCTTTTTGATTACGTAGGATCATAAATACAGCAAAATGTTGCTTTAGAGTTATTTTTAAACAGGTCTGTAAACAAAAAATCCCTGCATTACTTTGTTTCACCTCACAATTGGTGCCTTGTTTCTATTCCATAAAACTGAAGTTTCATGGCTGTGAGATGATAAAAATTTTTTTCAAAGATTAATGAGATGTAAAGTTACTGCAGTGATCCCTTAATACAATAGATTATTTGTAAATAAATGTAAAAAATAGATGTTTATAACTTAACTCTTTTGGAAATGTGGCTGACATACATGATCGTCCGGTGTCCTCAAATTAATTTGAATTATCGACCTTGCTAATTTATATTTTAAGTCTTTCGGCACCAAGTGATTCAACAGTAATTACCTGCCCGCTAATGTAATCTTATTTACCTAAAAAAGCTAATAAAATGGTATGTTGCTAACCAAGAGAAACGATGGATTACAGAACAACGATGGGTCATTTGTCATTAAACTGACGATTAGAGCAAGTTAAAAGTGACTAGATATCACGATTTAATAATATATCCGGGGTGTTTTTTTTATTTATTTAAATGTCTCAAGCACTACTTTTTCGGATAGAATTTAAACACGTCCTACAAACCATTAATTACGAGCCGCCCATGAACGCAGCCTCGTAAAGTACACGCAGGACTGTTGGCCGGCTAGCTGCCTTCAGCGTTCCAACATTAACACGCCGTGCGGCTAATTCTGAAGCGAAAACTACAAATTACCCCACGTCAGACCGACACCGTTAAACGGTTTTAAGTCTTACGGTGGTTCCTTACTGTTTTATAACTTGTAACACGTCGTCCTTCAGGTTTTTCTTCCTAATTTCAGGAGGTGAAGTCTGTCACTTTATGTCCAACCTGTTCTCTACCGGAAGTCCCGCCCACCTCACCAATCAAATGACAGGAAATCTTAACCCACGCGCAGCCATTGGGGTTTTATACGTTCATGTTTGTATTTTTTTTTTATTTAATATTTTCTCAGAATATTTTTTTTATTTTATTCTGCCTGATTGTGTTTCCTTTTAATGTAAAGTTTTTAATGTGTAGAAAAATTTTTATGGCTCTCTACCTTTAGGAAGATAACAATCACATTTGCAAAGTCAGAGTTGTCACAGTCTGTATGAACAAGCATTACTGTAGTTCTGTGACTCAGGCAGTGGAATTTACAGACTGGGGCTTTCTGTGCTTGGCTGATAATGTCTTAGTCACATGGTGTTTAGTGACACACTGTATAAGTAATTTCCTCAAAAAGTCCTAACAAATTTCGAATTTCCCCACACATTTTAAACTGTAGTAAATTGTATCTGAATGACAAAAATGATTGTTACTTTTATTAATGGAATTTTAACTCAGCTGATAAATATGAAAGTCTTACGCCACTACAATCTGAAGCCATTTATTCTATTGCTGTGTGATATATTAACCATTGGTGGCACCTGGGCTATAATATCTGCTATTCTCAGGATTTATTTTTATAAACTATCTATGAGGAAAATATAAAACAATAAACCAGTAGAAACTCCCATTTTGTATCCATGTTTTACTTCAACCTTTAACAATGAAAGTGTACAATACAAATTTCACAAGGTTTCCTACATTTTTATGGATGGTGGAATATTTTAAAGAAACTGCCTAAAGGTAAATAATTAGTTTATTGACAAACTTATGGATGTTTTACACATTTTAGGTTGATGAAAAATTTTTAGGTTTCCATCCCTAAATTTTGACTTCAGGATGCTTTTTTGTTTATTTTCCCTTATTCATAGCTTAAAATGCACACTTTTGATTAAAACTGGAATACATAACTGCATAAGTGCAGCCGATCATACAGTTCCAGTTTGTGTAAAATGTTATTTTTCATTCGCTTTTTATCCTGATTGAAGAAAACAGCAAACTATACTTGTTTTTAAAGTCTGATAACCAAACACTAATTCATTTATTAAATGGGTAGACCGGGTTCTGGCTCTCTGAACTGGTCTATCATATTTAACCATCTTCTCCATAGATAAATTAGTCCCCAGATAACTCAGAACAATGGAGCAGCAAACACTGCCATTACCTCTGATTTATGTCAGTGATGAAAACACCACAGATATGCATGATGACGGACAACAAATGGGTTGAATGTGTGCGAGTCTTCGTGTGTGTGTCATGTCAATCTAGGGGTGTGCTTAACTGGGTGGAAATGAGAGGGAAAGCTAACATTCTTCATCATGTACCCTCCCATATACCTTTCCTCTGTGCTTGAGGCTCTTAAAAAAGGTGCTGCCAGTAGCATCTGACTGCCTTATCATTACTGTCTTGGAAGGACGAAATCATCCCCACCTATCTTAGATAGATAGATTGCCGTCTGAGGAGTTCTTTTCGGAGACAAAAGAAACCTTCTAGAAAACATTTCAATTAACCTCTATTAAGAATTTGGATGACAGCTTCATGGGAATCCTTGAAATCAAGATGTTCCTGTATGTAAACCTTTTGATGCTGCTCTTCCAGGAGGTTGCTTTATCAAGCATCCTGACCACCCCATCCAGAGGATGTCCCACCTGCACAGGAAAGCCTGCTGATGTGAAAGCGGCCACTTTGGCTCCTGGAGAGCCATGTGGCATCTACACTTTGAGCTGTGCTCCTGGTCTGCGCTGCAAAGCTTCAAAGGAGGAGCTGAGGCCCCTACGTGCCCTGCTGGAGGGCAGAGGAGTCTGCAGAAATATTAGCAGCAATATCAGGAGCACCACTGCGGCTGCACAGGGTAAGATATATGAAACTGATCTATGAATGATTTTCCCCGCTTAATCTGTTAACTGGGCAGGTGAAATGGAAAGCTGAGGGAAATGCACTGGCTGATAATCATAATCTGCAGCGGTCACTGTTTAGAATTATGTATATCATTGTATGTTAAATGGTATTTTACTAGAGTCCAACATTTCTGCCACATCAGCAGTAGTGAAATTATTGACACAAAGTGTATCATGGCAATTGAGGGCGAATTGAACTTTTAATCACTTTCTAAATGATGCATCATTTATCTAGCTAATTTCTATTTGTCTGCTGAAAGGTAAACAGGGTGCAAAAGCTTCCACAATGTCTTTCTATGAAAATATGTTTTAAAAATCTGTCAAACCTACATTATAAGTAAATGTTGTCTTTTGTATTTTCCATTGCTGTTCTCAGAATTGGCACCAACTGAGGACCCCATTGAGGTAAGAATGATCTAAATCTGTTTCAGCAGGCTGTATTATATGAATCCTATGCTGCTAACATTGCTTTCTACATGTATCTTTCTCATCCTGCAGGCTCCTTGTCGTAAACTGCTAACGGAAGTCATCAAAAGTCTTGATAGCCATTTAATTAAGTCCCCTCATGATATCTACATACCTAACTGTGAAAAAAATGGTTTTTACAAAAAGAAGCAGGTAGGTTTACAAAAAAACACAATCTGCGAGAAATCCAAGATTCCTTTCACATATTTAGACTAACTATAATTATACTATTATATACTATTATTTCATGATCTTTCTCTTCTTCCAGTTGTTCATATATCTTAAATTAAATAGAAATCTTTTTTGTCAAAATTTTTTACTTCATTGGAAAAACAGATCTTACCATAGGGTCTATGCCACCTAGAAATTCAATATTTTTTATCTTTAGTTTTCTTTTAAAATGATCTTAACCACCAAAACAGCCATTTACTCTGTTTATCATATAGAAAAATTAGGATCTGATAACATGGAACATAATTATGGAAGAATGCTCACTCTAAAGCTGCAAATTTTAAATAATATTCATAACCCTAACCCCTAAATGTCTAATTTTTATTACTATTGCTTGTAGAACCTTGATCTCTAAACAATACCTGGGCTTTCTTTAAAAACCTCCTGAACCGAGGAAAATAAATGCTCAAAATATTTTCTCTCTAAAATTTCAAAACACAGATTAAGTGTGCCATGTATTTTCACAAAACCCAGTCTTTTTAGCTATGATCACTGCATGAAAACAAAGGCTGGGTTTATTTTGCATCAGTCGTGATGCAAACCCCCCCCCAACCCCCCCCCCCCCCCAAACCCCCCCCCCCCCACCCCCCACCCCCCCACCCCCACCCCCAAACACTCACTGTTAGATTTTTTAGAATATTTTTTTTTTTTACTGACAAATATGTCTTGTAGGGAGCTTTAAATTGTATAAATTGAGTCCTTTATTAAGGAGATTTTGATTTATCTTCTTATTTGTGTTGGTTTACTCCTTGTGTCCAGTGCTGGTCGTCTCAGAGCAGGCAGCGTGGAAAGTGTTGGTGTGTGGATCAGAATGGCCTCCCTGTCCCTAAGAAGACCAAATCACAAGGAAGCATTATTTGCTAAGGAGCTTTAAAGAAGACAGATGAAGGAACTTTTTTCCCAAATGAATTGAACATACTTTTTCATGTGTTGCATATTCCATCAGATGGAAACAGATTTTTCTCCCTGAGGGGCTGTTTCACAGAAAAGTCTAACTTTGTGTCCTTACGCCCTCTACTGACTGTGCTGATTTACTTCTTTCACTTTCGCCTGTTATTTGAAACATACATTCAGGGGATATCTGATTGCAACTAATATAAATGAAAATAAAAAACATTAACAGCAAAGCATGTCAATTATGAACTCAGTAACAGTTTAGACTTTTTTTTTTTTTAAACAAATGACCCAAAAATCTAAACACCTTCTTTCATATCATATCAAAACTTTTAGGAATGTTAATTTATTGTTCTTTAAAAAAAAAAACTATCTATCAGTGATACGTTCATGATTCATTTTTTATTATGTCTGTTTGGTGTTTTATGTGTTTAGGTTTTATCATATCTATATATTTCTAAGTGTGTTCCTTATTCTTTTAAACCACATTTATTGTATTATTGAACCATATTTATGTATCTGTATATAGTTCTATTTATGTTTATATTAATCATTATAATCTCCTTAACTATAAAAGTGAAAACTAACACTTATTTGAGGGAACTTGAGAACCTTGACTGCTTAATTTATAAAATTTGAGGGCTTCTAATGTTGTTTAAGACTGATCTTTAAGACAGTATTACAAATTTGTTTTATGTATTTGTTTAATTTGTAATAATAAAATATTGTTAAAAAAATGGGTTTCTCTTTTCTTTTAATATTAGCAATAGTCACCTGATCAAAGCCACATACCCATAATCTCTACATCTGATTGGCATGTATAAATTAGGCTTAATGTGTTTCCCATAACATTATGAGTTCCTGCAATAAAAGTGACCATAATTTTCCTTTAACGTTGTCTTATTCATGTGGTAAAGTGTATTATTGATGTTTTTTTTAAGGAAGAATCCAAAGAGTATGTAATAACATCAGTGGCCACAAAATAATTTAAATGGCGCACATTCACGAGATAAATGCACCGATATAATCTAGTTAATGTTTAATTACATTGATTGCACTATAATACCTTGGCTGAGCTCTGCTCTTGTTTCATTCTCAGTACAGAGCCACTGCTGCTGCTGCAGTGGCTCCACAGCCGCACTTCTACCTACTTTACATACACACAGGACTCCACAGCAGCCACAGCAAACCTGCTCCCACACACCGAGGACCGGACAACCTGAGACAAAGAGACATGTCTTCTCCCGGTGCCGCCTCCTCATCCATTCCTGCGGGACCCCTGAAGCCTAAAAGGAAGACCAAGAAGAAACACTTTGTGCAGCAGAAGGTGAAGGTCTTCAGAGCCAGTGACCCGGTGCTGAGCGTCTTGATGTGGGGAGTCAATCACTCGGTATGGAAAACAAACACACTTAGGGTGGATCAGGGAAGTTTTTATTTGGAGCAGGGATTCTCATTAACATTTCACCCATTGAACATGCGCAGATTAATGACTTGAACCAAGTGCCTGTACCTGTCATGCTTCTCCCAGACGACTTCAAAGCCAGCACGAAGATCAAAGTGATCAACCACTGCTTCAACAAGTAATGTGCTCTATCTGCTCTCTCTTTGTGGGAATATTCACCCTGCAGACTGTAAAGATGAACACATTCCTGCAGCTCATTTATCAGAAAGGGCAGAACCTTCAGAGAATAGATGTTATTAACTACCAAATGTATATCTCATGTGGCAACAGTGACAGCATTGTGGTAAAGTTAAATTATGTTATATGTGTTGATATTTTTTTTTTAAGGGAACTCTTTTAATATGAAACTTTATGACTGTTAAATGAGGGAATTTTAGATAATTAAAGCAGTTTCTAAAAGTTGCTGTATGGAAAATGTCTCCACTAAAGATTAGTTTTCAAACCGTTTGTTGAAAAACGACTGGCCTTTTAATAATCTCTTAATCCATTCAGGAATCCAGGCCTTTCATATACCAGTAGCACAGATGGAGTGGAGAGAACCATATGTTTCTCAAGACTTTACTGCAGTGATGTCCAGTTATTTTTTTTTTTTATTTGACTTATTACAGCAACAATTAAAAAATGGCGAGAAAAGCATGACAACAGCATGATGCTGCCACCACCATGCCTATTAGTTGGTAATGCTCTATATATAGAAGGTTAACCAAGAAAAAAATATAGCCAAACCATTTTCCTCCAGCTTTTTTGGTTAATTGGGCTCATGGCAAACTTAAAACATAAGTTTCCTTTAACAATTTCAACTCAGACTACTTTTTGTGTTTCTGTGTTTCATGTCAGGATTTATAAAATGGATCAGCCTGAGTTGTGTGCTCTGGTTCTTATCTCCAGAGTCATCCCTCTGCTTTGTTCTGTTGCTGCTTACTTTTGTTCGTAGTTATTATTATGCAAACAGTTTCTGTTTACACCCTTTGTGCTCTTGTTTTCGTACAGTGCCTTGGAAAAGTATTCCACCCCCTTGAACTTTTTGACCTTTTGCCACATTTCAGGCGTCAAACATAAAGACATGAAATTTAATTATTTGTGAAGAATGGACAAGTGGGAAAAAATCCTGAAGTGGAACGAAATGTATTGCTTGGAGTATGTTCAGTACTATTCAGTCGAGAGACTAAAATTTTTGCATATTCTTCCTTGAAAAACAGCTGGAGCTCAGTGAGGTTGGATGGGGAGCGTGTGTAAACAGCAGTTTTCAATTCCCTCCAAAGATTCTTTATTAGATTTAGGTCTGGACTTCGACTTGACCATTCTAACATCTGAATATGTTTATTTGTGAATCATTTCATTGTGGATTTTGCTTTATATTTTGGATCATCGTCTTGTTGGAAGAGAAATCTTTGTCTCAGTCTCAGGTCTTTTGCAGATTCCAACCTGTTTTCCTCCAGAATGGTCCTGTATTTGGCTCCATCCATTTTCTAATCAATTTTTACCATCTTCCTTGTTCCTGCTGAAGAAAAGCAGACCCAAACCATGATGCTGCCACCACCATGTTTGACAGTAGGGATGGTGTGTTCAGGTTGAAGAGCTGTGTGGCTTTTAAACCAAACATAACGTTTTGCATTGTTGCCTAAAAGTTTTGGTCTCATCTAATCAGAGCACCTTCTTCCACATGTTTGCTGTGTCTCTCAGGAGGCTTGCAAACTTTAAACAAGACAGACTTTTTAAGGATTTCTCTGAGAAATGTCTTTCTTCCTTTATGGCCAGATTTGGGCAGTAAACGACTGTCTCTGTTCTATGGACAGTCTCCCACCTCAGCTGTAGATCTCTGCAGTTCATCCAGAGTGATAATGGGTCTCTTGACTGCATCTCTAATCAGTTTTCTCCTTGTTAGAGCTGAAGGTTTAAAGCAGTGGTTCTCAAACTTTTTCTGTCATTCCCCACTTTGGACAAGGGGGAATTTTCAAGCCCCGCCTGTCCCCATCGCCCCAACACAATGCTAATGAAATATGCAACAATCTTAAAATTTTCCAATTTTATTGAAGTAACAAGTAGTATCTAAATACAAACTATCTACATCAAATAACAGCAAGCTCAAAAATAAAGAAAATAAAAATGCAGCTGTGTCAAAATTTGTATCAAGCTCAAAGATAGAAAAAATTAAAGTGCCACTCTGCAATCTGTTAATAAAAGAAAAGAAGTGAAATCCATCTGGCAAGACAGGTCTATTTATCCCTGCATTAGTGGCTGCGATGAGCCTGTTTTGCATTGCACAGTTTCTCAAAACGGGGTTGCAGGCTTGATACTGCCACTCTCAAGTCATGCTCAATGTTCAGCTGAGATCTGTATTTTGTTTTCAGTGAAGCAACAGTTGAAAAGCCCATCTCACAGAGATATGATGTGGCAAAGGGAAGAAGAATGCACACAGCTCTCTGCCCGATGAGTGGAAACTCCCTCTCCACTCCAAACCAGAATTCACTATTAGTCTGAGCATTAAACCTGAGCCTCAGGGTGGAGTCAGACGTCATTTCAATAAACTGGTCCTATTTATTTAAGATAAAATATTTCAAATTCAGTTATTTATGATCAACCTGCGCCGTCAATCCCGGCGCATGTGCGCTTCATTTGCAGTCTGGACGCTGAGGGTAAACATGCTGTGTCTCTGACTGCAGCGCTGAGAGGGACTCCTGCGATAGCGGGGGAGAACGGGGTTGGGACGGAGGCGCCCCACGGCAGCACCTGCCGCTGGAGGACAAGAAAAGGAACGATACGTGCTTTCACGTAAGAGTCTCCAAAAGTCGCTAGATTTGTCGCTTTTTTTAAAAAGAGTCGCTGGAGGGGTCTAAAATATAGCAACAAAGTCGCTGAGTTGGCAACACTGGGGCGCGAAAGTTTATTCCGTTACAAATAATATGCCGACGTCACGTCAATCATTATTTTGGCACTTCAGTTCCAGGTGAAATTTTTCTCATATCTAATGTTCTTTTAATTAGACTGCATGTAGGCTAGTAATGATTACTTTGTGGGTTTGATTGGTCTAAAAAGCGGCAACATACAGCTATAAGGACAGTTTGCTCTCACACATTCTACATACACATTCTACATTTATAGTCACACACACACACACACAACGGAACTTGGCGCGCCCCACCTGTCACGTCTCAATTCCCCACCAGTGGGTCGCGCCACACACTTTGAGAACCGCGGGTTTAAAGGGACGGACTGGTCTTCATAGATTTGCAGTGGTCTGATATTCCTTCCATTACAGTATTATGGCTTACACAGTGCTCCTTGGGATGTTAAAAGCTTGGGAAATATTTTTGCAATCCAAATCAAGTTGGGAAACAGATCTTGATTTGTTTCACAACTAACGGAGTTAACTGATATATCAAACTCTTAGTAAGTTCGGTCAGGAGCAACACACAAACATCTCTACATCCACAAAGTCAAAAATCTTGTCTTTTTGCTGGTTTTTCCAAAAGAAATGGAGGGTATTGCAGCTAAAACCAGTGCAGCCTTTTTTTTTTTTTTTTTTTTTTAGTTCAGCCTTCTGCCTTGATTTCATACACCTCACTGCATTTCATTGGTCTGAAAAATGTCTGTATCAAGAACACTGCATGCGAGATATATTTTCATGTGCTTGTGAATTCATGAATCTCATGACAGTTCATCTTGCTTACAATGTACAGGAAAACCACCTTCTAACTAAAATTTCTTGGGTTTTATTGTAGAACTCTTTCAGCAAAGCCAGATTTGCAGAGTGATTGTGCTATCCACAGTTTCCTCCACCTGAGCTATGGATCTCTGCTGCTCATCCAGTGTTATTGAGCACCCACAAACAGACTGTCTGCATAATGCTCTCTTTTTTCATGCCTATAAGTTTAGATGGACGCCTGCCATCTTGGTTTCTTTGCAGTTGTGCCGTACTCTTTCCATTTCTAATTGATGGATTGTACAGGGCAACACAAGCTGCTTCTAGTGCTACCTTTTGAAGCAGATTGACCAAAACCATGTAGGCTTTGAGTAATCCCTTAATCCATACTGGAATGCAGCTCTGGTAAAGACTTCAATATCAGAGGTGGGATGAGGAAAAGCCTTTTGTTTTGCTTGTGCTGAAACACTTTAACTCTTAACTCAAACATTTTTGACAGTAGAATCTATAGTCAAAAAATAGTATCTACAGTATAGATAATATTGAACAACACTGAAACACCCTGGGAAACAGTGAAGCACAGTCATAATTGATCAAACTCCTTTTATCCTCAGGGAGAATCTTCCGGGCCAGTTTAAATTCAAAGAGTATTGCCCACAGGTGTTCAGAAACCTGCGAGAACGCTTTGGCATTGAGGATCAAGATTACCAGGTACCTACACATAATTATTCCACGTTTGACAGTGCACAAATATGATGAACAACAAACACTGTTATTTAAAAAGAATGCTGAATTTAACAAGACGAAGCAGATCCTCACCAGCTTTTTCTTCTATGCTCTCCTTTTGTGGGAGCTTTTTATTGATGTCCACCGGAGTGCATTTGCATGTCTTTGTGCCTTGTTTGCATGTGCCAGGTGGTGCCGAGTTATCCCTCAGAACATGCAGCACACATTTGCTTAGCACACAATTACAGGGATCATTTTCTATCGAAGAAGAAAAATCTGAGAATTACTGAAAATCTACCAAATGAACACAACAACTAAATTAAAAAGAACAGCTCTAAGGTCACTGTCAGCAAAAGCGTCATGAGGGCTGACCATTTCTGTAAATGCTCTGTTTTTTTAGACAACTTTTTCAGTGTGCTTTTATGTGACATTATAGATACTCTTCCTCCCTGTCTGTCCTTTAGGTTTCTCTGACTCGCAGTTCTCCGCTCAGAGAAGAGGAGGGAAAGTACTTGGGACTGCTGCTGACATCATACGACCGGACATTGGTGGTAAAAGAAATTTCCAGTGAGGAGGTTGAAGAAATGCACAGGATCCTGTCAGGGTATCATCAGGTAAGTCAGTGCGTAGTATTTTAATGAGTCCTTATGTACCAGACCAACACAAAATAATAAGTAATTTGTTTTGAAAATGGGAAAAATATGGAAAGCATTTATTTACAGAGGACATAATAATCCTTTAATTATATACTCTGATGCATGTAAATAAATGATCAAAGGTCTGTGTTAAAAACATCAAAGCTGGAAGAAATGAAACACAATTGCAAACCTGCGGAGACAAAAAGAGCAAGCCCTTTGTAACACTGGAGGAGCTGCAGAGCTCAGTAACTCAAATAGAAGAATATGATGACTGGAGTGTCTTGAACAGTCGGCCTTGTCATGATGGGTTCACTAAAAGCGACCCAAGAATGCAGAACACCACTAACGGACACAAGGATGAAAGTATAACAGTTTATTTATACACTGGTTCAGGTTCGGGGCCTGGATTCTGGTTCACCGGAGTCTGCGTGAGAGACAGTTCAGTTAGCGTTGCCAACAGAGGTTTGATTTCCTGAAGTTTACTGATTGTACCTTGAGGGTTCTTGAGGTTAGCTTTGGGAGAGTCTCTGTTGGTTCTGGAGATGAGTTCATCAGCAGAGTCCGTTTGCTGCTTCAGCGTCTCACGTCTTATTTGAACAGACCTTGGCTTAGGGTTTCCCAGCTCTAGTCCAGAGCTGCTTGGAGGTTCACTGTGAATCTTCAGGTTTGGCTCTGAGGGTCGGCTCGGCAGGTTAGCTCCTCCTGAGCTTACACAGAGGAGGCACAGGTTTCCTGGAAAACAGAAACAAGGATTAGAATCCAAGCTGGATTCAAAAGTCATCGAATTACTCTGAGGATCTAGGCTTAAGCGCTGACCAACTGGAACAACACTGCGGCGTCGAGGCAAGGTCTGAAGACAGCTTAAGTAGTGGATCCTCTGATGATCTTGACGAGCTGCAGCTGTGCAGGAGGCTCCCTCAGAGGATCCACGGCGGACTCTGCTGGAGAAAGGTGGAATTTCTCCAGCTCCCAACAGGCCTCCACAGATGACCACTCCAACTGAGTCTGGTTGTGTTGGAGGTTTCTTCCCATTAAAAGAGAGTTTTACCTCTCCACTGTTGCTACAAGTATGCTTAGTGTGAGCGATTGCCTTCAGGTCATTGAGTCGATGCAATCAACTGGTTTTCCTTTGATAGAAAACTTTGAATCAATTTGGCGCTATGATCTGGCTGAATTGTAAAGTGCCTTGAGATGTAACTCTATATGTCCGGCCTTTAATAGAAGGGTAAAAAAAAAGATAAAGATAAATAAAAAGATTTTAAAAAAATGATGTTAAACATGGGCTGCAGTGGGTAGCACTGCTGCCTTGCAGCAAGATGGTTCCTGGGTTCGATTCCCAGCACAGAGCCTTTCTGCATGGAGTTTGCATGTTCTCCCTGTGCATGCATGGGTTCTCTCCGGGTACTCAGGTTTCCTCCCACAGTCCAAAAACATAACTGTGTGGTTAATTGGCTTTTCTAGGTGTGAGTCTGTGCGTAAATGGTTTTTTGTCCCGTTTGTCTCCGTGTTCTGCGATAAACTGGCGACCCGTCCAGGGTGTACTCTGCCTGTCGACCATTGACAGCTGGAGATAGGCATCAGCACCTCTAGCAACCCCAGCAGGAATAAAGCGAGACAGAAATGAATGGATGGATAATAACCACGCAATGTTAATGTTTTTCTTTTTAAACAGACAAATGAAACCTTTTTTTGTTTGAAAGCTTAGTCTTTATTGCAATAAATGATGTAAAGTTATCTAAGTAAAATGGATCCGCTGCATTCAAAATGTATGGAATAGACATTTAATTAATAGCTTGTTCAACATTGATGCCGCAGAGAAATCTTCGGGTGAAGAAAAACACAAAAGCTTCTTGTTTTTATACAGTCTCACACTGTGAATGTCTCCTTTTTATTCTTTGTCTTCCTGCAGCATATTGTCACCTGCCATGGCAGCACGCTGCTCCCTCAGTTCCTGGCCATGTACAGAGTGACGGTGGAGAGCGAGGACACCTACCTGTTAGTAATGAGGAACATGTTTAGCCACAGACTGCCCGTACACAGGAAGTACGACCTGAAGGTGAAAGCAACTGAAGATGTGGATTGTGAGATTAGCCAAGACACTATCCATGTGTAATTACACTGGAAACCTATCTTATAATCAGGGAATAGCTTTTCTATGTTCACAAAAATGTAGTTACAGCTTAAAACACTATGATAATTTAGGAAATGTTCTATATGTGTAAAGTCAATCAATACTTATCTTAATAAACTTTTTTTTAGAGCAAATAATCATCAAGTTCAATCTTATAATCACATTAAATGACTAACAATGGTCCATTTTTCCTATACATGTGACCATCCTAGTCTGTCCAATAAAAATAATGTCTTACATAAATACATAAATGAAGTTGATATTGATTAACATAATTTGTATTTAAAGAAAGACAAATACTGTCCAAGATTATTGAGGTTTGAATAGCATTTAGTTTGTAAGACAGGGTTGGATTATTTTGGTGTGTTGTGAGCAGTATATGGGTTCAGCATTCCTTTGAAAATGCTTGTTGCCTTTAATCAGGGTTTAAATAACGGGTGTGTCTGAGTCAATGACATCAAACGAAAGAAAAGCTTATCAAAAGATTAATACTTTGACTAATTAAAGGGTATAATTTGTCTGCCCCATTTTTTTCCCCATCAGATAAAATGTCCACCTTTTGAAATTTGAAAAAATTTTAATCTGCATCAACCTTCTTTACCCCTCACTAACTGTGGTTGTAGGCTAATCAGCTTATGATATGGTGCACAGCATTCAACAAATGACAATACACAACCCTTACAGCAACTGGACAGTGAAATACAGTTTTTTTCTTTTACAACAGCTTTCCCATTACTAGATAGTGTTTGACTCCACACAAGTGTTTGTGTTTCTGATCTACTCACTTTAAGTCTGTTTGTTTGCATGACTCCAATTCATGTTATGAGTCAGTTTGAGTGACTTTATGATTAAAACAGATCAGCATGTCTGCAAAATCAACACAGTCCCATGAAATTATACACTCATATAATTCAATAGGACAGAAGTCTAGTTTAATCCCAGTTATGATACAGGAAAGTCAAAACCTACCTAGTTATGCTGATCCCTTTTCTCCTTCCCCAGGGCTCAGTGCTAGCTCGGGAGGCAAGTTTTAAAGAGAAGGTGAGATAAAATTATTGTTATAAACTGTATGATTTAAATGCATGTGTTTAAATCCCTCTGGAAACATTCAGATGTGTCCCTTTCCCTCCACATCTAATTGAAATGGCTAATCTGCCTCACTTTTTAATCAAGCTCTGCAGAGTTCTGGTAATGTGCTTATTATTTATTTTTACTTGTTGGAGTAGCGTGTGTTGAAGAAGAGGCACATCTAAAAGTTGCAGGACACCCCGCCTTGAGGAGTGGAAATTGAGACCACTGACCTGGTTCCTTCTTGAACATCTGGGATCCTTTCACACAGGAAGCAGAGGGTCTTTACTGCTTGAAAAGCTCATTTGCTCAAGTTAAACAATGCACAGAGTGCAGAATACCACTGATTATATACTGCTCTGTGCCCAGGTCTGCAGTATTATCAGCAATATAATCATAAAAAAAATGATGTATATAAAAATCCATGTGAATTGATGACCTGGATGTGATCTCCTCAACTCTCAGAGAGCTGAGGTTTTCTTATTGATGATATTCTTATAATGGTATAACAGGTTTTCACACTGTAATCCACTCATTGTCAAGTTAACCTCTACTGGTTGTTGCTTATGTATGGCTAAGTAAGCCACCTGCTGTCCATCTGCTCATTTGCTTCTTCTCCTGATGATTGGGGATGGTATGGCCCAGGTTTCTATTCTTGTGTTCAGACTGCAGCCATGAAAAAAAAACAACAACAACAAGCATGCTGAGCTAGTGGCTGTGATTTTAAGATGTATACATTTTTCCTAGCTCCAGGCCAGAGTCCTGCAGCGAACACAGTTTATGCCTCTTCATAGGTGAAAACAACCTTCTCTTCTCTTTAGCTCCCCCAGCTGTCTTTTTTTTTTTTTTGGGTCAGACTTTGCTCTGGGGACTGAGGTGGCAGTGGAAGAGAGTTTATATATCACCCGGTAAACCGTTTCTGAGTTAAACTTGGGGTTTTTCTTTTTGAGTCTAGTAAATTTGTGCTTAACTTGTATTTCCTTTTATTCTTTCCTTTTTTTTTTCCTGTTGCAGTGTTTTACAGAGCAATGAAATGAACTCTCTGCATTTAACCCATCCCCTTGGGGAGTAGTGGGCTGCCATTGTGTGGCACCCAGGGAGCAGTGTGAGGTTAAAGTCTTTGCTCAGGGACCCAGAGTGGCAGTCTGTGGGAGTGGGGCTTGAACTCAGAACGTCTTGATTCCAAGTGCAATGCCACTCCCCAGTAAATTATTCTAAAGGACTTCTGCCATTTACCCTAACAATGTTCCCTGTGATTTTAGATCATATGGTGTTCCTCTACTTGTTAGCTATTTGTTTTACAGTAATTAATAATATAATATAAGCATGTAAAACTAGAGTGGTGACTAAGACTATCCAGGACCTCTTGAAAATATGCTAAATCTGTCTTTTTTATGTCACTTTTGTCAAGCAAAACATGGGGGGAAACTATTCAGCATTGTTTTTTTGTTTGTTTTTTCAGGTCAAAGAGCTACCCACATACAAGGATGCAGACTTCTTGAATTACATGCAGAAGATCTATGTTAGCGACGAGGAGAAAGAGAAGTTGATGGACAAGCTGAGCAGAGATACTGAGGTAAGGGAATTATGCTTTTTGTGTTTGATTTATGTTAAAGATTTCTGTTCAAATGCCCATCACTGCAGTTTCTAGTGCAAATGAAGATCATGGACTACAGTCTGCTGCTGGGCATCCATGATGCCGAGAGGGAAGAAGAGGAAGAAATTGAGTCATCCTGTGAGGAGGACGATGAGGATGAAAATGACTTAGCAGCTCCTCACTGTTCTACCTCACCTGAAGGTATCGCCGGCTACATGTACTCCTTCAAACCCATGGGCCCTGGAGAGTTTGACCCTTATGTGGACATGTACGCCGTTCAGAGCGCTGTGGGTGAGTGGCACCTGAGCGTAACTTCACGCAGAGCTGCAAAAGGCGTACTTTAGCATCAATGTCACTCAACAAACGCCATGAATCATTTCCTCACAGGTGCTCCCAGGAGGGAGGTGTACTTCATCGGTCTGATTGATGTGCTGACGCAGTATGATGCCAAGAAGAAAGCCGCTCACGCTGCCAAGGCTGTCAAACACGGGGTGAGAGAGCATTACTCTTTAAAGGGACTGCCTAGCGTGGGGACGCAACTCATCTAAAGTGTGAAAGGGTGGCTTTCATCTTCCGCTCCCCACTTTTTCAATCAGCCGTGCTTCTCTGTGTGTTTTATAGGCAGGAGGTGAAATCTCAACCGTTCATCCTGAGCAGTATGCGAAGCGCTTCAAGGAGTTCATCTCTAAGATCTTTGCCTAACTCAAGGATTGGTCGTCGTTTAATCCAGAGTTTAGCTGCACCAAACCCACAAGGAACGCTAAAGATGTACTGCTAAATAATCTGTTGTTATTTCTTTAACCCTTTGAAATCATCTCATATTACAATCATACAGTCAGTAATTCTAAACAATTGTGGATCTGGCCTTATTTATGGGGTTTGTCTTGCTGGGAGGTAAACCTGTGACCTGTTCTTAAGTCTTTTGCAACCTTGATTAGGTTTTCTTCTATTATTGTGCCATATTTTACTCTCTTTAAAGTCAGCGTAAGGTTTAATGTTTTGAGGAAGACTACCTACAAAGATTAAGGTGAGGAATAAAGATTAGGCCCATAAAATAAGCTAAGCTAATAACCTAAGTTGGCATTTTTTAAAACACAATGCAGCTCTAAAGTGTATCAAAGCAAATGTCAAGGTTTTAGTTGAAGAAGATGATTGGTTTGAAAGTTGAATCAAAGAGGCCCTCTGTGTAAAAGTGCAACAATGATCACTAAACATTGGAGGAAGCCTGAGACATCATTTATTGACCGCTTACAGCCAGGTTTAAAGCCATTAACTTCTCCCTCCTTTTAGTGAGAGGAGAGGAAGCACCCTGGTCTCTGGCAGGTAGGGACTTCAACCTGTTAGTCATGTGACGTCTCCTAATAACATCATGTGACTTGCTTTATGTTTAATGACAGATATTTCCGGTTTGCACTCAGCACAACTAACAATGGTGTTTGGATTAAAACATTAAACATTTTGTGCCTTTTTTTGCATTGTTTTAAAAATCTAACCAATATGGATTAAATCTTTAAAAGCTTTTATTTAGAGGTAAACAAATGTTTCCAGTTCAAACCTATTCATGTTGATGCTGGCCCTCAATTTTGGGGTCCAGAAAAAAGTAGTAAAACTTAAAAATAATGATATTGGTAAGTGAGCATACGGTTTTTGGAGCTACTTGAATTTCCAATTACACAAAATATTCTCCTTTAAACTTGTTCTTATTTATTTTTCTCCAGATGAGCATTAAATTCAACAGCCAACAGTGTTTTTTGTTTGTTTTGTCTTTCTTTAATAAATTAAGTACAGCATGGAAATCACTGCAAGAAGTAAGCAACAATTAAAAGGTTTACTTGGGTTTTGTCTCATTTCTCCATGCTATGTCCAGCATTTTATCACTCATCAATACATTAAAACAAGATCCCTGGCTAACTTTTGTTTAGCTTGTCCTTTTAAATCCCAGGCAGATATATGAAGGCTTTATGTAAAAGCAACGTAAAGTATTTCTACTGTTGGGATTGAGAACTTGGAGAATTCTGGGTCGTGGAAAATTTATTTATGTCTCTATTTTCAGCTCTACTTTGTAGGAATACTAGCTGTAATTGCAATACAGAAAGACTCCCAATCATCTTAATAAAATGTTCAGACTGACCTCACAGACAAGACTAATTAAAATGTTTCATCTTTTCCTATTAAAAGCTAATTAAAATTGCAAATAAGACGGGGGGAAAGGCTGTGTTATTGCTGTTGTTAATTTATTTCATGTCGCAGACTGACTATATCTTGCGGTGTGTTTCATGAATGCCTTAAAAGCTATTACAATTAAAGCTGGCCTGCGGTGTTCAGAGTGTCCAGGCACAAAGTGCTGCTATGCAGAGATGTTCGCCTCAGGTTACCATGAATGTCAAATGTCTCTTCGTTTGGATTTTACATGATAAAACTACACAAAATAACACGTTTGTTAACAAGAAATTAAAATTCTATCTGATGTTTACCTTCCTTCCTGTATTCATCCATTCTGGGTCACAGCCTCTCGCTACAATCACAGTATATAAAGTTATGTCTGTGTCAATTATGAACAAACAACAAACACGATCCAGAAGCCCATTCTCTACCCAAACATAATTAAAAAGAGGTTTAACAGTCTTTCACTGGTTTCCTTCCAGGATTGCCAACTCCATCGCTCTGTTTTTCCTCCTGGTAAGTGTGAAAAGCTTTTTTTTATTCTGCTAAAGAAAAGGGAAACCCCCGCAGCATGATCATGCCACCACTGTGTGTTCTGGGTGAAGTCTGGTGTTAGCTTTAATTTGCAATGCTGAGCATCACCTTCCAAACATTTCTTTCTGCTACATGGTTGGCATACCCCAACGATCATATCTCCTGGCTTTATTAATTTAATTTAAAAATTGTGTTCTTCTCCTCTTTAGGTTGGATTTATGTAATTCATAGCTTACAGGTCCTATTAATCTGTGAAGATTCTCAGTCATCCAGGTCATGCTCAAGCTTGAAAAAGTAAAATGGGTCAAAGGAGTTAACGACCCAACAAAACCCCCTTATAACTATCAACACCCTGCTGTGTGACCCTGCTTGGCCAATCTCAGTCCGTAAAAGTTCAAAAAAAAAAATCCACTGGAATTGGTTTGAAGACGTTTCGCCACATCTCTAGGAAGCTTTTACGGAATGACTATGACCTGGATGACTGAAAATCTTCATCAGCATTAATCTCAGTGTTCCTCACCAGTTAGAACTGAAGAAGCCTCCTGGATGGGAGGCAAAACGTCTTCTAGAAAGCTTCACGTCCAGTTGCCTAAACCGAACGTTTTCAAGCAGGTCCTATCAATAGATTTATATATTTAGGTTCATCAGAGAAATTAAAGAAAAAACATTCAGGGGAAATTTATAAATGACTTTTCTTCCACTCTAGATTACATCAACACACAAATACCCCAATAAAAATGTCAAAGTTTTTAATAGGTAAAACTGTAAAAAAGTAGTCGCTGTTTTAATAAGAGTGACTCATATCCACTCGCTGTAAAGGTGTCCCTCTGAAATGTAATCTCTGTGATGAAGCATTAATTTCTGTCTTTATTTAGACTGTCTTATCCCAGTGCTCCTGGCACACATTTCTTATCCTTCTGCTTCACATGGATGATGGACAATTTACAGAAGAGGAAGAAAAGGGAGATTTAAATCAAGCAACTTTAAATATATATCTTCTGAAGTAGATAATTGTAATACATTTCCTTAACATAAAACCTCCATCCACACTACAAGAATAAAGTGAAATTGCTTTTGTTTTTTCTACTTGGACTCAGTAAAGAAATAAAAGCCCTTTTAAACCCCAGCAAATGAGTATCATTCAATGATTCAACATTCTCCAAGGACACAATTTCTAATTGCTTATAAACCCACTAGTGTTGACCTCAGTGATGATGATTCATTAGGCCCGAGCAGCTCACCGCTGCGAGAGCCTATTGTTCCTGTATCGTTTGTTATTATTATTATTAGGCCCGAGCAGCTCACCGCTGCGAGAGCCTATTGTTCCTGTACTGTTTATTAGGCCCGAGCAGCTAAGCGCTGCGAGAGCCTATTGTATCTGTAATGTTTATTATTAGGCCCGAGCAGCTCACCGCTGCGAGAGCCTATTGTTCCTGTATCGTTTGTTATTATTATT